>NC_035448.2:177278211-177637265 GCF_002127325.2 Helianthus annuus | reverse complement strand
GTTTGTGGAGAAGCCTCTACAAATTGAAGATAGGAAAGTTAAAAATCTCAAGCATAAGAGATTGGTTCTGGTCAAAGTAAAGTGGGACTCCAAAAGAGGACCCGAGTACACGTGGGAGCTTGAATCCGAAAGAAATATCCACACTTGTTCCAGTAGATCTCGAGGACGAGCTCTAAAACAAGGTGGGGAGGATATAACAACCCTCGGTAAAACCGACATCCTCATAATATTTCTGACACCCTAATATATATTGTAAATATATCAACTTGTCTTTATATGCACCCCGTATGTGAAAACCGAGCCCCAAGATAGATTATACTATATAAAATAAATAAAAACAATAATTATTAAGTTGAGGCGGGCCGCGTAGGGCCTCACCTCAAGTCTATGCGGGCCGCGCGAGTAGGAGAACCAGATATCGTCAAACCATAAGCCCAAGCGGGCCGCGTACCTATTCAGTTTAGTTGATGCGGGCCGCGAGCGACCCAAATTGTGGCGTGACCCGGTGCGGCCACGTGTCATCATCGTGGCGAGTCTAGTAGATGAGCCGGACAAGCTAGTCCGTTGACTAGCATTGACGCGGGCCGCGTAGACCCGGCCCAAACTTCACGCGGGCCGCGAGGAAGTCCAATTACAGCCCTATATAAGAAGGCAACGGGCTTTCGGTTTTCGTCGCTCACAACTTTCTTTCTTTCTAAATTTCTGAAGTAGTATACACTATACCCGGGCATTATACCCCCTAAAATAGCGAGGTTCTGCTACGATGTAAGTATTATAACCCCTGGAGACGTATTAGATACGCTGCCCGATTGATCTAGGGTTCCGTAACGGCTGTCGTGGTTCTGCCCGACGTAGTCGTTGGAATGCCGTCTCGGGGAGGGTATTACTAATGTTAAAATGGGTTATTATACTAACACACGTGCATTTGTGTAATTTATAGATTATCTCCAGGAAACCCTTACGAAAAACCTAAAACAGCAATGTGAGTAATCTCCTTTTTCTTAACTGTTTTTACAAAACCTTAAATACCTTTCCATGCAAATGACAGTTATTGAGTATTTGTGAAGAATACAATTATAGTGGGTATGTTGGGGTTTTGTATACAAAATTGGTTACTGGCGTGGTAACATCCCATATGTTGAGTATGACCGTACCACTGATGTTAATTGTGATGTCTTGGATACAAATGTAATTGCGGATGTGCCCCCAATACTGCAAATTGGTTTTTACTTAAACTTGATTAAACTGGGATTCACTCACCAGTATTTCCCACTGACAAATATTTTTAAAACGCGTTTCAGGTAACAAAATGTGAAAGCCAAATAGAAGCCAGCTGGACAGCACTGAAGGCTTGGAAAAGTGGCAATAAAGTTACCTAAGAATAAAATGGATGTTTTTATTAAATAAATAGGATTTATTCCTATGAAACGTGTGTATTGAAAACTTGGGTTTTTACCCATATGTTTAATGTTATAAACATGGTGGTTTACTCTGATTAAAATATTTCCTAACTACGATCCTGATGAAAATTTCCGCTGCCAAATTGGATAAATAAAATGTGATACCACCGAAACTGGCTCACGGCCGCCCGTTCCCGGGAGATAGGGATCCGGGGGCTGTGACAAAAATTAAGAGACACTATCTTTACGGTAGTAAGTTTACCGTTTTCACTGATCATAAGAGTTTAAGATATGTTTTTGGGCAAAAAGAGTTAACTATGAGACAGAGACGCTGGATAGAAATTCTTAGTGATTATGATTGTAATATCCAGTATCACGCAGGAAAGGCTTATGTAGTAGTTGATGCTTTGAGTCGAAAGTATCATGAAAAGCAAAAAAGAGTACGTTCTCTCAAATTAAATCTGCAGATATTTTTAAATAATCAGATTAGAAAAGTACAAGAATCAGTAATCAAGGACGATACTGAAAAATTGAAAGGAATGATTAAGGAATTAGAACAAGGAACAGATGGAATTTGGAGATTCAATAAGAAAAGGATTTGGATACCTAAACAAGGAAACCTACGCCACCGAATATTAGAAGAAGCCCATAAGTCTAAGTATACGATACATCCCGGTAGTGATAAGATGTATCAAGACTTAAGAAAGAATTTCTGGTGGATAGGAACGAAAAAGGATGTAGCAGCTTATGTTGCCAAGTGTCTAACCTGTTTACAAGTTAAAGCTGAACATCAGGAACCCTCAGGTTTATTGCAGCAGTTAGAAATGCCAATATGGAAATGGGAATTGATAACGATGGACTTTGTTACCAAATTACCCAAGACACGAAAAGGTAATGATACAATCTGGGTGATTGTAGACAGGTTAACCAAGTCTGCTCATTTCTTACCGATGAAGGAAACCTTTTGTATGGAACAATTAGCCAAGTTGTATGTAAATGAAATAGTTTCATTACATGGAATTCCTTTATCTATTGTTTCTGATAGAGATAGCCGTTTTACTTCTCATTTTTGGACAAGTTTCCAAAAAGCAATGTGAACCAAGTTGAATCTAAGCACGACTTATCATCCTCAAATGGACGGACAAAGCAAAAGGACAATTCAGACAATGGAAGATATGCTTAGAGCTTGTGTAATTGATTTTGGAGGAAATTGGGACGATCACTTACCATTAATAGAATTTTCCTACAACAACAGCTATCATACCAGTATCAATGCTGCATCATTCGAAGCACTTTATGGACGAAAGTGCCGAACTCCATTCTGTTGGGCAGAAATTGGAGAAAAGCAACTGTCTGGACCAGAAATAGTACAAGAGACAACGGACAAGATTATTCAAGTCAAGGAAAGACTAAAAGCAGAACGCGATCTACAAAAGAGTTATGCTAATAACAGGCAAAAACCGTTTTAATTTCAAGTAGGAGATAAGGTATTATTAAAAGTTTCTCCTTGGAAAGGAGTGGTCAGATTCATCAAAAGGGGAAAGCTAAGCCCCAGGTACATTGGACCCTTTGAGATTGTTAGAAGAATAGGACCCGTAGCTTATCAGCTACAACTGCCATAGGAAATGCCAGGAATACATGATGTATTTCATGTGTGTAATCTCAAAAAGTGTTTAGCCGATGAATCATTAGTGGTACCTCTTAAGGACATAGAGGTAAATCAAAAGCTTAAGTTTGTAGAGAAACCCCTACATATCGAAGTTAGAAATATCAAGAATCTCAAACACAAGAGATTAGTTCTAGTGAAAGTGAAGTGGGATTCTAAAAGAGGACCAGAATAGACTTGTGAGCTTGAATCAGAGATGCAGAGAAAACATCCACACCTATTCCAGTAGACCTCGAGGACGAGTTCTAAAACAAGGTGGGGAGGATATAATAATCCTTCCTAAAATATTTAGAACATCCATATACGCCCTAAAATACACCCCGCATACGAATAGTGGGCCCCAAATACTTTATTTTTATAAAAATTAAATAAAAACAAAATTTAATGGTCTCTGGCGGGGCGCGACAGACACCCCTAGGTCTATCACGGGGCGCGAGTGATGGGATGAGTGGCGTAACCCTATGCTGCCACGTGTCAGCTTCGTGTCGAACCTACCCCCATGACTGGTCAAGGTTAAGGCCTACGACACCTAGCTCACGGGGCACGACGGACCCCCTTGTCTCTGTCGCGCGGTGCGAGAAATCCGACGAACAGCCCTATAAATGGGGCAGTCGAGCTTTCAGTCCAAACCGTTCATTTTCGATCTTTCTCTCTCAAATTCTAAATAGCAATTATAATACTCGGATGTTATACCCACTAAAATAGCGAAGCTCTGCCTCGATGTAAGTATCATAACCCTTGGTTACGTATTAGATACGCTGCCCGATTGATCTAGTGCTCCGTAACGCATGTCGAGGCTCTGCCTGACTCAGTCGTTGGAGTTCTGTCTCAGGGACGGTATAACTAATGTAAATTGGGTTATTATACTAACGCGTGTGCATTGTTTAATTAATAGATTATACAGAAATTCACAAAGGAAGTACCTAAAGTAGCAATGTGAGTAATCCTCTTTTTATAAACACTTTTTGTGAGTAATCTCTTTTTTGTAAACCTTTTTGCAAACTATTTTTACAAAACCTCAAATGTTTAAATTATATTTCATAGTGATTGAGTATTTGTAATTCTAAAATTATCGTCGGTATGTTGGGGTTTTGTATACGAAATTTGTTACTACACTGTGAGTAGTAACATGACCACCAGTCAGGATTGACAGTATCGTGGGTGGTAATTAAAGTAGATGTAAAGAAATGTAATTGCTGGATGCCCTCAATGCTGAAAAAGGATAAAACTTTTCTTGATTAAATTAGGATTCATTTGCCAGTGTTTCTTGCTGATAAAATGTTTTTAAACGCGTTTCAGGTAACAAAATGTGAAAGCCAATTAGAAGCCAGCTGGATAGCACTGAAGGCTTGGAAAAGTGGCTATAAAAGTTACCTAAATAAAGAAGATGTTTTATATCAATAAAATAGGGTTTATCCCTATAAACATGTTTGTAATGGAAACTTGGGAATTTTCCATGTATTTAATATTATAAAAAAATGTGGTATTTTACTCTAATAAAATATTTCCTAACTACAGTCCTGATGAAAATTCCGCTGCCAAATTGATAAACACCGATACCACTGATACTGGCTCGCGGCCGCCCGTTCCCAAGTGATTAGGGGCCGAGGGTTGCGACAGGTTGATTGAATCGTTTTTGGGGAGTAAAAGGTTTTGGGATGCCTAGGATAGTGGATGGAGCCGGAGAGTTAATTGGTTGTGCATTGTCGATATCGGTAGCCTTATTTTCCACATGATAGTGAGATTTGAGCCTTTATATGTTTCATGTATATATGATCACTATTTTCATTTCATGTGTGTTTACCGACTTTGTTGCATTACTTTAGAACTTGTGCCTTTTGATACAGGTTGAGACCTTCGGTTAGGATTTGGCATGGATATGATAGAGGCATTAGGATCACCTCTGTTTGTGTAGCCTTTGTGTTTGACCCGTTTCACCACTATCCTTAGATACACCACTTTGAGCCTAGCCATTTGTTTGTCACCCGTTTGTGATTTGATAGCCGGATCGTGTTATGTGATTATTATATGTACATAAAAAAGAGAAAAATGGAAAAAAAGAGCAAAAGATGAGAAAAAGAAAAAAAAAGAATAAAGTTGTGGGTCGAAATGACCAATATGTTAATATTTGTTTAGTGCTTATCCGGTCTATCGTGTGTTCATTTGTGTTAACCCATTGTTCCCGAATAAAATAACCTACCTTTAGCCCTTGCCTACCCGTTTAAGTCCTTTTGATCCGTGCCGAGTTCTAACAAATAGGTGAAATTCTAATTGACGTACAAGCTTATGATAGTATGCTTCATACTTCGGTTTTGAGAGTTCACTCGAAATTACATATATATTAGCCGAGAGATGAGTGACATTGTGAGGGGTGTTGACAGTGCATAATTGATTACTTGAATGTAAGAAAAACTTGATTAGGTAGGCCCATTTTCATTTAAATATTATGATTCGTCATCCTTTTGAACGTTGTAAGTCTTGCGAAACCGCTGTGTTTGATGATTTCGTAGTTCGCGTTATAATTTGTTCGAGACTTGCGTTGTTGTTAAGTGTTTAAGTTGGATATGGTGCTTACGATTTTGCTTAGGGACACGCAAAAGGTAAAGTATGGGGATATTTGATGTGTTGCAAAACACAGTCATTTATCCGTGTATTTTGTATTTTATTGTTATAGTTTTTAAGTCGTTTTTAGTCTTTATAGGTTTGTATGTTATTATTTTCTCTTACTACAAGTCCCCATACAAAAAGGAAGCAGAAACGAGCTTAAATGATAAATAAACGAAGAACTGAGAATTAGTATTAAAGTTCAAGGGACTAAAAATGTCATGAGATGAAAGGTTGTTTAAAAATAGTTCATGAAACTTGAGGGACTAATATGGTCATATTTTGAAAGTGAAATTAATTCTTAGTATGTTATGAGAAAGAAGAAAAGGAGTTGGCTGTGCTACGTTGAAAAAAAAAGAATATATATTTTTGTTGACTAAATGTTTCAATTATTTGTAGTTGGCAGTTAGAGATTCATGCGAATTGGCCCACCCCATTTTTAATGATGCCCTAAGAAATAAAAAGGAGGAGGCGATTATATATATTGAGAAGGGAGGGGCATGATAATGATTGTTTTTGAAAAAAAAAAGCACAACATTGGTGGCAGACACAAAAGGAGGAGATTGCTATTTTTTATTGGTTTCGAAAACCAACAGGGATTGGCTATTATTTTTTTTTTTATTTTTAAGATCAGCAGCAAGTGGAGGCCATACTTTGAGATCAGAATTGACGGCAGCAAGGCATAAAAAAAAAAGAATTCTTATTATAAAATTCGATAACAAGGAGGGAATTCAGAATATTCTCAAAGTGTGTTAGTCGACGAAGAAGAGAATTGGAAGCAGACTAGTAGGCACGTCAAAAAGTCAAAATAATTATTAAGCAGGCTACCAGGCACCCGAATTAATTTAAGCTGGCAGGCTAGTAGCTTAATTTTTATTTGATTTTACGATGAACCGTGATTTTGATTGTGTTTTTGTTTGGTTCTTGATTATGAGTAGCTAAATTTTTTAACAACTTAGGTTGAGATGAACTAGATGTTTGTGACGTTGTTTTGACTCGGTTTGGCTATTTTATGCGATTTACATAACTTTATCTTAAACTTGATCTTGATATTGCATGTTTAAGTGTTGGTTGTGATTGTTGATTGATAAATCTAGCGGTTTAGGCACGTAGAAATACACCCTAAACTTAGAATTTAATTTGAATCGGTGGATCTTAGAGTTTTTGGTTCGAATCTTGTGTTTAGAATAAACCAAGTTAATCAATTATTAAAATTAATAAACTAAAACTTGCCTCCTCATCTTTTGACTAGAGATGATTTAGGTGTGCTAGGTTATTAGCTAATCGTTGTTGGGTAGATTGGGTGACCGACAGCTCAGGCTCGTTTATTTCATCGCGTTTAGGGTTTACTAGGATTTCAATTATCAAGGTTGGGTTTGCTTCATGAATAGAAGGTTTTGGGGGTAATTTAGCTTTCATTATTTAATATTCGTGGGATTTGGTATCGATAGGTCGAGCCGGTTCATTCTAGCACTTCGTATTTTGTCCATATCTTTCGATTGATCATCTCTAGCGGGAGGTTATTCGGGTAATTAAGATATTTAGCCATCGTCATAGTCGAAACATCATTGCATGATTCTAGGGATTCGATACCTAGGTAGTTTTTTCTCATGATATTCGTTCTACACCTAGCTCCCAAGTTCGTGTTTGTGTTACTTGTCTTGTTTGCCACATTTTCTTAATTAATTAGGTTATTAGTTAATCATCAAAATTAAACTTAAAATTGACTTTGTATTCGACAACGGTTCATTATCTAAAGTTTGCATATAGTGTCCACGGATTGATATCAGGTCTTGCCATCTACACTACACTAAGACCGGTGCACTTACCGATTGTGTGTGGTTTAGTTTGCGATTCCATTTTAAAACTTGTTCGAATTTAATATGTACATTTTCACACATTAATAGTGCATATTTCCTTTTTCATTCATGGCCATCTGAATCATCCTTGTGATGATTTGTGCATTGGTGAATTCATACAATGAAGTTAAATTTACCTCCATGCTTGACTTATATGAGATCCATGACAATCTTGATGGACTTAGTTTTAGGAATATTATATAAAATATATAAATATATATACACATAGCCAAACTCATGATACTAATCGGTTTATGATTATGTGTCATGAACTTTGGTTATTTTATCTTTGTTCTAAGCTTCTCGTTTATGATTCTAATGGGAAAGTTAGGACCCATGAAATCCCAAAAAACTTATTGACAAAACGGATACTTAGACAAGATATATTTTCGTGTATACATACTTTTGTTCTTAAATTCTAAATCCCAAGCCCAACCACTCCATAAACTCCTTCGTTTCCCCATTCTCAACAACTCGTTAATTCACGGATAATCGGAAAGCTTTGCAAAAATTGTGAGTATACATGAACCGTTTTTTACTTTTTAAACCTTTGGATGCAATACGTTTTATACTATTAGACACACACAATCACATACTTTATGCTTAAATCACAAACAAACAATCCAACGTACATGCTTATGCGTTATGCTTGAGTTCGTATACACTGGAACATTCTTATGCTTTATACTTTTCATTAACTTCGATCAAGCCTCCCTTAACATGTATAGCGCTATAGGAGTAACGCACCGCCCGTATTCTTGAAGCCATGTTAAGTTACACAGAGCGGTCTTATGGTTGCTACGATAAGATTACGCTAGCGGTAAACTTCGGGTTGACATTTATAGTTGCATGCCAGTTATACGTTAATTCTTGATAACAATTTTGTCATGTGGATTTGTTCAAACTTTTATACATATGATAGTATTCAAACTTGTATGCTCGCCAATAATTTTTGTATTGAACTATACTTTAATACGTATTGCAGGATTTTAATGATGATGATAATGATGCACGGAATCTAGTAGGATGCCTCGAAACGCACCTTAAATTTTAATACATGTTGTATTTTATTTTGTTTCAAACTTGTTGTAATTCTATTTTGAACAATGTACTTGATGTTAGCAATGAAATGAAATGAAATTTGTTTATTAAATACTTGTTGCATATAGTGTTATGAAGTCTCTTGCAATCTCGTTTTCATCTCACACCGATGGTCCGCCATTGGTTGGGGTGTGACGATTAACATCAAACTTGAAACCATACCAACATCATCATCTTCATCTATTTCCCACATTTCAACACTATCCTCATGTCCTACATTTGAATCAGTATCAACATTTATTCAAAGAATACCTATGATTACTTTACTAAATAAAACTAAAAAAATCAGGCGATAAATCTCACATCTATTTTTGACCAAGCAAAATAATAAAATAACATGCCTTTCACCCACATCTCACCTTCCCCTATATAATCTTCCAATCTCCTCATTTTGATCACTTCTTAACACCAACAAACAAACCCACTATACCAATACTTTTATGGTCTAACTCTAACAAGTAACCACCATGGCGATAGATCTCATAACCGGTTTCCGAATCACTACATCAGCTAAAACAAACGTTGTTCAAGAAGCTGATGTTGATCTCGAAAGCGTCCAGAAGCTGGTCTCGAAAGCACCAAGAAACAAGCACTGTTCATCAATAGGTGTCAGATCTGAAGAGCTGGTGTTAGATCTGAAGAGCTCGTTGGTGGAGAAAATTAGTGGTGTTGGTGTTGTTTAGAGTGGTGGAGGGTGGTGGTGGTTGGTATTGGTTGTTGATGGTGGTGGTGGATGAGAGGGGACGAGAGAAAGGTAGAGAGTGAGGGAGTTAGAAATACGGGGATACTATATAATATACTTTTAACACCTCGTAAATTCGTGTCGAGTTATACAATGACACATGTCCATACTCTCAATTATGTCTAATAAATTGGACGAGAGGGACTAATTTTGACAACTTTTGAAAGTTTGAATGTGGAGGGACTAAAGGTGTCAACATGCAAATTTATTGCATCTGAGTGACCCTTTGCGGACCGTATAGCCTTGTGCTTACGGACCGCAAGCAGGTATTTTTTTATTTTGAGTAGCGGATACGGACCGCAAGGATATATACCTTACGATCCGTAAGGCGATCAAACCTGTGTGCGCTAAAGTAGCTTACGGACCGTAAGCTTAAAGCCCATACGTTCCGTAATGACTGTATATCTGGGCAGATTTTGTTTGGAGGCCAAGGCATTCTATCCTTGCTCCACCTATCGCACAATGCTGAGCTTCCTAGCTGCTCTTGACACATCCTACAACACTTGGGGTAATCTTAGATGAATCTTAACACTTGTCTTCATCCTAAACCAACCTCCTCAACTATAAGTAGGAGCATAGTTCAAGCCTTCATACTTGCACCTTCTCATATTTCTTCTCTACTCTCTATCTGGAAGTTCCTGGTCATATAGGAGCAACCCTCTGAGTTCCAAACGTTCTAAGGATCACTTGTAAGTGTTCCTTTCCAGCTCTCTTCGTTTTTACAGGCTTTTATAAGCCGAAAGTCAAGCAAATTGACCTTTGCTTTGACTTTCAGTTTAGACCATTATGGTCCAGCCAGTTTTCAAATCGAACATGGCTACGTGATCGTAATAAAGTAGGTGTAAATCCCTCAAAAGGGCACCTCCTGGAAATCACGTTAAGTTGGTTAAATGACGGATCAAAGTTAAGTTAAATAAAAAGTCAAAGGGCAGATTTTCGGAAACTATATAAAATGAACTTGTAAATGTTATAACTCATGTTTTTAACACTAAATCAGTTTATAACTAATATTAGAACACGTATGAACATGTTCAGCCCGTCATTTCCAGCTTACATGTCGGTTTGCAACCGAAAGTCAAGCAGTTTGACTTCCGCTTTGACTTTCGATTCTGACCCGAATTAGCAAGTTTAGCTACTGATTATTAGTTTCATTATGATCATGTTATATTGTAGAATAACCCTCTGTGGTTATACTACTTGATCATAATCAGATTATGAGTTTTTACACATGTTCTTATAATATGCCTAACAATGACCAAAATGCCATTTTTGTGCAAAACTTGGTTTTAATCAATAAAGATCATATAAATTTGATTACCTACTGATATGTAATATAATTAATATGTTTTGGTATAATGAACTTGTTTATAACATAACTTTTTATACAAGTTCATGAATTATGCCATATTATGACCAAAATGCCCTTTCGGTGCACAGTTTGATTTTAAAACCTTAATGGTCATATAAGTTGATAACCTACTGATGTTAAAACATAATTAAAGTATTTTGGTATATTGAACTTGTTTATAGCTCATCCGATTACCCAATACCGCCTATGCGTGTACGGTTAGCTTATGTAACTAGTTTACGTAAGTTTACCGAAACGGGTCAAGTCTTCTCAATTTATTTCAAATTACAGAATGTAAACATGTTTACCCACATTATACAAGTCTTAGTACTTGTGAGGGTTTAAACTACATTCTATCCGGTCATCGCTTAATCTAGCGTATCGTACCGTTTTCATTATTTTAAGTTAACCGGTCCAAGTCTATGACTTGAATAAGGCCCGTTAATAATCTAATTGGTTATTATACCATGAGTAAATTACAAGTTTTGTCCTTTATATTTACACCAAACTACAGGCGCTGTCCTTTACCTTTAAAATTGATTGATTTTGTACTTAATGTTTCAAAATCTTGCACGTTGTGTCCTTTAGTCCAAACCCAGTTAGATTTTTTTAGTTAAATATGATTACACAAGGGTATTTTAGTCTTTTTACCCATTTTATTTAATATTATCTAAAAAATAAAACAAACTATTTTAAAGAAATATTATTATATATAATATCTACCACACACTCTCTCTACCACCCACCCCAACCACCTGCCATCAACACCACTCCCGCACTCCGGCACCAGACAACCGCCACCGCTGCCATCTCATGTCAACAAATCCTCCTACTCCTTTCTCCCCACCGGCGAACACAAGTTCTCCGGCAACTCTCTCCTCCGTCTCTAAGACCACCGGCAAACCTAGATCCGGATAGTGGAGGCGAAGTGAAAAAGGCGATGGGAGATGCACTGATGATATGGTGATGATATGTTACATCCAGGGTTCATCATCATCATATCACCGTATCATCTGAACTTACATATCATCTTTCCAGGGTTCATCATCAGGGCGAAGGGAATACAGAGGATTTGAACTTACAGTTTGGATTCGTTTACAGTCCAGACAAGAGGGTTGTAAAAGTACGAAAAAGATAATAAATAATAAACCACCGCGTGCCAACACAGTGTACTCTTGTGGATCTACTATGAACCTCTCAGATCTACCCCTACACTCCCCCTTTTATTCTGTTTATATGCCAATAATTTCCCACTCATTATCCACAAATCCAACACTCCGACCAAGCTTTTCGCCTTGGGGTGCACCTGTTTTGTTTGTGAAGAAGAAGGATGGATCCTCCAGGATGTGTATTGATTACAGAGAGCTGAACAAGTTGACTATCAAGAATCGATACCCTTTACCAAGGATTGATGATTTGTTTATTCAGCTACAGGGATCCAACTATTACTCAAAGATTGACCCGCGTTCAGGATATCATCAGCTGAAGGTTGCTGACGAAGATATTCCGAAGACTGATTTTCGAACACGATATGGCCATCATGAGTTTCTAGTCATGCCTTTTGGCTAAACTAATGCGCAAGTAGTGTTTATGGATTTCATGAACAGGGTATGCAAACCTTATTTGGATAAATTCGTGATAGTATTCATCGACTATATACTTATCTATTCGCGAACCAAAGAAGATCATGAGCATCATTTGAAGTTGATTTTGGAGTTGCTGAAGGAAGTTTGATTGGACGGAAAAGCAGGAGGAAGCTTTTCGGATGTTGAAGGAAAAGTTGTGTAGTGCACCTATTCTTTCCCTTCCATAGGGAAATGATGATTTCGTTGTATATTGTGATGCGTCACGTTTGGGCCTTGGATGCATGCTTATGCAGAGGGACAAAGTGATAGCCTATGCATCCAGAAAATTGAAAGTGCACGAGAAGAATTACACAACGCATGATTTGGAGTTAGGAGCTGTTGTGTTTGCCTTGAAGATCTGGAGACACTATTTGTATGGCACGAAGTGTACGATATACACATACCATAAGAGCCTCCAGCATATCTTTGATCAGAAGGAGCTCAACATGCGACAACGGCGTTGGGTAGAGTTACTCAACGATTACGAGTGTGATATTCATTATCACCCCGGTAAAGCAAATGTTGTTGCGGATGCGCTCAGCAGGAAAGAGTGGGAGAAGCCTCTACGTGTGCGTGCTTTGGGCTTGACCATACAGACGAATTTGACTGATCGAGTTCGTAATGCGCAACGGGAAGCTTTGAAGGATGAAAACCTGAGAATAGAAGGTTTGAGAGAATTAGAGTGCGAACTGATACCAAAAGCGGATGAAGTAATGTGCTTCATGAACCGAGTTTGGGTTCCGCTTAGAGGTAACCTACGTGAAGTGGTTATAAACGAAGCTCATAAATCCAGATATTCCATTCACCCAGGTTCTACCAAGATGTATCAGGATATCAAGGAGTTATATTGTGACAACCTGAACTTTCAAGGTTAGAATCGCTTAACCTCATAGCACTCAACACATATCGTTATGCTTCATGTGCCGTTCTACGTTGTGTTCCGATATGACTAACGTGTACATTTCCTGAGTGATTACTGGAGTTGATTATAAGTGATTGGTCGCGAATATTATAAGTGGATGTATGCTACACTAAAACCTGTTAAATGTTATCGAGTACCTTAAATTGATATGATGGAATGATCATAAGTTGGTTAATACAAAGCATGAGCCAGTCGCACATTCTATCTAGTTGTATGCTCTTCACTCGGTCCAAACATCCTTCACTCGCCATATGGTGTCCTCGGCCTAGCATCCACTAACCAAAGCTGGTCGGCCCATGTGTCTCTAATTCATGCGCATACAAGGGGGTAAAGGGAAATCAGTTATCTAAAAACACACAAACAAGGATGGCAAACCCTAAACACTGCTCCTTCGAGGCTCCCTGCTAGCGGCAACTGATCCTGTGTTGAAGACTCTCTCTTTCCCTCCCTTCGAACCTGATGGCAGCCTCTTCCCTCTCGAGAACTCACCATGGTTCCAACTAGTATTCGGTTAGTACAGGATCTCCTTTGTTTGATTTAATCTCTTGTAATGCTTGGTGATTTGATGATGTGATAAACTGGTTGATGCTATTATTGTTTAATGTTGTTATATGGGAATTCACATAATGGTATAGTATTTGATGAACACATTATGATAATCAGTTGATAGATCCAAAACTAGATGTACGAGCATTGATGATCGATGGATTAGGGTATGTATTATTAGATATCGATGAGTCTACTTTGATGATAATTGGTATGCTAGGTGATTAGATGGTTGATGTTTCGTGATTATGAATTCGATTAATTATGTATGATTGAATAGCGATTATGCTCATGATGGTAATTATGTGTTAAGATGAAACTGCCATTGATAACCTGCTAAAACTATGGAAGTTGGTTGATTTTGTGATTATGGAGTGTAACTGATTTATCGTGTATTAAGGAAAGGTAGAACTGATATTGTATGATTTACACAACTTCATGACACACGCACACACATTGGATGACACACCATGGATCCAATCCCACAACATGGTTGGGCTAGCCATGTTGGGCTACACAATTATGGGCTGGTCGCACAAGATAACCCAGTCGCACAAGATAACCAAATCGCACAATTTAACCCGGATCGCACAAGGAGGTCTGGATCGCACAAGGTGTTGTATTATCGCATATATCAGTGGGCCAGGTGAGAATTAGTGGGCCGCCCAGTATATTGGGTCACACAATTGAAACCGGGTTGTACGCTTGAGGCCTAATCGCACAAATGAACCTCACTCGCACACTCCAGTGGGCCGTACCCCCAGCTATTGGGCCTGCTTTGTCACGGGTCGCACAAGTTAACCGAATCGCACACTTGTATGGTTGATGAAAGTAACTGCTAGGTGCTAAGGTGAAACATGAAATTGATATGTGAGCCTGTATGTGACTTAAATACTTGCTATGTGATCTCGTGGTGATAATTGGTTGTTACGCCATAGGATAAATTGTTATGACTCGCACGGTATGTGTGTTATGTGTACGCTACATGGAATATGTGATTTATATGCATATAAACTGACTGTCTTTTGGTAACCACGGTAGGGTTTGATTGACCAACTGGGAACGGGTAATGTAACGTAACATACCGAGCAATCAAAGGTGAGTTCACTGCTCTTTTCAAGCATGCGTCCCGGGGAGGGACATCTGGTAAATATTCCAGGGAGGAATATTGGGTAATGGGTTTCACTGGAATGTTAAATCGGAATGTTTGATAATATACTCACTCCTATCACCTTTAGTCTCATCTTCTACCGAAATAGTTGTCGGGGAGGCAACGGGGTATTTAGTTGATAACGCTATTAGGTTTGGCACCCTCACACCGTACCGGGGAGGACGGGCGTGAACTAATTACCTTAACAACTCGACCAATGATTTGATAGGGGCATTGGGGAAGGGCAAACAATCTGGAGCCATCTTGCGGTATCGAGTTAATATCAACATTGTTTTTGGAATCGCTTTTAAGCTGAACTAAACATTTGGCAAACAAACGTGTAACATGGTTTTTGGTAAACAAAACTGTGAACTCGCTAGCGTTAGCTGATACACTTTTCTGCATGCTTGCAAGCCTATAGGTACATATCAATGGAACTTGCTATCTGGGATGCTGGAGTGGTCATGGGTTGAGTTACACGGAATCACGAGACAAGACTAATGATTTTATACATTTGGGTTATAAATTCTTAACTATTGTATTATGCTCCCGCTGATTAAATAATAATGTATTGTTATGCTTCTTTTAATAAATAAAAGTTTTATTTGAAATATTGTTATGAGTTCAATGTGATCGGTGGCTAGATCCTGGTATGCCACATGCCTCGCGGGGGTTCCCGCATGTGGTATTTTGGGGGTTTCATGTATCCTTTTTGAGCTTTCTTATCCTGTCGATCCGCATTCGATACAGGTTTATCATTATATCACAAGTCTGCCTGCCGATATGTGATAGTGCTTCTTGACTTATTGGCGAAACACATCCTCAAATCCTTAGTGTGTAATACATTGCGAGCTCCGCCATGCTCCTTAAATAGGTTTTAGCTCATAAGCTATTTGATCTTTGATACATTCGATTCCTTCGAATGATTTTATATATTCAGAGCTTAACTAGTCTGATAATTAACAAATTGGCACACCCTTCTAGGGTGATATCTTTGTTGAACCTTATTCCTTAACAAGGACTTAGGAGGGTTGCTATTCTCATTAATCTTTGATTTTCTGCCAAAACTGGCAACTTACAGATGATCATGGATTTGTATGATCCTATTCGTTGTTTCCAAGGCAACTTTCAGATCCTGATGATTGGACGTACCAATCTTCTATTTAACAATAGATGTTCAACATTCCATCTATGCAAGGTCTCCAAAGGAGCAACCTTGATACTTATACATCAACTATTATAGAAAAGCTTATCTCAAGGTGAAATGGTTATTCCAACCATTACTTATAACTAATCTTAAGGGATAGTTAATCCTCACAGTCAGTCGAACAAATCGACGATCCTGGGCAGCTGATGGAAATTCTTAATTGTTCCCTAATTAGGGTTGCGGTAATCAATACATAAGCAAAATGAACCGTCTTTCTTAATTAGCTATACTGAATCCTCGGAGTATTGAGTTAGGCTATATAAATTTTCTATTTCAAAACTTACTTAATCAAGGTTTCGATTCTTCCAATGATGGTACTAGCCGTCTCGGGGATTTCATAATAATACAGCCCTAAATGGGATGTAAACCTTAACTCGACTTGCCTTTCAGAAGGTGAACAGGGTAATTCTAGGAGAAGATAATCAAGATACAAGGAGGTTATAGAGATTTTTCATATCTCAGGCTCCAGTTTATCCATTATTGCTTGTGTCAAATAAATTACACATTTATGTTACAAGTCCACGAATTCCTTAATCGGGAACATTTACTTGGACAATTTCCATTATGGATATCTTCTTTGAATACCATTAGTTGACTTTAGTACCATATGACTATCAGGATATCTTTGTGGTCCCATGCATTAAACCTCCATACTGATCAGGCATGGAAGCAATCTATGGAACATATTAAGATACGCCAACCCTCATATGGCGCTTTTATCATACCGTCTGGTATTCGCAATCGATGGAGATCAAAGAGATATCAACTTATGTATGCTGACGCACTTCCTCTAGAGAGAGGATACTTCTTAAAAAAAATTCTACGATTGGACGTTTCTGACAGGAATAGAAGATATGGTTCTTACGATTTCACCTCTAAATTTTACCTTACACTTAATATCTAGGGTTCTTACGGGAGAATTTCTAAAAGTGTAACAACCCTCGTCAAAACTATCATTTATTGTATTATTTTATTCAATAGGAAAACCTAATTAAAACACCCAAGTAATTCTGCACTAACCCCAAAATTTCCAGAACAATCAGAATCAGGATCAGGGCCCCTAAAACTCAGGGGGGCAAAACCCTAGTTACGATTATCTAAATAACTTGCTGGCCGTTTCGAATTTTATAATTTCATCGACTCAGCTAAGCTACTTAGACACGAAGCTACCTATAGAAACTAGGTTACCCCTCGCGTAGCGCGACGCCCATGGGGGGTACCCCTCGCGCTACGCGACAGGGTCAAATTTCAGGTATAAATAGTAGAGGTTGGGACTTGAAATTCTGCGTTTGAACGACGAAGAAATTCGTCTAAAGCACTGAGTTACGGCCTGTTTACCACAATTAACACACACGATTCACGAATCGACGCCGCAATCAGGGTAATCACTCAATCACTATTACGATTCATTCTCCGAGATCAATATATCCAAAGAATGTCTAAGTGCCGCCCACTTTGGGTTATGCTTTGTCGTTTGTCGATAATTCGATAAATGAGTTGAAGCATTATACTTTGTCGTTTGTCGATAATTCGATAAATGAGTTGAAGTATTATACTTTGTCGTTTGTCATTTTGATAAACGAGTTGAAGTATTGCACTTTGTCATTCATTGTGAGAATTTGATCTCGTAAGTTATCGTAACTGCTGTATTGATCACTAACCCTGTTTTGTGTACATTATTGTGAAATTAGGTTAACAGGGCTAAAATCCTATTCTATCCGTAGAAATCTGCAATGTGAGTTCATTTCTCTTTTCTCACCGTTTGTGAGTCCATACTCTTTTATCACAGTTTTATCACCTTTTTGTGAAACAATTATATTACAAAATGCTTTCTAAAATCCTAAATAGTTACCAGTTATACTTACAGTGATTAAGTTATTATATTTTACTGGTATAGGAGGTATTATACATTATTTGATTCTCATTGCTATTACCCAGAAAGTTAGCATAACCATAATTATTATATATAAATCTAAATGGCGGATACCATAACAAAGTCAAGTATACTGTATTCTATTTGTAGTCAAGTTATTATATCATATTATTACAATTAGTGAATTAACATATTTTGATAAGTTATAATAATTGACATAAAAAGTCATTATTCTGAATTGCATGATTTGGTGCTAGAAATAATATATTTGACCAAGTAATAAGACATCATTATGTTCAAAGTCACTAGCTGAAAGAATGATCAGCAGTGATATGTCCAAAGACACTAGTTGAAAGAATGATCAACAGTGTTATAATTAGTGTCACTAGTTGAAAGAATGATCAACAGTGATAATGACCAGAAGCACTAGTTGAAAGAATGATCAACAGTGCCATGAATAGAATCGCTAGTTGAAAGAATGATCAACAGCGATATGACCAAAGACCCTAGTTGAAAGAATGATCAACAGTGTTATAATTAGAATCACTAGTTGAAAGAATGATCAACAGTGATAATGTCCAGGAACACTAGTTGAAAGAATGATCAACAGTGTTATGAATAGTGATATGACCCAGTCATAAGAATTGCCTAATGATAAATAAATTGAATAACAGTAAAGTATAGTTATTTGATTAATTCACTATTGGATGAAAGTAAACCAATGAGTGATATTATTGCTGTTATATTGGAATTGCTATTATGTGATAAAATACTGATTGAGTAAGGTAAATGCAAATAAATATAAAACCTTAATACTGTAAGGTATAACCATATATTTGTATAAAAATGGAATGAATTCACTCAGCATTCCCGCTGACAAAACCTTTTTCAAACATGTTTCAGGTAATTATCATAAGGCTGGATACGGCACTGAAAGGCATCAAGAAATGGCTTATTAAAGAAATATTGTTTTATAAAATAAAACTTATCTTTATTAAAGCTACCATTTTAAAATGGGGAATTATCCCATCTATTTAAATCAAATCCGGTGTTTTCTAAACTCTGATATTTTTCCTAACTCACGGTCCTGATGAAAATTCCGCTGCAACATTTTTCAAAAATAATCACCGGTACCACGGGACTGCTCACGGCACCCGATTCCGTCCAGGGTGGGTCGGGGGTCGTGACAGAAGGTGGTATCAGAGCTAAGCCACTACTTTAAGCCTATAAGTGTTGTGATAATAATATTTAAACTTAAATAAAAGAGTTAGGAGATTGCTATTAACTGGTAGCACATCTGATAACATTCAAAAGTTGAATAAGAAAAGATGCATCCGTATAAGTCAAGCCACTTGTTTAAGCTAATTAGGTGTTCTTTAATACCTAAACAATAAAGTTAGGAAACTAATACAAATTAACTTATGTGTTATACATGAATATGTATATGTCTATATGCACATATAATATCCTGGAGGTATTATTTTGTTCTAATTATTTTGTGATATTAATAAGTGAAAATATTTGCAATCCAGATGTCGAATGAAGTATCACATAATCCAGAAGTTCATGCTAATAATGAAAATCCTTTGGATAAAAATGCTATAGAAAATCTAATAGCTCAAGGAATAGCTAATGCTTTACCTTTAATAATTAAAGCTGTTAAAAATCCCATAGAACCTACCAAAGCTATGAGCAGTAAGCATACCCATGACGATAGTTTTAACCATAGTGTCAATAGTGATAATAATGATATTATCAAAACCCCAATTCCCAAGAAGAAGAAGACGATGACTCTCGGGTGTACCTACAAAGAATTTCTAGCCTGTAAACCAACCGAGTTCGCGGGCAGTGAAGGTGCCACGGCTGCTCTACGATGGTTGGAAAAGACGGAAGCTGTTCTTACGATCAACAAATGTGCTGAAGAAGATAAGGTGATGTATGCATCTAATCTCTTTAAAGAATAAGCCTTAGAATGGTGGAATACAATTCTTCAGGCAAAAGGAAGGACCATGGCTTATGCCATAAACTGGGAAGAATTCAAGGAAGTAGTAGAAAGAAAATTTTTTCCTCCTTATGAAAAGGAAAGAATAACTAACAAGTTCTTAAATCATAAAATGATAGATGTGAATTGTCGTGAATATACGACAACATTCTTCGAATATGCAAGAATGGTACCAACTCTGGCTTCGCCAGAATCCGTACTGATTTCTCGTTATATTTGGGGATTAGTTAGCGAAATCCGAGACATAATCAAGGCCGTTAGACCCCAGACTATTGAGGAAGCAGTTGAACTAGCTAACATGCTGACAGATGGACTAATCCGCACAAGAGAAGAAAACAAGAAGAAAGAATTAGCCCAGAAAATTTCCCAAGAACTCAAGAAGAAAGAAACTGAACCGTCATTGGAGCAACCTATCTGCAGAAACAGTAACAAAACGCATTCAGGACGATATCGTTTTAGGAACACACCCTACTGTGACTTCTGCAAGATGACCGGGCACACAGAGGAAGAATGTAGAAGGAAAACTAACATCTGTTACAATTGCGGGGAAACCGGACACATCAAACCGTATTGCCCAAAACTAACCAAAGCGTCTAACACCAAGGCTAGAACAACAGACGGAGCTAAGACGAACGCGCGAGCATACGTACTTACTACACAAGAAGTAGAGATGATTCCAGACGTAGTCACTGATATATATCTAAGTTAAGTTATCATTTGACCCTAGTACAAATAAAAGTTCATAAATAAATACATTCCGTCAAATATTTCCTCTATTTCAGATCCATAACAAACTTGTTTGGTTTTCACTTTCGTTGAATCATTTATTTTGGTCACGATCACCTTGTGGTGACGTTTTCACAAATTTGAAGCTTGTGCTAATCTCGTTGCACCTCTTACATACGGGTTTAATTATTCATTTATGTTAAATCCGCTTTGATTTATTTTATCAAAACAATCTTAACACAATCGTGTGCTAAGATAATGATACACAAATTCATTTCATATTTCCGTGTATCTATCGAGCGCTTCGTAATCTTTATTACTTTAGCATCTTTGATCATTTCAATTTCAATCCAAAATCCTACTGGATTTATTTGAAACATTCGGATTTACTTCATTTGATTTACATCAGGGTGAAACTCGTTTCATTCACCGCTACTATTTCAATCACTATGACACCTTGTGGCGTCATAATAAATTTGTAGCTTGAACTATTTTCAATTTCACTCCTAATGCACGAATTTTAATTTTGGTTCATATTCTTAACCAGTCTTAATACAATTATGTGTTAAGATAAGAATACACGAATTCATATCATACTCCAGTGTACCCCTTAACGTTTCTTTCATCAATTACCGAAAATTCTATAATAAACTCATTTGATCTTTTCATTATCAATTGAAACTCCTATTTGAAATGAATATCCAAGTTTTCTTCATTTAAACTTTCAGTTGATTATACGGTAAAATTGTTCGAGCACCGTAATTATTGAAATTATTCCAAGCATTACGACACCTTGTGAAGTCGTAGCTTATCATAAACATATGAATCATTCAAAACTCACGTATATCTTTCGTTTGACTCATCATTTGAAAATAGTCTTGATACAATTGTGTATTAAGACAATGATACACTAAACTTTATTGCAGTCCAGTGTATCCTTGCAATGTCAATACACTGATTTTTCTCTTGATATGATTCGATAAATAGCAATGATCTTCGTGCCATTATTTCTGACCTTATTGATTCTGAGTCTTCCCCAATTACCAATAAAAGTAAGTCTTCTTTTGATCATGAATGTTATTCTAAAAAAAAGTCATTTCACTAAACAGATATCTATTTGATCATATATCTGTTGACTTGAACCTAGTCCCATTCAAAACTATATCATTTCATCTCATTCAGTTGTCACCAATTTCCTGAACTATTTCAGTTGGAATTTTTTTTAAACTCTACTGATACAACTAGTATTCACAAAATTTGACTCTGTGTCATTTACCTTAAAAGAATCCAGTTCCATTGACTAAATTATGACATAAATCTAACAGAAATATCATAACCCAAATCTCGAGGACGAGATTTTTATTAAGGTGGGGAGAATGTAACAACCCTCGTCAAAACTATCATTTATTGTATTATTTTATTCAATAGGAAAACCTAATTAAAACACCCAAGTAATTCTGCACTAACCCCAAAATTTCCAGAACAATAAGAATCAGGATCAGGGCCCCTAAAACTCAGGGGGGGCAAAACCCTAGTTACGATTATCTAAATAACTTGCTTGCCGTTTCCAATTTTATAATTTCATCGACTCAGCTAAGCTACTTAGACACGAAGCTACCTATAGAAACTAGGTTACCCCTCGCGTAGCGCGACGCCCATGGGGGGTACCCCTCGCGCTACGCGACAGGGTCAAATTTCAGGTATAAATAGTAGAGGTTGGGACTTGAAATTCTGCGTTTGAACGACGAAGAAATTCATCTAAAGCACTGAGTTACGGCCTGTTTACCACAATTAACACACACGATTCACGAATCGACGCCGCAATCAGGGTAATCACTCAATCGCTATTACGATTCATTCTCCGAGATCAATATATCCAAAGAATGTCTAAGTGCCGCCCACTTTGGGTTATGCTTTGTCGTTTGTCGATAATTCGATAAATGAGTTGAAGCATTATACTTTGTCGTTTGTCGATAATTCGATAAATGAGTTGAAGTATTATACTTTGTCGTTTGTCATTTTGATAAACGAGTTGAAGTATTGCACTTTGTCATTCGTTGTGAGAATTTGATCTCGTAAGTTATCGTAACTGCTGTATTGATCACTAACCCTGTTTTGTGTACATTATTGTGAAATTAGGTTAACAGGGCTAAAATCCTATTCTATCCGTAGAAATCTGCAATGTGAGTTCATTTCTCTTTTCTCACCGTTTGTGAGTCCATACTCTTTTATCACAGTTTTATCACCTTTTTGTGAAACAATTATATTACAAAATGCTTTCTAAAATCCTAAATAGTTACCAGTTATACTTACAGTGATTAAGTTATTATATTTTACTGGTATAGGAGGTATTATACATTATTTGATTCTCATTGCTATTACCCGGAAAGTTAGCATAACCATAATTATTATATATAAATCTAAATGGTGGATACCATAACAAAGTCAAGTATACTGTATTCTATTTGTAGTCAAGTTATTATATCATATTATTACAATTAGTGAATTAACATATTTTGATAAGTTATAATAATTGACATAAAAAGTCATTATTCTGAATTGCATGATTTGGTGCTAGAAATAATATATTTGACCAAGTAATAAGACATCATTATGTCCAAAGTCACTAGCTGAAAGAATGATCAGCAGTGATATGTCCAAAGACACTAGTTGAAAGAATGATCAACAGTGTTATAATTAGAGTCACTAGTTGAAAGAATGATCAACAGTGATAATGACCAGAAGCACTAGTTGAAAGAATGATCAACAGTGCCATGAATAGAATCGCTAGTTGAAAGAATGATCAACAGCGATATGACCAAAGACCCTAGTTGAAAGAATGATCAACAGTGTTATAATTAGAATCACTAGTTGAAAGAATGATCAACAGTGATAATGTCCAGGAACACTAGTTGAAAGAATGATCAACAGTGTTATGAATAGTGATATGACCCAGTCATAAGAATTGCCTAATGATAAATAAATTGAATAACAGTAAAGTATAGTTATTTGATTAATTCACTATTGGATGAAAGTAAACCACTGAGTGATATTATTGCTGTTATATTGGAATTGCTATTATGTGATAAAATACTGATTGAGTAAGGTAAATGCAAGTAAATATAAAACCTTAATACTGTAAGGTATAACCATTTATTTGTATAAAAATGGAATGAATTCACTCAGCATTCCCGCTGACAAAACCTTTTTCAAACATGTTTCAGGTAATTATCATAAGGCTGGATACGGCACTGAAAGGCATCAAGAAATGGCTTATTAAAGAAATATTGTTTTATAAAATAAAACTTATCTTTATTAAAGCTACCATTTTAAAATGGGGAATTATCCCATCTATTTAAATCAAATCCGGTGTTTTCTAAACTCTGATATTTTTCCTAACTCACGGTCCTGATGAAAATTCCGCTGCAATATTTTTCAAAAATAATCACTGGTACCACGGGACTGCTCACGGCACCCGATTCTGTCCAGGGTGGGTCGGGGGTCGTGACAAAAAGTTTGCTAAACTTATGGTCTTATGAGAGACTTAGCAGCACCTGAAACCAAACGTAACTCCTAGCAATAAAATCACAATAAGGGGTTTATCTGGTGTCATTTATTAATGTGAATTGCCTCTAATCATTCATCAGGAGGGTTAAACGCCTCCATTCTTAATTCTTTTAAACTTAGCTGCGAAATCTTTACAAATTTTAGGGCAGTCTCAGCTTTGACTGGTTATTTCTTAATCTATAAAACGTGAGCAGCTGAGGTAGATCCATAATGGATTTATAATGAGCAGGCTTTGAAACCTTAATGTGCCCTCTTATTGCCGTTACTAACCACCAATAATTATTGCATTAAGCTTAGGTTTTGGGTAATTGGAATAGGGTACTATCTCAGCCAATGACTTAAAATTTGCGACATACTGTCGACAGTTTTGAACTTTTATGGTGAGAGTCAGAAAATTCTTATTCCATCTTTTTCCATTTTGATGCGAATAATAGGTCTTTCTAATAAGGTCCTTAACACTTGGTCCATCCCATAGTGTATAAGAGAATTTTTCTTGTGGACTTCATTAATGCCCTTACTAATTAAGGGTGTTGCCATCGAATGGCTATGATGCATATCTCACCGCGTTCTTTTCAGCGTAACCGCTGATACACCTAATGGTTTCTACTTCATCCAACAATTTCCTACAATCGATGGTCCCTTTTTACTATTGAAGTCTCTTGACTTCCAAGAGACGAAGTACTTTTAAGTACACCCAAAAATAATGGGCTCCTTGCCATATATGCCTTTGTTGGGTTTATTCTTCGCATTTGAAGTATGAATAGCGACATGTGCTTTAGAGCAAATAGCATTTGGATTCTTGAAACTTTTCATGAATTTTCTTATAGCCTTTCTAACAGCTGCGTTAATTACCGATTTAGAGATTAATCCCATTAACGTTGAGGTTCACATTTGATGCACCATTAACATTTGTCGCCTTCCTAGCATCGCGACTATTGTCTGTCTTTTCTGAATTTTCCATACTCGAAGCTTTGGTATCAAATACCAAATTCAGCAGGTACATAGGCAATCCATACCATGTGTCTCCTTGAATTGTCAAAGGCTCACCATAAGGAGTCTTGTTAACTACTTGCTTCTTATCACCCACAATATGGGCTTAGCTATAAGATGACCAATCCATTCCTATCACTATATCGAGTCCCTCTATTTCAACAGAAACAAGGACAGTGGAAAAGAATGGTCCCTAATGGATATAAAACATCCATCCAATATTGCGGAAGCAGTCTCTAAGGTACTATCGACCAATTCTACTTTAGACTTAACGCTTAGAGTTTTAACAGGCATATTTAATAATTTACAAAATCCATTGTCTACGAAAGACTTATCTGAACTTGAATTAAATAATACTCTAGCATGAGCGTTATTGATAAAGAAAGTATCTGTTGTGACATTGTCATCCTGAATAGCCTCTTGAGCATCCATTTGAGAGCTTCCAGCTTTGGTCTTCTTAGCCTCCCCAGGCTTCTTGGTTTTATTTGGGCAATTAGTCCTGATATGCCCCTTCTCGTTGCAACCATAACAGGTTGCGTCCTTTATGTCTTGGCACTCCAAAGTCTTGTGCCCTTCCTTATTACAAATTCCACAAGGCCTAGCTTGTGACTCTAAAGTGCGTTTCCCTTTAGTCGCCTTCTTTGGGCAGCGGATCTTTATGTGCCCCTTCTCGCCATAATCATAGCATGTGGCGTCCTTCAAGTCCTTGTATTCATGGGTCTTGTGATCTATCTCTTTACAGATGACACATCCCCTGGTTTGCTCATAGGAACATTTTTCGAAGTGCTTCTTCCCGCAGGTTTTACGTTTGCGTTTTGCCTCCTTTGGCTTGGACTGGTTATAGCTTGAACCGGTCTTACCCTTTTTACAACCTTTATTTGGGGTATTATCGCACTTTTGCTTATGATCCTTCAACACACGGTCCATAGCGTTGTTTACGGCTGTATCTATCATAGCCTGTAACTCGGTGCTTGTTAAGTTCAGTCTATCATCCTTCTTGATCAACTAGATGATTGAGAGCTTCAGAGGAGTCGGCCATGGTGAATCTTTGAAGGCTATAAACCAAGTGGTAATAATTTGCTTAATTATATGGGGAATTTGTCGAACTTGACGATTAAATAGCCATGGTGCGAAATAAACCATATAGGCCAATAGATAGTATTTAGTTTATTTGATTATGTTTTGCCTAGGTTTTTAAATAAACCATCTTTGGCGTTTAAATGGAATATAATCCTTCACATTTATTAGACAGGGGACATCAGTCACGACTGTCAATGTCTTACCGACATTTTATATAGCACAAAGCTTGTTCCAAAGGACTTTTTGATGGCGCAGAGGCCTTGTCACTAGGGAAATTTTAAAACATAATCAATGATTCCTTTGGACCAGAAAATTTCATAATTCATTGTCTTGACAAGAAGTTATAAAATAAAACTATCTTTTTCATGTATACATCTTTGCCCGTAGGTATACATCCCAAATGGATGTTTTGATGTGTACATCATGTTCGACGTTTATTAGCCATGATTCCTAATGATCATTTGTGCTAAATAAGGGGGTTGGAAGATTTCTAATATAAGGATGACAAGTGTGATTTTATCGCATCACCTTTGTCAGGAGTGTTAACATGTTTTCAGATGTTAACAAGGATCTGAATCTTTTTAAACAGGTTTTACCATCTTAGCCAGGTCTTTAATGACATTCAAGCTAGGTTATACCCTTTAAGATTCTCTTTTTTAATATAAATACTGGCAGGAAAGGAATGATATTTATTTTATTCAGGATTTTTATTATAATTATCCTGGATTTAATTAAAATATAACTATGGCACAAAAGGCCAAGTCACAAGGGCAATTTTAAACCATGATTTGTAGAATCAAGGTATTTAGGCTTGAACGTTGTTCAGTGCCTTTTCTTGACAGGGAGTTGTAGGCTACGACTGTCTTTTGTCTTATATGACAATGAATATGGCTCGTAAGTATTACATCCTTAATGGATGCTTAAATCATAAAATGAGAAAGGATTTCGGGAGAATCCAGTATAAGGATGATTTATGCGATTTTATCGAACCATGTCCGCCAGGAATGTTAACATATTACAGATGTTAATCAGGGATTTGAATCTTTTGAATATGTTCTACCATCTTGGCCATGTCTGAAATGACATCTAGGCTAGGTTTTACTTTTAAGGTTCTTTTCAATATTTAACGCAGAACAATCCTAAACTGAGATGTTAATGAGGATCTGAATCTAATTGAGGAACTACCATCTTGGCCCTGTCTTAAAATGACATATAAGCTAGGTCTTGTCCTTTTTAGATTTTGCCATTTTATTATAATGGTAGATCTTATAAAAGGAATGTTATTTTAATTTATTTCATATATTATATTCATATACAATGATATAAATGAAATTTAGATAAAACATTCCAATGATTTTTAAAGGAGGTACAGAATTGCCCTAAGCGGGACTTGAAAGGAATAATGTTGTCCTTGAAGGGACTGAAAGATAAAAATGCCCTTATAAGGACTTACTAAGGAAACGAACTTCAGCAAAAGGAGTTTCTTCTTCATTTTATTTCTGAATGCTTTCTCCTTGGTTGCACATTCATCCTGGTCGCAGTACGAAGCTCGGCCTTCCCTAGGCTTCAAATGGGGAGAATTTCCATTATGGTTTCTTTGTTTGGCGACATATTAGAATATATAGAATTGAAAACAATAATTCTCCGAATAGAGATGGGAGTATTCCTATGTTAAGTCTAGACTCAGAAGGTCAAGGAATGTGCTACTGTGTAACTGAGATTAAACACAAAAGGCTAGTGTTTAATTCACTTAGTGTTGGCTCTGATACCAACCTGTCACACCCCTATTTTCCACGTGTCACCGGTGGGCCTGGTGGGGGTATAGTGACGTAGTTGATATCGTCATAGTCAAACAACACAATTCAAATGCACAACGGAAGCAAAAGATAAATATATTACAATCCGATATAAAGTAATATCAAAGTATTACAACGGAAAGTAAAGGATCCACAGGCGGATCATAGATAAATGAAACATTGTTCAACAGACTTAGGCATCTTAAGCTTGCGAGACTCTTTATTGATGCTAGGAGTAGCCAGCCTATTCCGATTAGTACCTGCACTTAGCCTTTTTTGGAAAATATGTCAGTTTTCACTGGTAAATACAATTTAACTGACTCATTTTGAAAATGTTTAAGAAAATTGATTTGAGTGCAAATGGCACAAAAGATTTTTATAACTTGGGATAATTATTTGAATATAATACTTGTAAAGAATTACATGTTTGTTATGCGTTCAGTTGCCCGGATCATGCCGGGTTAAAGACTAATAGACACACCACAGGTATAATGCCCACAAGGTTATTCCTTTAAGTGGGATACTAGTTTTTACATATGCAGCTGTCAGGTGTATGCCTACACCACGTGCTTAAAAAAAAAGGGTAGTTGCACGGTACCCCTGACCGCGAAAGGGATCTCCCTTCCCAGTTCACCACCCGACAAGGATCCATGGCGGCAAATACCCATAGCCATCAAAGAGGGGTAAGAAACATGTTTCAAACCCGAGACCTCGAGTGTCCTCGGTCCGGCTTTAAAGCGGGTGTCGGTGGCCACCAAAGTGGCACTAATGGGAATTGAACTTGGGTCTCCATTGGAGAACCCAAGTCACTCCACCACTAGGCCAGTTGTGGTGGTTACACCCCGTGCTTAGGTCGTGGCCATTTCATGAATGATGCCAAGGATATCTGGGACATGGTCATTAAACCCCCAAAGGCATTAAACAAACAAAACAAATTTTTAAACAGGTCATCTTGATAATACTTAACCACTAATCGATTAAGGTAGAATGCCCGACCAAGCGGTATTTTATATACCGTACCCCAAGCCCGTATAAGGGAAAATAAGTTAAAAGTATTTACCTGAGCAAATTTATACAATTTGTCCCAGCCGTATACCACCAAGGAAGTACAGATAGCTTTTACTGGGCTCCTAAATCTGGAACGAAGGTTTGATATAACCTATTAGATTCCTAACAGGTCTTTAATTAAGCCTAAGCTTAGACCGGTTAGTTTTTAAAGGAGGATATAGTTCAATACGCATAATTATGCGAAGACCGGATTAGAATGTGGTTTAAACCCGACAAGCTTGTATACTTGTGTAATAAGGGTAAACTAAACACATTCTGGATTTTGAGATAAAAATGATAGGGTTTAACCCGTTTCGGCTAATTTATGCAAACTAGTTACATAAGCCGATCTGAATGCGAAAAGTGCGTAACGGGTAACCAAAAGAGTCATGAACAGGTTTCCTAAGTCAACATGCCTTAAATATGTTGTGATATCAGTAGGATACCTTCTATTATGCCCAAAACGAGTTTAAGACCTTTTTATGCCCCGTAGGGGTATTTTGGTCATTTTAAAGGTTATAAAAGAGATTGAATATTATTTTGAGTTACAGGTCTGATTTAATCAGTAAATATACTTAATTTAATAAGTTATAACAGTAGGGTATCAGATATATGTGAAATTTGTTAATTATAACCATACTATGCACCGTAGGGGCATTTTGGTAACTTCACATAGGCTTAAAAGGTCAAAACTGAAAACCTGAGTTTAAAACTTTTCCTTACTGTTAAAATATGAAAATTTACTGAATATATCAGTAGGTATCAACCCTTATATGTTTAAAATAGTTTTGATACATACTATGCGTTAAAACGCTTAAAAAGGCGATTTGGAGCCATTTCCGGGTTTTCAAAGGGAAGCTGATGTTTTTATTATTCCAGAAGGCTCAAAATATTTTATTTATCATATTAGATCAGTAGAAAAAGGTTTGGCATCAAAAGGATTTGTAAAACTCATTTTATAGCCCAAAACGACAAAACCGACAACTACCGAATCAAGCTTAGAACCCTATGTTATGCTCAGCCTAAAAATAAATAAAAATCTCCAAAAATCCCAAAATATTATTTTTTTATCATTAGGTAAAAAGTTTGGTATCAAAAATTGGGTTTAGATAGGCTATACGCTAATTATGTCGTTTAATTAATAAAAAGCTTTTCATTTACGCTAAAGAGCATAACTCCTAATCTAAACCTCAAACTGATGTCAAATTTTAGGGACAAGTTTATAATTCAGTAGTGAAGGTTTATATCCTCTCACATTTTCAAAAATATCTTTTTAAGGTCAAAAGGGCATAACGGTCAACATTTAGGCATTTAACGGAAACATGCATGAACTAGGATTTCTATGGAACCAAGTTGTATAACCTCGGGGGGTTATACTAACCTATAATATGGTCCTAATGGAATACTAAGGCATATCTAAACTAAGCTAAATCGGGTCAGAACTGAAAGTCAAAGCAAAAGTCAACTTTTGCGACTTTCGGTTCCGAACCGAGCCTATACTTAGAATTGTCTGGTTGAATCATGCTTAGGCATGTTCAATTAATATTTACCAAGTTATTAAAGTGAGAAAACTAATTTTATGACTTTTATATTAATAGTTATGTATTTTATTTAAAACTCACCCGTTTGACTTTTATTTGACCCGACAATTTAACTAAGTAAACGTGGTAATTAGAAGGTGCACATTTGAGGGTTTAACACCTACCTAATTACGGTCACGTAGCCATGTTCGTTGCGAACAATGGCTTAACCGTTTAAAAGTCAAAGCGTTCGTCGAAAATGCTTGACTTTCGGTTATAACCGCTAAAAATTAAACTAAGCACGAAAGGACACTTACAAAGGGTCCAAGCAAGGAGGGAATTGATCTTGGATGTTCGAAAATGCAAACTTGTGCACTTTTTGACACTTTTAGTCCCTGCATGACGTAAAAGTTTATTTTTGCGCACCAAACACCTCTAAGCCTATATCTAAGCTATATAAAGAATAAATAGGGTATGTTTAACTCATGGACATATTCCGAAAGGTCCGTTACCATACAAATCGACCTACTTTTGTAGTTTGACGCAATTAGTCCTTTAATTGCGCAAAGTAGCGTGGAATGTCGTTTAATGATATCCAAGCCTTCCATGGCCCATAATAGGCATTCCCAAGCATATGTTTAAATATTACTACGCTCCCGTTCACTTAAATGGTCACCGAAAGGCATAGATTCAAAAGTTGACGCTTTAGGTCCCTCTATTGCGCAAACTTGCGCATCTCCTCATTTAGTAGCATTGAAGCCTCATATTATCCATATTAGACATTCTTGAAAGTATTATTAAACATCACGATGCTTTGGGTTCGCTATAAGGTCATTCAGAGGTATAATTAAACATATTGACACTTTTAGTCCCTCTAACTTGCAAATTTGCGCGTAACTTTACTTATAGACATAAAAACCTTAGACGGCCAATAGTTGGCATTCCCGAGAGTATAATAAAGTATCATGAAGCTCCCGGTTTGTTAAATGGTCACTCAGAGGTAAGAATTAACATGCTGACACTTTTAACCCTTTATTGCGCAAACTTCCAATTAATTACGCAAACGACTACACTCGATTGACAAGTGTCTCATTTGTGAATATAATCATCGTGAGAGGTTATTTGGAAACTTATTTTAGGTATGCTAACACTTCCAGTCCTTTTATTATCAAAGTTTTCGATTTTTCGAAAAATTAGTCCCTTAAATTCAACATTGGACCTTATTAGGGTTTATTACACGTGTCAACACATCATTGGACGTGATTTTACAAGGTGTTACAAGTTTGCACAGCACCATCCTTCTCATTACATGTCACGAATTAGGTTTGGTCCAGGTAAGTTTAAGTATTGGTGGCCTGACTCGTTTGGAAATTATAAAAGGTTTATACATTCCACCCTTAAAAATTTAATTAATAATAAGAAACGGGTGGAATTGAACGGGTTAGATAAGGGTTTGATAAAGGAGAAGCTCAGGATTAAGTGTGGGGATATCACCCGAGTAGTAGAGTTTGTATTATGAGTTACATTTATTTTTGAGTCGATATTATGCTTATGCTGGGGTTGTTTGTTTGTTTTGTCTTGTGCAGGTTTGATCGACCCGTCCGTACTCAATCTCCATATGGACGAGAATTTTGGAGCTGTTTATCACTACGTAAAGGGCAACCCCGGTATATCAGTTTTGGATACAATCGCGAAGGAAATGCTATACGGTCGTGTACGGGTTCGGATTGAAGACACGCGCAGCTGGCACTGATTTTTATCATAACCAGCTAAGTTCTTTCCGATTCTTTGTATTTTGTATATTACATTAGGATTTTATTTCTTATTTTTTTAGTGGTCTTCCATCCTACATTGAGTGCAATGTAGATTTTAAGTGTGGTCTTCCATCCTACATTGAGTTCTTTCCGATTCTTTGTATTTTGTATATTACATTAGGATTTTATTTCTTATTTTTTTAGTGGTCTTCCATCCTACATTGAGTGCAATGTAGATTTTAAGTGTGGGGATGAGAAACTACGTCTTTTAGGTAGATTTGAGTAAAAAAAAGAATAAAAAATAAAAAATTACTAAAAAAATAAAATAAATAAAAAATTTTAAAAATAAAAAATATATATATAAAATGAGAAAATGTTCTAGAAAATTTTTTTCAAATAAATGGATAATGATAGAAAAATTGGGATTTTTGGTTTTCGAAATATTAAATATAAAAGATAAATTAGATAAAAGACGTATTTTTTGGGATGTGCTGGTAGGCCTCGCCAACTTAGAGGGATCCTAGATTACTTTTGATATACTTTATTAATAATCATAATTTCTTATAGGTTCGGAGAAATAGAAAAGCCGAAACTGTTGAGGGTATAAAAGGTACCACTATAAGTAAATAACTTATATGTGTTTTAAATTAAATTGGCACGCCCTATCCATTTTATGAGAATAAATTTGGATTCTGGTGGCGAAAATCCATCATCCATCTATATGAGCTATTTTTATAAATATGACTGAAGCCTATCATATTAACCATTGGGATAGTCACTCGGGTAGGGTCCCGCTAGGTGGAAGTTAAAGAAAAAATGTGAGGCTCAGGTGTTTCTCACTGGGATGACGACTTGGTGATAATGCCCTCTTAGTTTAACATAAGAGAAAAAAATTTGCTAAAGTTAATCATCATCCATTATTCAATCAAAATTTAATTTCAAATACATAAGGGTTATTTATATAAAGTGGTAGATTTTAAATCTTTTCCATATAAGCTTGATATGGGATTAGGTGGTTTTGTGGACCTTGAGTGTGAGACCCTTAGATGATTTTTAACTTGAACATAATGCTAGCATGAAAAGGGGCTTGATGAGTTGAAGGTTGGGTTTAAGTGGATAATAATACGGTTAATCATTGTTATACGTGCTTATATCTTTTTAATTAAAGTAACCAAAATTTTTGAAACCATCTATCCTAATTATCGTTCCATTGCAGTCTTTTTCAGGGACGAAAAAGGTTAAATGTGGGGATATTTGATATACGCTAAATGAAACATATTTTTATATAATAATTCATACACTTTGGAGTAACTTTTGGGTTATTTTTATTAAATTTTACTTGATATTCTAAGTTCAACGGTTTAATGAGAAAATAAGCTTAAACGAGTAGAAATGTTAAAAAAAATAGATGGTGATAATTAATATGAGTTAGCGTTAATATTGAGAAATATTAGAATTGATTATTTAGAAAGTAATTTAATTTATTGGAAAATTCAACGATCATAATTGAGAATTAAATGAGCTAGAAACTTAAATTGAATTAGTAGTCATATCTAATTAATTCTTGTATTTTGCTTAAAGTCCATTGTAGGTAATGAAAAAGTTCTAAAAGTCAAGGGGCTCACAAACAGGGGCGGATCTATGAAGGAGGGAGGGGTAGTCCGGGCTACCCCTCAACTATCGCCGGAACCGTCACCGGAGTACTTAACCATTGTCTAAATATGAATTAAATATCATATTTGTTAAACTATTTACAAGTTCTATGCAACTCAGTGGTAGCATTGTTTGAAGTCAAACAGAAGAAGAGAAGGGTGTGAGTTCGAGTCTGTGTCCACTAAGATGCTAACCGGTTTTCTTTTCTTGAGAGGCTTTTTTTCTTCAGCCTTTTTTTATAATTTTAATTGATATATGGTATGCATTAGAGAACAATAGTTTCATCATTTCTTATAAATAATTACAAATTAGATAACAACTAATACCATGTACTTTCAACTTAATTTTATTTAAATATGTTTCGAAATACTTTCAATACAAAAAGAAACGAACCAAACATGTGTCGATACCTTTTGTTATATTACGCCTGTACATTTGGGTTTTTTTTTTTTGTTGCTATCTCCTGCCGCAAATATTATCATACCTCTAGGTCCAAAAGGTTTTTTGGGATACCCCTGAATCTTTTTTCTAGTTCCGCCACTGCTCACAAATGACATGTATTGGGCTGGATTAGTCCAACTTGGCTTCGAAATCCATGTAAAAAATATATACAAAAGCGACTAGATCACCCCGAATTGTTTACATAAGGAATCGCTTATGTAAACAATTGGTTTAAAATAAAACCAACTAATAAAAAAAATATTTACATAAGGGTTAGGACAATATTTGGTGTAATGGGGCCCTCCACAGATCAAACACATGATTAAAAAATATATAAAATAAAACCAACTAATAAAAAAAATATTTACAAAAGCGACTAGAACACTACGACTAGACACAAATCCTGAGACTCAAACTACAAATAAGACCAATTAAACAAATAAGATTAGTCAAAGTAATTAAAAACTAGATTGATGACTCAGGTCGTTCTCGAAATTGCCGGTGCCCCCGGCAACGGCGCCAAAAATGTGAGGCTCATATTAACCATTGGGATAGTCACTCGGGTAGGGTCCCGCTAGGTGGAAGTTAAAGAAAAAATGTGATGCTCATGGTGTTTCTTACTGGGATAACGACTTGGTGATAATGCCCTCTTAGTTTAACATAAGAGAAAAAAATTTGCTAAAGCTCATCATCATCCATTATTCAATAAAAATTTAATTTTAAATACATAAGGGTTATTTATATAAAGTGGTAGATTTTAAATTTTTTCCTTATAAGCTTGATATGGGATTAGGTGGTTTTGTGGACCTTGAGTGTGAGACCCTGAGATGATTTTTAACTTGAACATAATGCTAGCATGAAAAGGGGCTTGATGAGTTGGAGGTTGGGTTTAAGTGGATAATAATACGGTTAATCATTGTTATACGTGCTTATATCTTTTTAATTAAAGTAACCAAAATTTTTGAAACCATCTATCCTAATTATCGTTCCATTGCAGTCTTTTTTAGGGACGAAAAAGGTTAAATGTGGGGATATTTGATATACGCTAAATGAAACATATTTTTATATAATAATTCCTACACTTTGGAGTAACTTTTGGGTTATTTTTATTAAATTCTACTTGATATTCTAAGTTCAACGGTTTAATGAGAAAATAAGCTTAAACGAGTAGAAATGTTAAAAAAAATAGATGGTGATAATTAATATGAGTTAGCGTTAATATTGAGAAATATTAGAATTGATTATTTAGAAAGTAATTTAATTTATTGGAAATTTCAACGATCATAATTGAGAATTAAATAAGCTAGAAACTTGTATTTTGCTTAAAGTCCATTGTAGGTAATGAAAAAGTTCTAAAAGTCAAGGGGCTCATAAATGACATGTATTGGGCTGGATTAGTACAACTTGGCTTCGAAATCCATGTAAAAAAATATATACAAAAGCGACTAGATCACCCCGAATTGTTTACATAAGGAATCGCTTATGTAAACAATGGTTTAAAATAAAACCAATTAATAAAAAAAATATTTACATAAGGGTTAGGACAATATTTGGTGTAATGGGACCCTTCATAGATCAAACACATGATTAAAAAATATATAAAATAAAACCAACTAATAAAAAAAATATTTACAAATGCGACTAGAACACTACGACTAGACACAAACCATGAGAGACTCAAACTACAAATAAGACCAATTAAACAAATAAGATTAGTCAAAGTAAGTAAAAACTAGATTGATGACTCAGGTCGTTCTCGAAATTGCCAGTGTCCCCGGCAACGGCGCCAAAAACTTGATGTGTGAAAAATATGTATACTAATTTCGAAAAATGTTTTAAAATGGAATCGCTTCTAAACCACACAACATCGGCAAGTGCACCGGTCGCATTGTAGTGTGGATGGCAAGATCGGATGTCAATTCGTAGACACTATGGGCGAAATTTCGATACTTAACCTCTATAAAAAACCTAGCTAAGTGTTATTGGAATTTTGTTTTGAGAAAAATTATTTTTAAACTAAAAAGAAATTTAAATAAATAGACGAACAAATATCAGCAAGCGCAGACAACAAGAGACTGGACTGAAACTCAAGTATGAGAAAAATAGGTTACCTAGGGAAGAATCCGTAGACTTATTAATAAAATCCTAACCTTGGTTTCGAATGAAGACTCTGTCTAACTCGATAAACCCCCGGAAGGTAAACTGAACCTAAGAGTACGGCAAGTGATGAAATGCTAAAATGGATTGACTCGAGTTATCGACCACCAACTATTAGGTATAAAGTAATTTATTTACTAAAACCCTTAAATTATGAAGCAGAAATAACCAAGAACACCGAGACCCTAGGAAACTCTAGACGTGAATAAACAGATGAACCCGAGTTATATGTCACCCAAACTGCCAAACAACGCCCAGCTAATAACCTAGCAGTTCTAGATTAGATTTCTCACCTCTAGAAAATATTACACTTTTTAATTAATTGGTTTTAATAATTATTAATCTTGAATTAGATTTCTCACTTTCAAGGTCTGGACCAAAAAATTACAACCTAGACTGAATCCCGGCTCTATAGTTTATTTCTAAGTATCTAGAGCAATGGAACCAACAAATATATTATTAAGCCAATCAACACCAACACACAAATAATTAGAATCGGGTTCAAAAATTATAACATGCAAATCATCACATTTATTTAAAACCAAAAGTTGATCATTCAAATAAATTGTCTAGTTCATCAACCCTAGGCAATCATAAAAAATTTAGTCGCTCATGTCTATAAACGAAGCACAAGCATGTTTAAAACAAATTAATTTAGCAAACATGTCTAAATATTCAAGTTAATAAAACCCAAACAAATAAACAAAGTCTAACCAAAGAAAAGTATTAAACTGCCAAGTCTTTCTTTAATCCCAAAAGCTTCTCTGATTTCTGCTCCAAGACTCTTGAGATACTCTCCGGCTGTCAATAACCGGTTTGCCGTCCACATCCTCCAAAGAATAATAATCCCTCGTACCAGGGCCGGCTTTGGGCCTATGCAAAAGGTGCCATCGCACAGGGCCCAAAACATTTAGGGGCCCAAAATCGTTTAAAAGTTAATATATATTTTATTTATAAATTTTCTGTAGGAAAAATTATACATGTTACTCCTTTGGCTCAATGTATACAGCAATTAATTTTAAAGTTGGACGTTCCGGGTTCGATTCCCCCCGTCGGTTCTTTCATATTTTGTTATTCATTTCTAATTGATGATTTATTTTTCTTTTTTTTGTTTTTCATTTTTAATTGATGTTTTGTTTTTGTTTGGGCTTCAAGGGGCTTATTTAGCTTGTTTTATCAGTAGGGGGAAAAAGTTCTATGTGCTCACACCAATTGCAACTTTGCAAGTTTATTTTTTAGTTTTAATTTAGATTCATGCTCACACCAATTGCAACTTTCCCGGCTTATTTTTAGTTTTAATTTTGATTTATGCTCACACCAATTGCAACTTTCCCAGCTTATTTTTAGTTTTAATTTTGATTTATGCTCACACCAATTGCACCTTTCAAAGCTTATTTTTTAGTTTTAATTTTTATTTTTCACATCTAAATTTGGGCCTTCACAAATTTGCAAGTTCATTATTTTTTTCTTCTCATTTAATCATTTACGTAACAAACTTTACATGTTTTCTTGTAGGTTTTTTATTTCTCATTTAACCATTTACAATATAAACTTAAAAGAGCTCAGTATCTAGTTCTATTTTTTATATGAAAAGGTTCGTGTTGTCAAACTAATTTGGGTAGTTTAGATATATTCAGTTCTTTTTGCTACGCTACTTTTGTTTTGTTTATTTTATAACAAATATAGTCGTATTGTGGTTTTTTGATATATGATTGGTGAGTTTATATTATAGGGAGGCGCCCAATTTTTTTTGTTTCGCACAGGGTCCAAAAGTATTTTATCATTCTCAGGACGGCCCTGTCTCATACGATAGGATCTCTCCTATATTACTTAAATCACATTTAAAGTCCATCACGAAGTCATGTTAGACTAATCCAGCCCAATACATAATGTCACTTGTGAGCCCCTTGACTATTAGAACTTTTTCATTACATGCGATGGACTTTAAGCAAAATAAAAGAATTAGTTAGATATGACTACTAATTCAATTTAAGTTTCTAGCTCATTTAATTCTTAATTATGATTTTTCTCTAATCTCTCGTTAAAATTTCCAATACATTAAATTACTTTATAAATAATCAATTCCAATATTTCTCAACATTAACACTAACTCATATTAATTATCACCATCTATTTATTTTTAACATTTCTACTCGTTTTAGCTTATTTTCTCATTAAACTGTTGAACTTAGAATATCAAGTAGAATTTACTAAAAACAACCCAAAAGTTACTCCAGAGTGTAGGAATTATTATATAAAAATATGTTTAATTTAGAGTATATCAAATATCTCCATACTTAACCTTTTTCATCCCTGAAAAAGACTGCAATGGAATCATAATTAGGATAGATGGTTTAAAAAAATTTGGTTACTTTAATTAAAAAGATATAAGCACGTATAACAACGATTACCGGTATTGTTATCCACTTAAACCCAACTGCCAACTAATCAAGCCCCTTTTCATGCTAGCATTATGTTCAAGTTAAAAATCATCTAAGGGTCTCACACTCAAGGTCCACAAAACCACCTAATCCCATATCAAGCTTATAAGGAAAATATTTAAAATCTACCACATTATTTAAATAACCCTTATGTATTTAAAATTAAATTTTGGTAGAATAATAGATGATGATTAGCTTTAGCAAATTTTTTCTCTTATGCTAAACTAAGAGGGCATTATCACCAAGTCGTTATCCCAGTGGGAAACACCATGAGCCTCACATTTTTTCTTTAACTTCCACCTAGCGGGTATACCCCACCAGAGTCACCATACCAGTGGTTAATACCATAGTCTTTAGTCATATTTATAAAAATAGCTCATATAGATGGATGATGGAATTTTTTAGGTGCCACCAGAATCATATAGTGGTTAACCCTTATGTGCAGCCACAATCATATCAGCCTTGGAATTGGCAACCAGAACGAACAACAGAGGAATTACATGATTGGGTTAAGGCTGCTAAGGAGGAAAGAGATAGGGAGATTCAAGCCGTACTGGATAGTTTAAAATTAGTTAGTTTGAAGAGCCAACGCCGTAAGTTTATAGGTATGAATAAAATATGTGTGTGTGAGCGTAATTATAAGTGTAACGTAAATGGCATGAGTATAAATGCGAATATGAGTATAAGTTTAAACTTAAGTGTATGAGTAGAAATGTAAGTAGAAGCTTAATTTGTATGAGTATAAATATGAACATGAACATAAGAGTAACCATAAGTGTATATGTATGAATAAAATATGTGTGTGTGAATATAAGTGTAAACATAATTGTATAAGTATGAGTAAAATGTATGAGTGTGAATATAAGTGGAAGCATAATCCTTGTAAATGTGAATATAAGTAAAATGCATGAGTATCAACATGTATATGAATATATGTGTAAACATAAATGTATAAGGATAAATGTAATTATAAACGTGTAATGTATGAATATGAATACATATATAAGTATAAACGTAAATGTATAAATGTGAATATAAGTATAGACGTATAATTGTATGAATATGAATATAAATTTGAACATAAGTATAACGTAAATGTATAATTGTGAGTATGAGTGTAACGTAAAAATATGCGAGTATGAAAATGAATAAGAATCTAAACATAAATGTGTAAGTATGAATATAAGTGTAGACATAAGATGTATAAGTACGAATATGAATATGAGTGTAAGAAACAATGGTTTTGTATATAGTATTAATCGAAATATACGAATTTAAGCACATAAAAAGGTCAAGAAGTTTTGAGTATGAAAGAAAAAAAACAAGTGATATGCGTGAGATTGTCGCGTTATATTGACTAAAGCGTGTAAGATGATATGCATGTATAGTTGTTTGAGCAAAACGTGTAGTTTATTAAATCAAAATAGGTTGAGTTGGCATGGAATGTAGAATGAATAAAGAGGGTATAAAACATCTATTGGTTATGTGTGTTGTACTTTGTGAAACAATGGAAATGCTACTCTTGTTTTAAAAGAATTTACATAAGTTGAAAATTGTCGGTTCCTATGAAGTTTTCTTACCCACGTGTTTTTGAGTCAAAATTGACGTATTGTGTGATGTTTGAAAAAGTTCCAGAAGTTAGTAAGTCTGTATTGTTTTAAATGACCTTGTATTAAAGAAGAAATTCGAAGTTTAGAGGTTATTGTGAAAATATTGATCCTTAGGAAATATATGAACTTAGTGATTGTTGAAAATGTTCTTAATAAAATATTTTATTGATTTCGTAAAGAGTTTTAGTGAATGATCGAACAATATTTGTAACATTTTGTTGGTGTGTACGAAAAGTTGGTTTGATTCCCAATTGAAAATAAAAATCTTTAGTACAATGATATGAGATGAGCGTGTTTCAATAATTATGTTGAATACGAAATTTTGTAGGCAATGGATTTATTAGACCGACTAAGTTGATGAGTAGCATTTCTGTAAAATTTTGAAAATCGAGGAACAAGCGCTTATGGTGTGATTTAAAAATTTTGTGTATGTGAGTTATGTGGAAATAGATTGTAGGATAAGAAATACGTTTGAATAAAGAATGCATTTTGAAATAGATAGAGATTTTGACCAATGATTAACGATTTAGGTATAAACATGACCGTGTTTACATAATATAGTCTATTAAATGTTAGTCTTGGTAACGATCACCTAGGTAAGGTAATCACCCCTAATCCGTTGGTGAGGTCGTTGTGAGGTGAGAAAAGAAACGGAAGTTAATCGTCAAGGTAAGGAAATCACTCCTATCTTGATGACATGTCTCCATTTGTTGTTACAAAGAATGTAGATAAAATTATGTGAAGTCATGCATATGCCTAATGTGTAATTGTATGAAAAACTCTAGCATGATGTGTGCGTAAAAAGTAAAATCTCAAAATAATTTGAACTTGAGAAGAGATGATTGCATCATATAAGATCAAGAATAGTAAAACGTAAGTTCGATTTAAAACATGGATGGTTCCAAAACGGAACCTTGACAAACCAACGTGATCGAAAAGTCTGTTGAATTTGAGAAACATGCTTTGGCCTAATAGGTGGTATACTCTCGCCGACATGTCGGTTAACGGTATTCATCCTTCTTGTTACTACATTTTCTAATTCAATCAAAAATTCGAGACTTGGCGGGATTTATGAAAATCAAGGAGTGGAACTAGTCGACGAGATGCGGGTTTCACCCCTAGCTTGACGACTTCGTACCCTAAGTGTGGTTGGTACTCGTTGGGTCAAAATTTAATTTCGACACATTGACGAGGGTCCACTAGAATTTTGAAATTGAAATTCTTCATCAAGGTGAGGACTTCATGTAACAACCCGCACCTTCGTGCGTTGTTACTACTCGATACACTCGTTACGCCTAGCACCAGAGATTCGGATCATAATGTAACTATATCAGATATATCGCTAAATCGAGTATAATCGAATAATTATGCATATTCTATTTCTATTTCAAACCTATTTTCATAAATTATAACACTCATGATGATGTTGAGTGAGGGCTTAATCTACCCTCCTCGATAACCGTGAGGTGTCAAAACCTAAACAAGCAACGCTAACAAAGACTATCGGGTGAGTACCATGTCTCCAGCCATCGTGACGATGACGGCAACACGAGCAAGTAGTGCCCCGATAATCATTGTGGCACATCACATCGAAGAACGCACTCGAAGGCACGCGTAACTCAATCATCGCACTGAATATTGGTTATATAGATACGTATATACGGCCCTTTTGTGTGTAATTATGATAAATAATTAAATAATAATATAAGTATACGAAAATATGGCCCAAACAGTCGAAAACGCGCCAAAAACGAGGACTAAAGGCCTCCGTACGGACGGGCCAGCCAAACGGCTGGGCCAGTCGATCGAACTGGCCAGCCGATCGGCTGGGCCGCCTGATCGAACGGGCAGCCGATCGGCTGGGCCGGCCGATCGGACAGAACAGCCAACCGGCTGGGCCGCCCAATCGAACGGACCAGCCGATGGGCCGGGCCGTCCGATCGGACAGGCTAGCCGATCGGCTGGGCCGGCCGACCGAACGGGCCAGCCGATCCGGCCCGCCTTTCCTCCTTTTCTCTCCTTCCTTGCCTATAAATACCCCTCTTCAACCCCAAACACTTGTGGTTGCTGCTGCTGCTCGACCAAGACGTTCCAGCCCCTTAATTTCCCGATTTCTCACGATTCTTGTAAGTTTTTCACTCAAATCTTGTACTACTTCGATCTATATGCAATCCTTCATCTTTCTATCTTTCAAAATTCGACTTTTAACCGTGAAATCAACGGATTTGGAGTGTTCTAGGGTGATGTCACCATGGAGTTCTTCAAGGGTGATGTCATCCCATGAAGAACAACTCAGATCCGAATGGTTTCCATACGATTCTTCATGAATCTCGTCCAAATCCATGTTTTCTAATCAAGAAGTTACGGATTTGAGAGGTTCTAGAGTGATGTCATCATGAAGTTCTTACGAACTTCAAGTGTTGGCCTCATTCCACCAAGAACAACTCGGATCTGAGAAATCCCATAAAGATAATCAAGGTTTTTACTTCAGATCTAAACCCAAAAACGGTAGAAACAGAGCTTAGACTGACCTTCTACTCATTCCTAGTGTCGGGTTGGTCAAGGATCTGATTCCTACCGAAGAGCGGACCAATTTCGGGTTAACACGGAAAAACCACCAAGGACGGCCAGTTCTGACGAAACGGGGTGATTCCCGGCTATTAGAACAGGTCGGAATTGATGGGATTTCAGTTGTTCAGCACGTCACAACAACGTCTCGACCAAAACCACCGAAAAATATGCGAAAATCGTCGAAGAACAGCTGGACAGGCTGGCCGATCGAGCGGCCCAGCCGATCGGCTGGACCAGCCGATCGAACGGCCCACTCGATCGAACGGCCCACTCGATCGAGCAGCCCGGCCGATCGAGCGGTCCATCCGAATGGGCCAGCTCAATTCAATTTTTCGTCCGATTTCACGTAAATCGATACCGTTTAACGCGTAACCCAATACTCATGTAATTAGTCTGAAATCAGGACATTCTCAGGCACCATCCCGGCAATCCAACCGAATACGCACTGTGAATATACTTGACCCCCCCTTTTATCGAATTTTGGGTGTAGCATACATTCCTTATAAATCGAACTTATCAAACGAATTGTTCAGATTGTTAATCTATCACTTGCGAATAACTGTTTGCATAGATATACGTGATGCTAGTTGCATGTATGCTAGGACTTATACTCGTGACGTCCCACCCAGACTAGTATAGTACTATTGCGCCCGACGGGGTCTAGTTATGCCATCGAAGAGTCGAGCATCGAGGACTTGGCTGGTAGTATCAGTTTTGTGAGTATATATGTCGTGTATTACGTTTATGCATATGGAAATTCGCAGCACTTTTAATCTATTATACTATTACATATCAAACCTGTATACTCGCCAATACTTTTGTATTGACAATATTTTAACGTATGTTGCAGGATTAGTCGAAGTCTACATCAAATCAAGCTAGGAAGTCTAGAAACTCACCTAAACTCTAGGTTGACGGATTTGAATTGTTCGAGAGGACAAGAAATCTATGATAACTTATGTGAATGTATTGTTTGTTAGTATGGGATGACAAATGTAATGAATATTATCGCAATACAGTTGTTATGGATTCTCTTGAGCAATCTGATTCGCCTAGTGCCGCGCCCCGATGATTCCGCCATCGGTTGGGGTGTGACACTTCACTCCTAAATTGAAGGTGAATTTCGTGTAAAAAGAATAGGTAGATTGAGAGTCGTTCACCAAATTGTGGGTTTCACGCCTATTTTGGTGAAGTCGTCTCGTTTGTATAATACGAGTATTGTCGGATTTAGAATAATCAAGCAAAAAGCCTTAGGAAGGGCGTATGTTAAGGGAATAAACAAACAAGTATAAACACATAGTAAAACATGTCAAGAATAGCACATAAAGATAAAATGACATATATGTTTAAAAGGCCTAAAGAGAATAAATGAGAAGCAAATAAAGTAACATGCAAGTAGTTTCGAGCAAAACATAAAAATAAAGCTCTTAAACTATAGACTAGGTAAAAGAATTCCTACTTTTCCTAATTCCCTATAGTTATGGCTCTGATACCAATCTGTCACACCCCAACCGATGGCGTAAACATCGGGATGAGACGAACAAATTGCTCAAAACATCATAACTCTACGTGACCATATAATTTAAATTAAATTTCATAAATTGCTAGAAATGTCATACAAGAATCATGCATAAACAACATTGTTTCAAACATACATTTACGAAATAATTTAATCTAAGTGTGTTTCTACGTACACCTAAATCTTGTTTCTTCACTTAGCATCATCTTGTCTATCAACCTGCAACATGTATTAAAATACGATCAACAAAAGTTGGCGAGTATACAAGTTTTTATACATAGCATAATATAGATTAAAATCGTTTAACGGCTCATATCCAACATGAATAACAATATGCAAGTTACTAATATGCTGAAACGGTGTACTATATGTTCAAACCCAAGTATCCAACGCGTTAATTTTGCCTATCCCAAAGAATAACAGGAGGTTAACATGTTTAACTTAACAATACCCCAAGACTCGTGGGCGGTGCATTAATCGTATAGCGCTATAATTGTTAAGGTAGACTTGTACAAAGTTAATGAGCATATTGACACGAAAAGTTTACATAGCATACGAGATTAACAAGCATGATATAGTTTCATGTTTAAACATGGATAAAGTGTGATTTAAATAGTTCAAGTGTTTCATGCTTTTATATAGAATATATATTGCACCCAAAGTGTTTTAAAAGTAAAACGGGTTCGAGTATACTCACAAAATTGCATATGCTTTCCGATTATCCAATTGTGACGAAGTTATCGAGACTAGAAGGATGAACGTGTTTGGTTTGGAGTTTAAGGGAAAGTCTACATTTGGGTTTAAGGATTCGGAGTTTAAAGTGCATGAAAATAGACGTAAGAAAAGTAATCACCTAGCACACATAATACTTGTTCTTGACACTATGAAACTCAAAGAGTTAGAATGTTTTCATGGGTCAAAATGCCCATTAGAATCATAACAAGTGCTACGGTCTTAGATGATGTAACTTTAACACTTGACAAATAACCACTAGGCTATCATCAAGGTTTAGTTACTTAGATATTACATAGGTTATATAGTTTATATTATAGCTTGGGTCCATTCATATAGCACAAGATCATCTTACAAGTCATACATGAGGTAGGAAGATGAATCTTCCATTTAGGTACCCCTTTGGTATTCACCACTACACATGTTGTTATAAACAACAAGGAGGGTCAAGAATATACAATAAAAGAATGAGATACATACAACTAATCTATGAAAAGATCAAGTGGTGTGTGGATTTTCAGGTAGGATAGCCCAAGCTAACCTTATAATCACACAAACTACAAGCTTTAAGCTTGTACATCACTTGTGGGTTAAAACCCTAACAAAAATAGAATGTTTATGAGGTTTAAACCTCTGATTTTACATGTCACAACCTTGTTTTTAAGCCCAACAAATCATAGACCTTATTATGAGCATATGGACATAGGAATGTGTATGAGAAACCTCAAGTTTAAGTAGTTTAACAAGTGTTTCAATCTAAACAGAAAGTTTACTTCACTTTGGAGCCTGTGTTAGTGATGTTCCAGACTTTGGTTTTCCATGGAAAACCTGTGGAAACATACCTAGTTGTTCCAAGTGTTTCGAAAGAAAAATCAATGAAAAAGGTTGAAAAATGAAGAAGTTACGCTCACTTTAGTGACATGATACGAATCTGCCTATTCTTCTGATTTCTAGCTGATTGAGAGTGTTTGAGAGTGAGTTTAGAGTGTTTTCAAAGTGAAAAATGTGTGGTGAATGCTTGGGATTTATAGGGGGAAAGGGTTGGTTAGTTGTTGGTGCATATTTAATGCAAGAAACATAAAGAACTCAATCAAAACACAAGGAAAATGACCAATCTGTAGCTGCTGTTCACGAATCTGCGGATCCACCAGCCTCGTGGGCCGCGAGCCGGAAGGGGGAGGGGGTCGCGGTGAGCCGCCCCCTGGTGTTTCTAGTTTGAGTTTTGTACAATTTGTCCCCTAGACTTTCATTACTTGATGTATTTATGGTATTTTCAATATGTTTTAGGTACAAGAACCATATAAAAGGGTATGAAATGAAATAACATCTTAAAACAAATAAAAAACAAGTGTAAATAAGTTTACTTGCCGAGGTTAAGTATCGAATTCGCGTAGGTTGGCGTATAAGTCACATGTTTGTAGGTTTAACGTGTTTAGCATGATTCACGTATAATGTGGCATCATTGTAAAGAATTATAAGTGTACAAGTATAATGAATAAGTGAAGATGAGATTTTGAAATAAAAACAATAGATTTTTGTACGAATAAAGTCTTGGATTTATGACGATACAACGAATTACGATTTTTGAACGAGACAAGCTTCCAAAAATAGTTCTACAAGACACGATTTCTAAATTAGGTAAGTTACGAAAAAGCGGAGCGTTACAGTCTCCCCTCCTTTAGGAAATTCGGTCCTGAAATTTATTCAGAAGGAAGACTTGAAAGGGTTTTGGCAAAGAGAAGAGGATTGTTTAAAATTGAGACTTTGAAGTTTTAGACGTTTTGGAAAGTATGAAGTTTTGAAGAACGAAAAGATAGGTTTGTAAAAGAGTTCGTTTGTTTAAAATGATTTGAGGCATCAAACATAAGTGAAAACGTGTACGTGCGTGCATAGACGAAATGGGCTTAAATAGTTTTGAATAACTCAAATTGGAGATGTATTAAAAAATGTGTCGTGTTTAAGAAGGAAAATTTTGTATTAAATGGTTTGACAAGTGAGGTAGTTTACATGGAAAGTTTAAAGGATAGTATCAATTCGCATATTTGTAGAAAATTATTTTATTGAGAGGAACGAGAAGGTTTGACGTGTTACATAAAACGGTTTTGGAGGTAACGACCAACTATGAGTGTTTGCACATAAAGAATAGAAAGGTAGTTTTAAAAGTAAGGAGGTAAATTAAGATTCGAACGTTTAAACCGATTTACTGTAAACGAGGTTTGTATAAATGACAAGATTGGAGAATGATTGTGACACTTCGGACCTTCCCGGGGAAACTTTCTTGATGCAACGTTTCATGTACGTATTTTATTAAATGAAAACGATGAATTATTTGTTATTATGTGTTATATGCCGATTTACTTTTGTGTGTATATGTATATATATATATATATATATATATATATATAAACCCGACTCGAGACCTCAACCCGACTCGAGACCATGGTCTCGAGTGAACATTAGTATTGGGCCGGCTAGGCCTTGGCCTTGTAGGAATTAAACCCAACCCGGAACCCTTAGCCCAACTCGGAACATTATATAAACCCAACCCCACCTCCCTTAATCATTTTACACACCCTCTTCTCACACTCTCCTCTCATCTTATTCACTAAACCCCAAAACCCTAAAGCTCTAGCAACCAAGACCACTCTTCTCATCCTTCTCCTTCTTCTCGGGTCAACCAACATCAAGAACCTACTCGGTTTTAGCTCGGAACCGCCAACCGGAAGCTCATTCATCGATCCATCATACCCGCACACCTTGAATCTATAGCCGGTTAGTGGTTTTAGCTCTTTCTAGATGTTCATGTGTTAGTAAGGTCACTATATGTTACCATGATTCTTGCTTGTATTAATATAGGATGATGGTATAAATTTCGGATAAAAGATTTGATGCTTGATTATGTTTGAAAAGCATGCCTAGATAACTTAGGGTGAATGTTTATAAAAGTATGTGAGTATTCGGTTTTGTGGGGAGATAGTTTTGTTTCCGGTTAACAAGGGTTTGGTTAAAGGGGATTTGGACATGACGTTGGATTGAGTGTTCATGACTTTCATGATTTGAGATTGTGGTTAAATATTGCTTGAATAACCTGATTTTGGTTAATTGTCATTTGGATACTTGTGATTGAATATGTTGAATGTGTGAAGAACAATTTGAATGTGTTATGAACATGATAAATATTTTGAAATGTGTATATTTGATCTGTTTTGGCTAATGATCAGACAAACAAACATGTTTTAGTGGAAATGGTACAACATTTACATGAAAATGCAATTTCATTGGATAGTACAAGTCTGCAGGTTCTAGAAGGGATTGCCATGCAAGTTATCACGGTTGCGAGTCGCAACCTTTGGTTGCTACTCGAAACCACGCGTGACCAGTCGAAACCTCCCAGTTGCGAGTCGCAATCAGCATGCATCAAACCTGGTTGCGAGTCGCAACCACACCTGCTAAGTCGCAATCTCCGGTTACGAGTCGTAACCAAAACATGACGGACCGAGACCGCAGTTGCGAGTCGCAACCTCGGTTGCGAGTCGCAACCACCTTAGTTTCGACTGGGCTGTTTTATGTTATTGGGCCTTGACTGTTTGTCTTGTTGTTTTGGGCTTCAACTGTTGGGCCTCCTATTGACTGGACTTCATTCTGATCTGCTACTGTATGTACATATGTTACTGTTTGTAGTTCTGCCTGTTAACTGTTTGTATACGTGCATGCTATACGTGTTTACTTGTACCCGACTTGACCCATATTTGGTAACCATGTTAGGACGTGGTGACCAACATACTTAACCAAGTAACGTATCATACCGAGCAACCCAAGGTGAGTTCACAACTTAAAAGCATGCGTCCCGGTGGTTTGGGACACGAGACTAAAACAACCCTATCCCCTTGTAAAGGGGATACCGTCTACACTCCTTCCCTAGTTATTGGGAAACAAACTTACTTTATCTTCCCTTGTATTGGGAAACCTTTTTAGTTAATTACTGTTTATACGGATTGCAACTAACGGCACTAAACGCAACTCTATCACTCAAGTCCCTACTACATAATACCGATTAGTCGCCGGTGCCAGGCGAACGGGTTATTAGTTGATAGCGCTATTTAGGTTTTACCAGCCTCACACCGTGCCATGGTATGGGATCGGTCGTGAACTAATGTACTCAGGCATCCGTCAATGATGATAGAACATTGACATCGGGGCATCCTGCGGAAACGCAAACGGTTACCTAGTGTTCGGTATTGGAAAAACAGTTTAGTCGCTAAACTTTTGGGGTAGCTCCCCATGGCATGTATAAACGGATAAATTAACTGGTGAAACAAGTTTTTGGTAATTAAAACTGGACAACTAGTGCACTCACTCAGCATTATTGTTGACCCCTTACTGCATGCTTTGCAGGTGGCCAGTGACTGGAGCAGCTGCTTGGGATGTGTAGTGGTCGTCGGCCCGTGTGTTGGGCATTTATCATGTCTACCTTTTGAACAATGTTTAAAACTGTTAATTATGCTTCCGCTACATTTTACTCTGAACTTAAGACTTTGAACTTTAAACTTAACACCGGCTAATCGTATGGTTAGTAAGTATTGCTTTTGTTATCAACTTAGTTATTCAGTATAATTGGTGGCTGGATCCTGGTCAGTCACGCCCTCGAAGCGGGTGTTATCCGCAGGTGGATTTTGGGGGTGTGACAGATTGGTATCAGAGCCATTGGTTATAGTGAACTTGGTTTTAAAAAGGGGAAAAATCTTTTTGAGAAAAACCAGACTATAACCCGTGACTCGTGACGACACTACACTCCAAGTACAAGGCTCGACTTATCTGACCTCATAGCTCGGACCCATAGTTACTTGCTTACTTGTCTTATGCTTTCTGCTTTACTATACGTACTAGTTACCTGATTAGATAGATGTGTCTTCTCTCTTCTATCTTATTCTCGCTATGTTACGACATCACACTCATACTATGTTTTCTGGTTATGAAGACAATGAGTGGACGCGGACGAGGAAACGTCAACATGACCCCGGCTCAGTTCACTAGCCTGCTCAACACTGTGGCTGCAGCTTTCGCAGCTCACCCGATAGGTCAGCCTGCACCTGTGCAACCACGTGTTTGTACCTTCAAGACCTTTATGGATTGCAAGCCTCTTCCTTTCAATGGCACGGAGGGTGCCATAGGCCTTCTGCACTGGATTGAGAAGGTCGAAGCTGTTTTTGCTGTCTGTGAATGCCCAACTGCTAATTGGGTGAAGTTTGCTACTGGTACTCTAGAGGGAAGCGCACTTTCATGGTGGAAGGCGCAAATTCAAATGCTTGGCTTGGAGACTGCAAACGCTACTGCGTGGGAAGATTTCAAGGATATGATCAAGGAAGAGTACTGTCACAGGGATGACATCCACAAGCTTGAGAATGAGTACTATGAACTCAAGATGGTTGGGTCAGAGATTGAGACCTACACCAAGCTGTCCAACGACTATGCTGCTCTTTGTCCAAACATGTCTCGACCTATGTATCGAAGAATCGAACTGTACATCAAGGGTCTGGCTCCAGAAATCCGAAGCCATGTAACTTCAGCCAACCACACTACCATTCAGCCGATCGTTCGACTTGCTCACAAACTTACTGATCAGGCTGTGGAAGAGGGCAGGTTGCCCAAAAGGATCAGTGCTGCGGAAGGAAGTTCTAGTGATGGCAAACGAAAGTGGGATGGAAATCAGGGCAAGGATGCTAACCCTACTCAAGCCCCAGCTCAGCAAAGGAAAACTGACAACAACAAAGGCGCTCAGCAACAGGGTGGCTACCGGGGAAACTACCCTAAGTGCAACAAGTGTAACAGGCACCACAATGGGGCATGTAACAAGGGTCAGTGTCAGCGATGCCACAAGATGGGGCACGAAGCCAAGGATTGTAGAAGTCAGTTCCCGGCAAGGCAAAATCAGCAACAACCCCAACAGCAACAGCAGCAGGGAAACAACAGAGCATGTTTTAAATGCGGGGCAACAGGACACATGCGAAAGGATTGCCCTGAACTGAATCAGAATCGCAACAATCAGGGAGCTGGGAACAATGAGCAAAACAACAATGCTGGAAATGCAAGGGGCAGAGCTTTCGTGATTGGAGCTGGAGAGGCTAGGAACGATCCCAACGTCGTGGCGGGTAAGTTCCTACTTGATGATCATTATGTTTCTGTGTTATTTGATTCCGGTGCCGATGCCAGTTATGTATCCCTTCGCATTAGTAAGAAACTTAAGCATTCGCCCGCATTATTAAGTTCTAAGCATACCGTCGAGATAGCTAATGGCAAGAACATCGAGGCCACGCATGTGATCCACGACTGCACCCTAGAATTGTCTGGCCATACGTTTAGTATCGATCTTTTCCCTGTCAAACTTGGAAGCTTCGACGTTGTTATTGGTATGGACTGGTTATCCAAACATCGTGCTGAGATCCTCTGTCAAGAGAAAGCAGTTCGCATACCTCGCCATTCTGGTCAACCCCTCATCGTCAAAGGCAACAAAGGTGGAGAAGTCACAGGCATTATCTCGCTTCTAAAAGCCCAGAAGTGTTTGCAGAAAGGGCACACCGCTATCTTAGCACTCGTCACCAATACTCGCGAAAAGGAAAAGAGGATTGAAGATTTTCCTGTAGTACGCGACTATCCCGAGGTATTTCCTGAGGAACTACCTGGACTCCCTCCCCATCGTCAGGTCGAATTCCAAATCGAGCTAGCTCCCGGAGCAGCACCCATAGCTCGTGCACCGTACCGTCTAGCCCCTGCAGAACTGAAGGAACTCTCTACGCAACTACAAGAACTTTTGGATAAAGGATTTATCCGTCCTAGTTCATCACCCTGGGGAGCCCCAGTGCTCTTTGTCAAGAAGAAGGATGGCACATTCCGAATGTGCATCGACTATCGTGAGTTGAACAAGGTTACCATCAAGAATCGTTACCCCCTCCCGCGCATCGACGACCTATTCGATCAGTTGCAAGGATCGAGCTACTATTCAAAGATTGACCTGCGATCAGGCTATCATCAGCTGAGAGTTCGTAATGAAGACATCTCCAAGACTGCATTCAGGACTCGTTATGGTCACTATGAATTCCTCGTTATGCCTTTTGGAATGACCAATGCGCCGGCTGTGTTCATGGATCTTATGAACCGCGTATGTAAGCCTTACCTCGACAAATTCGTGATTGTGTTTATCGACGACATCTTGATTTATTCAAAAAGTCAAGAAGAGCATGAACAGCACCTACGCCTTATCCTCGAACTCCTTCGCAACGAGCAACTGTACGCCAAATTCTCTAAATGTGACTTCTGGCTTCGAGAAGTCCATTTCCTCGGCCATGTAGTTAATGAGAACGGAATCCACGTCGACCCAGCTAAGATCGAATCGATAAAGAACTGGCCTACACCTAAGACCCCCACTGAAGTTCGTCAATTCTTGGGTTTAGCAGGCTACTACCGCAGATTCACTCAGGGATTCTCAAAGATTGCACAACCTCTCACAACACTCACTCAGAAAGGCGTCGCCTACAAGTGGAATGCAGCACAAGAATCTGCTTTTCAGAGGCTTAAGGATAACCTCTGTAGCGCTCCTATTCTCTCATTGCCCGACGGTACTGACGACTTTGTGGTTTACTGCGATGCGTCTATTCATGGACTCGGTTGCGTGTTAATGCAACGCGAGAAAGTTATTGCCTACGCCTCACGACAACTCAAGACGCATGAAAAGAACTACACGACGCATGACTTGGAACTGGGAGCAGTGATCTTTGCTCTTAAGATATGGAGACATTACCTGTACGGTACCAAGTGCACTATTTACACCGATCACAGGAGTCTCGAGCATATCTTTAGGCAAAAGGAGTTGAACATGAGACAACGTCGATGGGTCGAACTCTTGAACGACTACGAATGCGCCATCAAATACCATCCGGGCAAGGCCAATGTCGTGGCAGACGCCCTCAGCCGAAAGGACACTATACCAAAGCGCGTGCGAGCACTGCAACTTACCATCCAGTCTAACCTCCCTACCCAGATTCGAAATGCTCAAGTTGAAGCATTGAAGCCGGAAAACATCAGGGCTGAGTCTCTGCGAGGGTCGAGACAGCAACTAGAACAGAAAGAAGATGGTGCTTACTATGTAACAGGGCGTATTTGGGTTCCACTCTTTGGAGGTTTGCGTGAACTCGTGATGGACGAAGCCCACAAGTCCCGCTACTCAGTACATCCTGGTTCGGACAAGATGTACCACGACTTGAAGACTACGTATTGGTGGCCTGGTATGAAGGCCCACATAGCGACGTACGTCAGCAAATGCTTGACTTGCGCGAGAGTCAAGACAGAATACCAGAAGCCGGCAGGCCTACTCCAACAACCAGAAATCCCGAAATGGAAATGGGAGCAAATTTCCATGGATTTTGTTACAGGGTTACCTAGATCTCAACGCGGAAATGATGCTATTTGGGTAATCGTAGATCGATTGACCAAGTCCGCGCACTTTCTGGCTATTAAGGAAACAGACAAGTTTTCTACCTTGGCGGAGATTTACTTAAAGGAAGTAGTTTCGAGGCACGGAGTGCCAACCTCGATTATTTCCGACCGAGATGCTCGATTTACTTCGGAACTGTGGCAAGCTATGCATAAATGCTTTGGCTCACGTTTGGATATGAGCACCGCTTATCACCCGCAAACGGATGGACAGTCTGAACGCACCATCCAAACTCTCGAAGACATGCTTAGAGCGTGTGTGATCGACTTTGGCAAGAACTGGGAGAAACATCTACCGTTAGTAGAGTTCTCTTACAACAACAGCTACCACACCAGTATTCAGGCAGCACCTTTTGAGGCATTGTACGGTCGTAAATGCCGGTCACCTCTCTGCTGGGCGGAAATCGGTGATAGTCAAATCACGGGCCCAGAGATGGTGGTAGATACAACGGAAAAGATTGCCCAGATCAGACAACGCATGGCGGCAGCTCGTGACCGTCAGAAGAGCTACGCTGATAAGCGTAGGAAACCATTGGAATTCCAGGTCGGTGACCGGGTTCTACTTAAAGTCTCACCCTGGAAGGGTGTGGTTCGCTTTGGTAAACGGGGCAAGCTTAATCCGCGATACATTGGACCATTCGAAATTACCGAGAAGATCGGTAAGGTTGCTTATAGATTGAACCTGCCTGAAGAACTGAGTGCGGTACACAACGTTTTTCACGTATCCAACCTGAAGAAGTGTTTGTCGGATGAAACACTTGTGATTCCTTTTAAGGAACTGACGATTGACGAACAGCTACACTTTACTGAGGAACCGATTGAGATCACTGATCGAGAGATCAAAATCCTCAAACGTAGCCAGATACCTCTTGTACGAGTTCGTTGGAACTCGCGACGTGGCCCAGAGTATACCTGGGAGCGGGAAGACCAGATGAAGCACAAGTATCCCCAGTTGTTCCCAAACGAAAACCCCAGCACTGAAGCTACGAACGAATTTCGGGACGAAATTCCAAACTAACGGGGGGATGATGTGACACCCCGTTGAAACGCTTTTACTCACACTAGCTTGATAGTGGCTGCCTTAACTTTCGGGACGAAAGTACCTAAAACGTGGGGATAATGTGACACTTCGGACCTTCCCGGGGAAACTTTCTTGATGCAACGTTTCATGTACGTATTTTATTAAATGAAAACGATGAATTATTTGTTATTATGTGTTATATGCCGATTTACTTTTGTGTGTATATGTATATATATATATATATATATATATATATATATATATATATAAACCCGACTCGAGACCTCAACCCGACTCGAGACCATGGTCTCGAGTGAACATTAGTATTGGGCCGGCTAGGCCTTGGCCTTGTAGGAATTAAACCCAACCCGGAACCCTTAGCCCAACTCGGAACATTATATAAACCCAACCCCACCTCCCTTAATCATTTTACACACCCTCTTCTCACACTCTCCTCTCATCTTATTCACTAAACCCCAAAACCCTAAAGCTCTAGCAACCAAGACCACTCTTCTCATCCTTCTCCTTCTTCTCGGGTCAACCAACATCAAGAACCTACTCGGTTTTAGCTCGGAACCGCCAACCGGAAGCTCATTCATCGATCCATCATACCCGCACACCTTGAATCTATAGCCGGTTAGTGGTTTTAGCTCTTTCTAGATGTTCATGTGTTAGTAAGGTCACTATATGTTACCATGATTCTTGCTTGTATTAATATAGGATGATGGTATAAATTTCGGATAAAAGATTTGATGCTTGATTATGTTTGAAAAGCATGCCTAGATAACTTAGGGTGAATGTTTATAAAAGTATGTGAGTATTCGGTTTTGTGGGGAGATAGTTTTGTTTCCGGTTAACAAGGGTTTGGTTAAAGGGGATTTGGACATGACGTTGGATTGAGTGTTCATGACTTTCATGATTTGAGATTGTGGTTAAATATTGCTTGAATAACCTGATTTTGGTTAATTGTCATTTGGATACTTGTGATTGAATATGTTGAATGTGTGAAGAACAATTTGAATGTGTTATGAACATGATAAATATTTTGAAATGTGTATATTTGATCTGTTTTGGCTAATGATCAGACAAACAAACATGTTTTAGTGGAAATGGTACAACATTTACATGAAAATGCAATTTCATTGGATAGTACAAGTCTGCAGGTTCTAGAAGGGATTGCCATGCAAGTTATCACGGTTGCGAGTCGCAACCTTTGGTTGCTACTCGAAACCACGCGTGACCAGTCGAAACCTCCCAGTTGCGAGTCGCAATCAGCATGCATCAAACCTGGTTGCGAGTCGCAACCACACCTGCTAAGTCGCAATCTCCGGTTACGAGTCGTAACCAAAACATGACGGACCGAGACCGCAGTTGCGAGTCGCAACCTCGGTTGCGAGTCGCAACCACCTTAGTTTCGACTGGGCTGTTTTATGTTATTGGGCCTTGACTGTTTGTCTTGTTGTTTTGGGCTTCAACTGTTGGGCCTCCTATTGACTGGACTTCATTCTGATCTGCTACTGTATGTACATATGTTACTGTTTGTAGTTCTGCCTGTTAACTGTTTGTATACGTGCATGCTATACGTGTTTACTTGTACCCGACTTGACCCATATTTGGTAACCATGTTAGGACGTGGTGACCAACATACTTAACCAAGTAACGTATCATACCGAGCAACCCAAGGTGAGTTCACAACTTAAAAGCATGCGTCCCGGTGGTTTGGGACACGAGACTAAAACAACCCTATCCCCTTGTAAAGGGGATACCGTCTACACTCCTTCCCTAGTTATTGGGAAACAAACTTACTTTATCTTCCCTTGTATTGGGAAACCTTTTTAGTTAATTACTGTTTATACGGATTGCAACTAACGGCACTAAACGCAACTCTATCACTCAAGTCCCTACTACATAATACCGATTAGTCGCCGGTGCCAGGCGAACGGGTTATTAGTTGATAGCGCTATTTAGGTTTTACCAGCCTCACACCGTGCCATGGTATGGGATCGGTCGTGAACTAATGTACTCAGGCATCCGTCAATGATGATAGAACATTGACATCGGGGCATCCTGCGGAAACGCAAACGGTTACCTAGTGTTCGGTATTGGAAAAACAGTTTAGTCGCTAAACTTTTGGGGTAGCTCCCCATGGCATGTATAAACGGATAAATTAACTGGTGAAACAAGTTTTTGGTAATTAAAACTGGACAACTAGTGCACTCACTCAGCATTATTGTTGACCCCTTACTGCATGCTTTGCAGGTGGCCAGTGACTGGAGCAGCTGCTTGGGATGTGTAGTGGTCGTCGGCCCGTGTGTTGGGCATTTATCATGTCTACCTTTTGAACAATGTTTAAAACTGTTAATTATGCTTCCGCTACATTTTACTCTGAACTTAAGACTTTGAACTTTAAACTTAACACCGGCTAATCGTATGGTTAGTAAGTATTGCTTTTGTTATCAACTTAGTTATTCAGTATAATTGGTGGCTGGATCCTGGTCAGTCACGCCCTCGAAGCGGGTGTTATCCGCAGGTGGATTTTGGGGGTGTGACAATGATGGAGGTATAAGAGTGAATGATTGATGTAATAGATGAATACGAGTATAAGGATGGCATAAGTATTGGATAAACGAAAGCGATGTGTTAAGAGTGAAGTCTCGTCGTTGATAATCGGATATAATGCATTTGTGAGTTGTTTAAAGTTTGCATCATGTCCAAAAGATCTGCAAAACACTGAATTTCTCATGGCACGTTTTACGAAAGTTTGGTAACATGGTGAAAACACTTATATATAGGAAGTACTAGCGGCGTATCCACCATGTTTTGACCACGTTGCGTCCATTTCGTTATTCGGTGCAATGTTACGTTCCGTGTCTTACCATACACAGTAGTACACTCTATGGTTCTCATGCGCTTATCCCTATAATCCCGTGTACACCCGCGATTATACTGATCATCGCATGATCCGCATAGCTTGTAATAGCTGCGTATGAATTAAGGTATTCATAAATTCCGAAAATAAGATTGCGTTTGTATAAGAATGTAGTTTCTAAGCATGTTTGTGTTCAAATAAGCATGTGTCACACCCTGATCTCCACGTGTCACCGGTGGGCCCGGTGTGGGGTATGGTGGCGTAGTTGGCGTCGTCATAGACAAACAACACAATATAATAATGCACAGCGGAAGCAGAAATAGATTCATTTCAACTTTAAATAAAATGTAATAATAAATATCACGAGTAGTTGAAACGGATCCATAGGCGGATCAAATAAAATAAGATAATTGTTCAACAGTTTATTGTCGTCCGAGCTTGCGAGACTATTGTGGACGCTCTTAGGAAACAGCCAGCCTAGTACGTATAGTACCTGCACTTAACCTTTTGGGAAAATACATCAGTTTACACTGGTAAATACAAATTAACTGACTCATTTTGAAAATGATTGAAAATTGATTTAAATGCACATGGCATAAATATTTTTATAACTTGGGATAATTATGCAATATAAACTTGTGAACGAATTACATGCTACTCGTATGTTTGGTAGCCCGGGATCTTGTCCGGGTTAAAGATTAATAGACACACCACATTTAAAGAGTTATACACGACGGGTGTACGCCTACACCCCGTGCTCTGGTCGTGGCCATCTCGTAAGATAATGCCAAGGATATCCGGGACACGGTCATTAACCCCCCAAAGGCTTAAAGTAAAACAAGACTGTTTAAACGAGCCGATCAAATTATTCCAATTGCATACCCAAGGGTGCAAGATTTGTACGCTCGATCAAGCGGTATTCTATATACCGTACCCCAAGCCCGTATAGGGAAAATAAGTCAAAATGTATTTACCTGAGTAAGTATGAATCACAATTGGCAAGTGAGGGTAGCTTTTACTGGGCCTCCTATTCTGGAACAAAGGTTTATAATAACCTATTAGATTCCTAACGGGTCTTTATTTAAGCCTAAGCTTAGACCGGTTAGTTTTAAGGACGATACGGTACAAGCGCACGATTAAGCGAAGACCGGATAGAATGTGATTTAGACCCGACAAGTTTGAATACTTGTTTAATGCGGGTATACTAAATACATTCTGGATTTTGAGATAAAAATGATAACGTTTGACCCGTTTCGGTCAATTTATGCAAACTAGTTACATAAACCGAACCGAACGCTAAAAGGGCGTTACGGGTAACCAAAAGAGTCATATGCAAGTTCCCTGAGATAATATGCTTTAAATATGAAATAATATCAGCAAGTTATGTTCTATATTGCCCCGAATGAATTTAACTCAATTTATGCCTTATAAGGGCATTTTGGTCATTTAAAAGATTATAAAAGAGTTAAATTGGAAATCTGTGTTACAGGTCTGGTTTATACAGTAATTATACTTAATTTGACATATTATAACAGTAGGTTATGACCCATAAACAAAACTTATCATTTAAAATCAAACTATGCACCGTAGAGGTATTTTAGTAATTTCACAAGGGCTAAAACTGTCAAAACTGGAAATCTGAGTTCAAAATCTTATACTTACTGTTATTATATGAAAATATGCTAAATACATCAGTAGGTATGAATCTTATATGCTTAATTTGGGTATAACACATACTATGCGTTAAAAACGCTTAAAAGTGCGATTTAGAGCCGTTTCCGGGTTTTTAAAAGAAAGCTGAGATTTTTATATTTCCGGAATGCTCAAAATAATTTACTTAACAAATAAAATCTGTAGAAAAAGGTTTGGGGTCAAAAGGATTTATAAAACTCATTTTATGGCTTAAACGGTCAAAACCGGCATTAACCGAATCAACTTAGCGACCTATGATACGATCAGCCAAAAATTAAATAAAAATCATCAAAAATCCCAAAATATTATATAACATCAGTGGGTAAAAAGTTTTATATCAAAAAGTGGCCTTAAATAGATTACACGCTAAATGCGCCGTTTATTTAACATAAAGCTATAGTTTTACGATATTGGCCATAACTCAAAATCTGGACCACCAACTGATCTCAAATTTTCGGTGCAAGTCTATAAATCAGAAATAAAGATGTCTACTCTTTCACTTTTCCAAAAATCACGTTTTATATCAAAAAGGGCAAAATAGTCAACTTTAAGCATAAATCGGAAACATGCATATGAATCGGTTAAGCATAGACTCAAGTAGTAAAAATTCCAGAGAATTAAACATAAATAAAAATGGTCAAAAATATACTCTAATACAGATCTCAAACATGCATGCACGGATCCGAATCGAGAGTCAACGAAAAAGTCGTTTTATAAGACTTTCGGTTCCAATCCGGGCTTATACTAAAGATTGTCGAGTTGATCATGGTAAAACATATTCTTACATTCATTATAAAGCTATTTTTGATGATCAAACTGATTGCATGTCCACCCATTGGTGAGTTTTAGAGGTGCTCACAGCTGTTATACACTCAAAATTCGGACTAAAACAGCCCTGTTCGCGAACTGCAGCACCTGGGCGCGGGTCGCGGCCCGCTTCAGCCTGCCCAGGCGGGCCGCCTGGGTCTGCAGCTGCCAAACTTTGATCAATGTTGGCAGTTTTGGTCCCTGTCTTTGCACGCGAGGTTTCGGCTATTTATCTTGACTCGTAAACCTTCAAACTTGGTTTTTAAGAACCTTGGGACATTTACCAACATGGTAATGTCCTCGGTTAACTTTGCGCTCACCCGAAAAGTCATGAAATTCGACGTTGACGCTTTTAACCCCTTAAGTACGGTTTTGGCCATAACTTTCTCATACGATAACGAAACTTCATGAAATTTTTACCACATATTCTAGTGAGTATATTTTAGCATTACAAGGCTTCGGGTCTGCCAAAAGATCACTCAGAGGTATAAATTCAACATGTTGACACTTTTGGCCCCTGCAGTTTGTAATTCCTCACTTTCGTGCATTTTCCGCTTCGTATGATCCATGATCCATCCGTTTAGGGTTATAAACATTATGTAGGGTTATCATAGAGTCTATTTTTCTATTGTTGACACTTTGGACCCTTACGTTCCATAGTTTTCACCGTTTGTCAACTTTAGCCCCTCTAAAGTATGTTTTTGCATATGCAAAGTCTATGACACATGTCAATACATTATTGGACGTAAATTTTCGAGGTGTTACATCCTCACCCCCTTAAAAGAAATCTCGACCTCGAGATTTACTGAAACAAATGAGGATATTTTTCCTTCATCGTGGATTCCACTTCCCACGTATATTCGGGACCTCTACGGGCATCCCATTTGACCTTTACAATAGGTATATACTTCCTCCGGAGCTTCTTAACCTGTCGATCCTCAATCGACAATGGTTTTTCCACGAACTTCAAACTCTCATCTATGTGTATATCCATATGCGGTATGACCAGTGATTCGTCAGCGAAACACTTCTTCAAATTACAGATGTGGAACACATTATGAATAGCGCTAAGTTCTTCAGGCAAGTTTAACTTGTAAGCGACTGACCCGACACGTTCGATGATCTCGAAAGGTCCTATGTATCTCGGGCTTAGCTTGCCTTTCTTACCAAATCGCATCACCCCCTTCTAGGGTGATACTTTAAGCAACACTTTATCACCTACATCGAAGTGGAAATCTTTGCGCTTAGGATCCGCATAACTTTTCTGCCTATCCCTGGCAGCTTTCAAACGATCGCGAATCTGAACGATCTTGTCCGTCGTCTCAAAAACGATTTTTGGTCCTGATAGTTGGACATCTCCAACTTCTGCCCAACAGATGGGCGATCTACACTTTCTACCATATAAGGCCTCAAAAGGCGCAGCTTTTATGCTGGAATGGTAGCTATTGTTGTAGGAGAATTCAATCAGTGGTAGGTTCTTATCCCAACTACCACCCAAGTCGATCGCACATGCACGCAGCATGTCTTCCAAAGTTTGAATAGTACGCTCACTCTGACCATCGGTCTGAGGATGATAGGCCGTACTAAAATTCAAACGAGTGCCCAATGATTGTTGGAAACTCTTCCAAAAATGCGACGTATATCTAGTATCTCTATCGGAGATAATAGATACAGGTATACCATGTAGCGCTACAATCTTATCAACGTATAATTGAGCTAACATATCGGAGCTATACGTCTCCTTGATGGGTAGAAAATGAGCTGACTTCGTCAGTCTATCTACTATGACCCATATAGTATCGTTTCCTTTTCTCGTCTTTGGTAACTTGGTGATGAAATCCATTGTCACCATTTCCCATTTCCACTTGGGAATTTCAGGTTGTTGAAGCAAACCTGACGGCTTCTGATGCTCAGCCTTGACTTGAGCACAAGTCAAACATTTAGCTACATGCTCTGCTACGGACTTTTTCAAACCAATCCACCAGTAGTTTGCCTTTAGATCCTGGTACATCTTATCAGCTCCAGGATGAACGGAATATTTAGAGCTGTGGGCTTCCTAGAGGATAACATCCCGAAGTCCTCCATAAACTGGAACCCATATTCGTCCGTTTAGTCTTAGCATTCCATCTTTGTCGTAGGATAACTGCTCCTCAGTTACTCCTAACTTCTCTTCAGGATAGTTAGCTTCCAACACAGCTTCCTTCTGTGCAGCTAACACCCTTTCGTTCAAATTATTCCTTATTTCAATACGCTTGGCATTGATTCTGATCGGTTTCACTCTTTCTTTTCTGCTTAAGGCGTCGGCAACTACATTCGCCTTGCCTGGATGGTATTTTATTTCACAGTCGTAATCATTTAAAGTTTCCATCCATCGCCTCTGACGCATGTTCAATTCCTTCTGATTGAACAAATGTTGAAGACTCTTGTGATCCGAATAAATTATACACTTGGTTCCATACAAGTAGTGTCTCCACAGTTTTAATGCAAATACAACTGCACCCAGTTCCAAATCGTGGGTGGTGTAGTTCTTCTCGTGCACCTTTAACTGTCGCGAAGCGTAGGCAATGACTTTATCTCTTTGCATGAGTACACAGCCCATACCAGTATGTGACACATCACAGTACACCACAAAATCTTCTATACCATCAGGCAATGTCAGCACTGGTGCATTGCTCAACTTCTTCTTCAGGATGTCGAAGGATTCCTGCTGCTTAGGGCCCCAATCGAACTTAATCTTCTTACGAGTCAACGAAGTTAGGGGCGCAGCAATCCTTGAAAAGTTCTCGATGAATCGCCTATAGTATCCTGCCAATCCGAGGAAACTGCGAATCTCGGTAGGAGTCTTCGGCTCCTGCCAATTCATGACTGCTTCTACCTTGGCGGGATCCACTTGGATACCACGCTCACTTACCACATGTCCAAGAAACTGGACTTCTCGAAGCCAAAATTCACACTTCAAAAATTTGGCATAAAGTTTCTCCTGATGCAGAAGTTTGAGAATACAACGAAGGTGTTTCTCATGGTCAGCTTGGCTCTTCGAGTAGATAAGGATGTCGTCAATAAAGACGATGACAAATTTATCTAAATAGGGCTTGCAGACACGATTCATGACATCCATGAATGCGGCTGGTGCGTTAGTGAGCCCAAACAGCATCACTAGGAACTCATAATGTCCATAACGAGTCCTAAACGCTGTCTTGTGCACATCTTCATCTTTGACCTTCAACTGATGATAACCTGACCTCAGGTCGATCTTTGAGAAATAGCTTGCTCCTTGCAACTGATCGAACAGATCGTCGATCCTGGGTAACGGATATCTATTCTTGATAGTGACTTTATTAAGCTCACGGTAATCGATGCACAGACGCATCGATCCATCCTTCTTTTTAACGAACAAGATTGGCGCTCCCCAAGGAGATGAGCTAGGTCTAATAAAACCCTTAGCTAACAGTTCATCCAACTGCGTCCTCAACTCCTTCATCTCCGTTGGTGCCAACCTATATGGTGCTCTTGCTACAGGCGTTGCACCCGGAATGATATCAATTCGGAACTCCACTTGCCTATCCGGTGGCAATCCGGGTAGTTCTTCAGGGAATACTTCAGGGTATTCTGAGATAACAGGGATATCTTCAATCTTCGGCTTTGGCTCATCAATAGTGACTTGTGCCATATAGATGACACAACCTTTCTGCAGACATCTGGATGCCTTAAGCATGGACACTTGCTCAGGCAATCCATGCTGAGTATCCCCTTGGATAGTGAGTGACTCACCAGACGGAGTCTTCACTACCACTTGCTTTCTGTTGCACACGATCTGGGCTTGGTTACGCGATAACCAATCCATGCCTATCACAATATCGAATCCAGCTAGCTTAAAGGGAAGCAAGGATAACAGGAATGAATGATTCCTAATGGATATAACACATCCATCTAAAACAGTCGAGGCGGTTTCTATGGTTCCATCGGCTAGTTCCACCTCACACTTCACACTTAAGGTTTTAACAGGTAGGTTTAATAACTTACAGAACTTATCGTCTACAAATGACTTATCAGCTCCTGAATCAAATAGAACTCTAGCAAAAACATCATTTACAAGAAAAGTACCTGTAATGACGTTGTCATCTAGGACTGCTTCCTTGGCGTCCATTTTGAAGACTCTCGCATTGGTCTTCTTTCCTTCATCGGCTTTCTTTGCGTTCTTAGGGCAATTAGGCCGGATGTGCCCTTTCTCATTGCAACCATAACAAGTTGCATCCTTAAGCCTCTTACAATCCAATGCCTTATGATCCGGGGACTTACAAATTCCACATAATTTCTGCTGCGATTGAGATCTAGACTCCTGCCTGCATCTCCCAAAATGATGCTTCCTACAAACCTTGCATCTGGGTTTCTCACCCGACTGATGATCTCCCTTCTTGAATCCCGACCCTTTCCTGTGGTCGTTGTTCCCTCGGTGTCTTTTCTCCGATCTTCGTGAGGTGTCATCCTCACGTTTCCTTTTGTTCTCCTCAGAGTTCTTAAGAGCTCTCAATCTGACTACATCCTGAGTGAGTGAGAGAGATAGATCAGCTACTGATCTGAATGTCGTAGGCCTCGATGCCTTAACGCTCGCCTTGATCTCTGGTGCCAAACCCCCAATAAAACGGGCAATCCTTCGTGGCTCTGGGGTCACCAAATATGGCACTAATCGAGATAAGGTGTTGAATGTGGTGAGATATGCCTGACAGTCGAGGTTCTTCATTACCAGGGATACGAAATCTGATTCGATCCTTTCGACTTCGTGTTGAGGGCAGAAATTTTCTTTGATCAGGGCTACAAACTGATCCCATGACATATCGTACAGTGTGGCCTTACCGGCAGCTTGTAGGAGCGATTTCCACCATGCTAGAGCATCTCCTTTAAATGACTGGGACACGTACTTTACTACGTCCCGATCAGCACACCCCCTGATATCAACAACCGTATCCATCTCATCTAACCACGTCATGCAATCGACTGCTCCTTTTTCCCCAGTAAAATCTCTGGGTTTGCATGAAACGAAATACTTGTACGTACAGGACTTACTGTGCGTATCATGCTTCTGCTTGATTTCTTGTTTCGGTACACTGCTGTGGTTGGAGGAGTGATTATCCTCATCATCCTTCTTCGGCTCATTTTTCTTAGAAGGCGGCTTACTATGAGCCTCCGAATGAGTCTTGGGCTTGACACGCGATACAGTTCGGGTCCTACTCCGAGTCTCGCTTGATTCTCTGAATTGCCTATCCATGGCCTTGGCAACAGCATTTTCTACCAGTGCTTGTAGTTCCGCACCAGTTACATGAATCTTGGTATTATCAGGGTGTTCCTCAGAACGACTGTTTGTTTCTTCCGATTTTGCCATGTAGCTTTAAGAGCTACAATAAAGTAAGGACAAGGTCTATTTAGAAACCTAACAGTATTATCGTTCTTGACGATTTATTAACCATGGTATTAATAACCATAATAGTTAATTTATTTAATTTCATTCAGCACTTTTAATAGCAACTATATCATAGAATGAAATATATATATTGGCACAATAGGCCTAGTCACTTCGGACAACTTCTAAATTTTAAATTTAGAATTTTTATAGGATTAAAATTTGTATAATTAAACAAATAATCCTTTGCTTGGCAGGGAGTTATAAACCAGAACTGCCTTTTTGTTATATATGACATAGTCATAACCCGTAGGCATCATGTCATAATCAGACATGTATACAGATACAATCTGTAGATAATTTATTAAAAGGGTGACATGTGTGATTTTACAGATCACGCTAGTCAAGAATGCTAACATGTTTGCAGATGTTAACAGAGATTTGAATCTTTTTATCCAGGTTTTACCATATTGGCCAGTCCTTTTAATAAGACATTCAAGCTAGGTTTTACCTTCTTAAGATTTTTATTAGAATGGTAAATCAAAATAACATTTGATATTTTTCATTTATTTGTATATTATGTTCATGCATATAGATAAAATGAAATACTTAAATTAACCATTTTTAAATAGAAGTAGACTAGTACAACTTTTGCCCTAAACGGGACTTTTTCTCAAATAGCATGCCCACGCAGGGGTTAAACCAAATAACAAACAACAAAACAAACAAACAGAACAAACCCACGCAGGGGTTAAACAGAAACAACATACCCACGCAGGGGTAGAACAAGAGAAATATACCCACGCAGGGGTAGAATACAGGAATAAATGTCCTCGCAGGGACATGAGTAAATGAGCTAACAAACAAAGGATTTAATAATCCTTCTTACCCTTACCCTTGATCAAGTCAACCATCTTCTTAAACATTCCGCGGTTGTGGCGGCGATCTTCCCGCATCTCATGTCGCAACTCACGTCGCATGTCGTTTATCCCTTGCAGGATTTCTTGGACTTGCGGTGGCGACATCATCGGCGCCGGCGGCGGTGGCTGATACTGCGGTGGTTGAGGAGGCTGCGGCTGCTGGTATCCATGCGGTGGGTATCCAAAAGCTGATTGTCCCGTAGCCCAGGGACCTCCAAAAGCACTCTCCCGATTGAGAGGGTTGTAGCCTGAAGCTATCCAGTAGGGATCCCCTGTATAGTCATAACCTGGGGGAAAAGTCGGCTCGAAAGGGTTGAACTGTGCAGCGCTAGCATACGCAGGGATTGGCTCTCCAAAGTTTTGCGGTGGCAGTGGCGCAATAGGCGCAGAAGTCACCTCTGAGATGGGATGCTGAGATTCTCCCATCTCTGACTCCTCGTGAAGCGGCGAGTAGCGGCTGCTACCTGAATGTCAAGGGGTGCCAATGCGTATCCCTCCTCGCGTAGACATACGGGCGTTCCTCCTTTGCCTCTGAGGCGGAGGAGGCAAAACCGGAGGTGGTGGCGGCGGCGGAGTGACCACGTCGCGCCAGAATCCCTCTGAAGGATCCTGCTGCTGAGGCTGCTGCTGGGAGTGATGCTGGGAGTGCACGGGAGAGCTGTGGTAGGACTGGTGCATGGGAGAGTTATGGTAACTAGGGGTAAAAACCCAGTCGTGCTGCTTGAATCTCTCCTCGTAACTGTCGAGACCGTTGTAAGGTGATCCCCTGAACGGTGACCCATCTGAAATCTCAATGGGGTGGTTCGGTGTACCGGACGGTGGCATGGAAGGATCGGTATCCTCATCGACCTCCATCTCATTGCCACCCGAAAAGTGGTCTTCAGGTCCAAGTGGGTTATGACCCACTGGTTCTTCCAAATAGGCATCAGGGTTGTACAGGCCCTGATAAACAGGTGCTGGGTAATCATAAGGTGACTGGTGAAGAGGAATGAAGGATCCATGGGAGTTGTGGGGCTCATTTTCAGAATGAGGCCCAAAAGAGTGTGGTAGGGAAGGTGAGGTACTCAATGAGTGCCTAGCGGGTTCAGCGAACGATCTCCAAAGATCTCGGGCATCAGTGTTAAGGGATGCTGATGGGGCTCGCCTATGCGAAGGACCTGCCTCATGGTCATGCGAGTTTGCGAATGCTCCTCGTCTCCTTCCTCGTACACGTGGCGGCATCTTGAACCTGTCAAAAATCAAACAAGTGGCACAACAAGATATATATAAGACAAAGTTAGAAAATAAAAGAAATTTGAACATTTCCTAAGTTCTTTGTCTAGACTCGAAAATCGAGGATTGTGCAATTGTGTAACTGAGATTAAACACAGAAGACTAGTGTTTAATTCACTCAGCGTTGGCTCTGATACCAACCTGTCACACCCCGATCTCCACGTGTCACCGGTGGGCCCGGTGTGGGGTATGGTGACGTAGTTGGCGTCGTCATAGACAAACAACACAATATAATAATGCACAGCGGAAGCAGAAATAGATTCATTTCAACTTTAAATAAAATGTAATAATAAATATCACGAGTAGTTGAAACGGATCCATAGGCGGATCAAATAAAATAAGATAATTGTTCAACAGTTTATTGTCGTCCGAGCTTGCGAGACTATTGTGGACGCTCTTAGGAAACAGCCAGCCTAGTACGTATAGTACCTGCACTTAACCTTTTGGGAAAATACGTCAGTTTACACTGGTAAATACAAATTAACTGACTCATTTTGAAAATGATTGAAAATTGATTTAAATGCACATGGCATAAATATTTTTATAACTTGGGATAATTATGCAATATAAACTTGTGAACGAATTACATGCTACTCGTACGTTTGGTAGCCCGGGATCTTGTCCGGGTTAAAGATTAATAGACACACCACATTTAAAGAGTTATACACGACGGGTGTACGCCTACACCCCATGCTCTGGTCGTGGCCATCTCGTAAGATAATGCCAAGGATATCCGGGACACGGTCATTAACCCCCCAAAGGCTTAAAGTAAAACAAGACTGTTTAAACGAGCCGATCAAATTATTCCAATTGCATACCCAAGGGTGCAAGATTTGTACGCTCGATCAAGCGGTATTCTATATACCGTACCCCAAGCCCGTATAGGGAAAATAAGTCAAAATGTATTTACCTGAGTAAGTATGAATCACAATTGGCAAGTGAGGGCAGCTTTTACTGGGCCTCCTATTCTGGAACAAAGGTTTATAATAACCTATTAGATTCCTAACGGGTCTTTATTTAAGCCTAAGCTTAGACCGGTTAGTTTTAAGGACGATATGGTACAAGCGCACGATTAAGCGAAGACCGGATAGAATGTGATTTAGACCCGACAAGTTTGAATACTTGTTTAATGCGGGTATACTAAATACATTCTGGATTTTGAGATAAAAATGATAACGTTTGACCCGTTTCGGTCAATTTATGCAAACTAGTTACATAAACCGAACCGAACGCTAAAGGGCGTTACGGGTAACCAAAAGAGTCATATGCAAGTTCCCTGAGATAATATGCTTTAAATATGAAATAATATCAGCAAGTTATGTTCTATATTGCCCCGAATGAATTTAACTCAATTTATGCCTTATAAGGGCATTTTGGTCATTTAAAAGATTATAAAAGAGTTAAATTGGAAATCTGTGTTACAGGTCTGGTTTATACAGTAATTATACTTAATTTGACATATTATAACAGTAGGTTATGACCCATAAACAAAACTTATCATTTAAAATCAAACTATGCACCGTAGAGGTATTTTAGTAATTTCACAAGGGCTAAAACTGTCAAAACTGGAAATCTGAGTTCAAAATCTTATACTTACTGTTATTATATGAAAATATGCTAAATACATCAGTAGGTATGAATCTTATATGCTTAATTTGGGTATAACGCATACTATGCGTTAAAAACGCTTAAAAGTGCGATTTAGAGCCGTTTCCGGGTTTTTAAAAGAAAGCTGAGATTTTTATATTTCCGGAATGCTCAAAATAATTTACTTAACAAATAAAATCAGTAGAAAAAGGTTTGGGGTCAAAAGGATTTATAAAACTCATTTTATGGCTTAAACGGTCAAAACCGGCATTAACCGAATCAACTTAGCGACCTATGATACGATCAGCCAAAAATTAAATAAAAATCATCAAAAATCCCAAAATATTATATAACATCAGTGGGTAAAAAGTTTTATATCAAAAAGTGGCCTTAAATAGATTACACGCTAAATGCGCCGTTTATTTAACATAAAGCTATAGTTTTACGATATTGGCCATAACTCAAAATCTGGACCACCAACTGATCTCAAATTTTCGGTGCAAGTCTATAAATCAGAAATAAAGATTTCTACTCTTTCACTTTTCCAAAAATCACGTTTTATATCAAAAAGGGCAAAATAGTCAACTTTAAGCATAAATCGGAAACATGCATATGAATCGGTTAAGCATAGACTCAAGTAGTAAAAATTCCAGAGAATTAAACATAAATAAAAATGGTCAAAAATATACTCTAATACAGATCTCAAACATGCATGCACGGATCCGAATCGAGAGTCAACGAAAAAGTCGTTTTATAAGACTTTCGGTTCCAATCCGGGCTTATACTAAAGATTGTCGAGTTGATCATGGTAAAACATATTCTTACATTCATTATAAAGCTATTTTTGATTATCAAACTGATTGCATGTCCACCCATTGGTGAGTTTTAGAGGTGCTCACAGCTGTGATGCACTCAAAATTCGGACTAAAACAGCCCTGTTCGCGAACTGCTGCACCTGGGCGCGGGTCGCGGCCCGCTTCAGCCTGCCCAGGCGGGCCGCCTGGGTCTGCAGCTGCCAAACTTTGATCAATGTTGGCAGTTTTGGTCCCTGTCTTTGCACGCGAGGTTTCGGCTATTTATCTTGACTTGTAAACCTTCAAACTTGGTTTTTAAGAACCTTGGGACATTTACCAAAATGGTAATGTCCTCGGTTAACTTTGCGCTCACCCGAAAAGTCATGAAATTCGACGTTGACGCTTTTAAGCCCTCAAGTACGGTTTTGGCCATAACTTTCTCATACTATAACGAAACTTCATGAAATTTTTACCACATATTCTAGTGAGTATATTTTTGCATTACAAGGCTTCGGGTCTGCCAAAAGATCACTCAGAGGTATAAATTCAACATGTTGACACTTTTGGCCCCTCCAGTTTGTAATTCCTCACTTTCGTGCATTTTCCGCTTCGTATGATCCATGATCCATCCGTTTAGGGTTATAAACATTATGTAGGGTTATCATAGAGTCTATTTTTCCATTGTTGACACTTTGGACCCTTACGTTCCATAGTTTTCACCGTTTGTCAACTTTAGCCCCTCTAAAGTATGTTTTTGCATATGCAAAGTCTATGACACGTGTCAATACATTATTGGACGTAAATTTTCGAGGTGTTACAACATGAGACCCACGTAAGAAAATCTCTCGGGTTTCACTCGCGCATGGGTGCGAATGTATAAATTTTGAGTATGATTAAAGTGCGAGCATAAGTATAAGTTTAAGTATGAATACAAATGTGAGTATAAACACAAATCGTATAAGTATGAGAGTAAGTATGAGCATAAAACATATTGTTATGAACATGAGTATATGAATACATGTATGAGTATAATAATAAACATAAATGTATATATATGAATATGAATATAGGAATAAGCATAAAACGTATGAGTATGAACATAAATATGGGTATGGTCATAAAATGTATTAATGTGAGTATAATTATGAGTACAAGTGTAAGCATAAAGCGTATTGGGTGAGTATAAGTATAAACATGAAACGTATCGTTGTTATTATGAGTGTAAATATGAGATTCATAAAAGGTGTGAGTATGAGTATAAATATGAGTATGAGTATAAGCATGAAATGTGTGAGCATGAGTACGACTATAAATATAGGTATGAACATAAATGTGTAACTATGCATATAAGTATAAATGTAACACCCGGCCCGAATATGGCTGACGTGTCACCCAATACAGTAATCAGAGACATTTTAAAACTTAACTCAGATAAAGCATTAACTCCAAAGGTTTAAAAATCTAAAACCACACAACGGTCTTAACAAAAATAAAAATGTCTAAAATTTTAAATAGCAATTTATTTAAACTCCTTATTTCAACTCTAGCCATTTAGTTTTCTCTCTGCACTTTTCCCCATGTTCCCCTAAGTACCTGTTTAAGAAACAAGAGAAAACAATAAAAGAAACACGGCTAAGCCAAAATTTCTCCAGCAACGGAAAAACAATAACAATAACGGTAATTCAATGAGAATGATCAATACAGTATTCGATCAATGGTGAAACGATACTGTAACAATAACAATGTAACGATACAATTAACACTAATAAATGGCCAATCAATAGATAAGAATCTATGTGGAAATACCCATGTGAGCCAATGACAATAAACAATAAGCAATGTGTACATTAGCTGCAGTTCCAATGTACCAATATGTAGAGGGGATGTGGGCACACACACCTATCCCAGTACCAATAAATAACAATAATATCCTAGGATTGATCCATACGCCTCTCAATAATCAATAAACAATAAATTCTAATATAGAGACGCCGTGAACTAATCGCACTATCACGGATGGTGCACGTCATCGGTGCCGATGATGACGCCCTATGTCCCCATAGGTGGATGTGCTCGGGTATTGAGGTCAATAAAACGGTACACTTAAATCAAGACAACTCGTACAATAATGCATTTCTATGGCAAAAATCAATGATCAATAGGAACATGCGATAATGAGTCTACGAAATTTATCTATCGCATGCAAATCGATGGCAAGAAGCATACTACTAGAAAACAATGACAACGGTTCAATAACCTAGACATTACGAGTACAATAATAATATAAAACGCTACGAGAAAAAGACCACAAATCCATACCTTAAGCGATCTTCTATGATAATACCAGCGATGCTAATATCTTCCTAACCGTTTGTGAAAACCTATAAAACACATTTATTCCTCTATTATATCAATTCTGTAAATATTTGCGTTTGTGTTTTATTTTTTTTTCATAATTAGAAATATACTTTTAATCATTTTAATATAACTCTTGTTTTGGTTTATATATAAAAATACCAATTAAATATATCTATAGTGTTTTGAGTTAATAAAAAAATCTCTTTGGTGAACACTGTTCTAAACAGAAAATATAACTAATAATAATAACAAATATTATATATAAAGGATAAATTAGATAAAAGACGTATTTTTTTGGGATGTACTGGTAGGCCCAGCCAACTTAAAGAAAATACCAATGTAGATTTTAAGTGTGGGGATGGGAAACTACGTCTTTTTAAGTAGATTTGAATAAAAAAGAATAAAAAATAAAAAAATAACTAAAAAATTAAAGAATTAAAAATTTTTAAAAAGAAAAATAGTATATAGAAAAAGAGAAAGTGTTCTATAAATTTCTTTGCAAATAAATGGAAAATGATAGAAAAATTGAGATTTTTAGTTTTTGAAATATTATATATAAAAGATAAATTAGATAAAAGACGTATTTTTTGAGATGTACTGGTAGGCCTTGCCAACTTAAAGGGATCCTAGATTACTTTTGATATACTTTATTAATAATCATAATGTCTTGTGGGTTTTCATCTTAGGAGAAATAGAAAAGCTGAAACTGTTGAGGGTATAAAAGGTACCACTATAAGTAAATAACCTATATGTATTTTAAATTAAATTTGCACGCCCAATCCTTTTTATGAAAATAAATTTGGATTCTGGTGGCGCTTAAAAAATTCCATCGTCCATCTATATGAGCTATTTTTATAAATATGTCTGAAGCCTATCGTATTAACCATTGGGATGGTGACTCAGGTGGGTTCCCGATAGGTGGAAGTTAAAGAAAAAATGTGAGGCTCATGGTATTTCCCACTGGGATAGCGACTTGGTGATAATGTCCTCCGAGTTTAACATAAGAGAAAAAATTTGCTAAAGCTCATCATCATCCATTATTCTATCAAAATTTAATTTTAAATACATAAGGGTTATTTATATAGAGTGGTAGATTTTAAATCTTTTCCTTATAAGCTTGATATGGGATTAGGTGGTTTTGTGGACCTTGAGTGTGAGACCATTAGATGACTTTTAACTTGAACATAATGCTAGCATGAAAAGGGGCTTGATGAGTTGGCTGTTGGGTTTAAGTGGATTATAATACCGTTAATCGTTGTTATACGTGCTTATATCTTCTTAATTAAAGTAACCAAAAATTTTGAAACCACCTATCCTAATTATGATTCCATTGCAGTCTTTTTGATGGACGAAAAAGGTAAAGTGTGAGGATATTTGATATACTCTAAATTAAACATATTTTTATATAATAATTCCTACACTTTGGAGTAACTTTTCGGTTATTTTTATTAAATTCTACTTGATATTCTAAGTTCAACGGTTTGATGAGAAAATAAGCTAAAATGAGTAGAAATGTTAAAAATAAATAGATGGTGATAATTAATGTGAGTTAGCGTTATTGTTGAGAAATATTAGAATTGATTATTTATAAAGTAATTTAATGTATTGGAAATTTCAACCAGTGATTAGAGAAAAATCATAATTGATAGTTAAATGAGCTAGAAACTTAAATTGAATTAGTAGTCATATCTAATTAATTCTTGTATTTTGCTTAACGTCCATCACAGGTAATGAAAAAGTTCTAAAAGTCAAGGGGCTCATAAATGACATTATGTATTAGGCTGGATTTTCAGTCCAGTCTCTAGTTGTCTGCGCTTGCTACTGTTTGGTCGTCTATTTATTTAATTTTTTTTAGTTTAAAAATATTTTTTCTCAAAACAAAATTTCTATCACAATTAGCTAGGTTTTTTTTATAGAGGTTAAGTATCGAAATTTGGCCCATGGTGTCCACGGATTGACATCCGGTCTTGCCATCTACACTACATTACGACCGGTGCACTTGCTGATTGTGTGTGGTTTAGAAGCGATTCCATTTTAAAACTTTTTTCGAAATTAATATACACATTTTTCACACATCACCTAACACATGTCTTCATCCTAAACAAACCTCCTCAACTATAAATAGGAGCATAGTTCAAGCCTTCATACTTGCACCTTCACATATTTCTTCTCCACTCTCTATCTGGAAGTTCCTGGTCATATCGGAGCATCCCTCTAATTTCCAAACATTCTAAGGATCACTTGTTAGTGTTCCTTTCCAGCTCTTTTCGTTTTTATAGGCTTTTATAAGACGAAAGTCAAGCAAATTGACTTTTGCTTTGACTTTCATTTTAGACCATTATGGTCCAGCAATTGTTCGAATCGAACATGGCTACGTGATCGTAATAAGGTAGGTGTTAATCTCTCAAAAGGGCACATCCTAGAAATCACGTTATGTTGGTCAAATGACTGGTTAAAGTTAAGTTAAATAAAAAGTCAAAGGGCAGATTTTTGGAAACTTTATAAAATGAACTTGTAAATGTTATAATTGAAGTTTTTAACATTAAATCAGTTGGTAACTAATATTATAAAATGTATGAACATGTTCCGCCCGTCATTTCCTGTTTACATGTTGGTTTGCAACCGAAAGTCAAGCAGTTTGACTTCTACTTTGACTTTCAATTCTGACCCGATTTAGCAACTTTAGCTACTGATTATTAGTTGCATTATGATCATAATATAGTGTAAAATAACCCTCTGTAGTTATACTACTTGATCATAATCAGATTTTGAGTTTTACACAAGTTCTTATAATATGCCTAATAATGACCAAAATGCCCTTTTGTGCAAAGCTTGGTTTTAATCAATAAAGATCATATAAATTTGATTACCTACTGATATGGTAATATAACTAATATGTTTTGGCAGAATGAACTTGTTTATAACATAAGTTTTTATACAAGTTCATGAATTATGCCACATTATGACCAAAATGCCCTTACGGTACATAGTTTGATTTTAAAACCATAATGGTCATATAATTTGATAACCTACTGATGTTACAACATAATTAAAGTATTTTGGCATATTGAACTTGTTTATAGCTCATCCAATACCCGATACCGACTATGCACGTACGGTTAGCTTATGTAACTAGTTTACGTAAGTTTACCAAAACGGGTCAAGTCTTCTCAATTTATTTCAAATTCTAGAATGTAAACATGTTTACCCACATTATACAAGTCTTAGTACTTGTGAGGGTTTAAACTACATTCTATCCGGTCATCGCTTAATCTAGCATATCGTACCGTTTTCGTTATTTTAAGTTAACCGGTCGAAGTCTATGACTTGAATAAGGTCCGTTAACAATATAATTGTTTATTATACCATTCATTCCAGACAGAGGCATTCCAGTAGATTGCAACCAAGCTTAGTTAATTGATTAGGGTTGTGCTTATTATATTATCTTGCATTGTAAGACTTGTTTAAGCCAGGTAAATACTCTTAACCTTTTTTTCCTATACAGGCTTGGGATACGGTAAATTCTTACTGCTTGGTCAGGCATGCGATCAAATGTTGGATTGTGACTAGAAAATCCACATAACCTGTTTTAATTTATTTTGTCTGATATCCTCAGCTCATTTAATGGCAAATGGCCACGACTTAAGCATGGGGTGTAGGCATACACCTGACAGATGTTAATGCTATTATAAAATATTTTCTACCCATATTGGGGATACCTTTTTATGGGTTAAAAGCGGTGTGTCGGTTAATCATGTTATTTAGTTTCTGTACAAGGCCTCATATGTATTAACAGGCATGTAAAACTGTATACAAGATAATTGTTATTGTCCCAAGTTATTTATAAAATTACATGTGCCTTTGTGCACTTAAAACAATTTGAAATATTTTCAAAATTTGTCGGTTACTTGTGTCTAACGATGTAAACTGACGTATCTTCAAAAGACTAAGTGACAGGTTCCAAGGTTACAAAATAGGCTGGAAGTGCCAGTAATGCTTAAGAGGAATTTGTGACTCCTTGCATTAGAAGCCTATTAGTCTGTTATTTCATTTTGTACATTTACGATCCGCCTGTGGATCTTTTGATACATTATCCGTCTGTATAATATTTTGAACACTCGGACATTTATATTGTAATATTTTAAATCCAAGACTTCCACTGTGCTATCTATGTATTTGTTATCAATCTAGTCACGTACCCCAAACCTGGGCCCACCGGGTGACGTAGAAATACCGGGGTGTGACAATGCTATACATATATTATTTATATATATAATATTATAATATTTTATTTGTTAATTAAAATATTTATATATATGGGCAAAAAGACTAAACTACCCTTGTGTAATTAGATTTAACAAAAAAATTAACTGGGACAAACCATGTAAGATTTTGAAATATTAAGTACAAAGCTCGTCAATTTTAAAGGGGACACCGTCTAAAATTAGGTATAAAAATTAAGGTCAAAACTTGTAATTCACTCTATTAACTATCGTATTCGAGTTGTGAAGTCCAAATCTCATGCTTTAGTGGACTATTCAGATGCAGACTATGGTTGTTCCCATGATTCTAGATGCTCTACAAGTGGTTATTGTGTTTTCCTTGGGGATATTCTATTGTCTTGGTCATCAAAGCGTCAACCAATGGTTTCAAGATCCAGCGGAAGCAGAATATCAAGGTGTGGCTAATGCTATGGCAGAGGAAACATGGCTTCGGAATCTATTACTTGAGCTCCATATGCCATTAAGACAGACCTCTGTCGTTTATTTATCAGATAATCAGTTCAGCACCAGAGAACCAAGCACATAGAAATTGACATCCACTTTGTTAGAGAAAAGGTCCGCATTGGGCACATACGTGTTCTACATGCTCCATCCTCTCTTCAGTACACTGACATATTCACCTAGAGATTATCCAGACAACTATTCACCAAGAGATTATCCAGGCAACTATTCTAGTCTTTTCGGTCCAGCTTGAGCGTTTGTCCGCCACCCGCTCAAACTGCGGGGGAGTCTTAGCAAATCTGATTACATTATATTTTATATCTTGTAATCAATGTATATCTATTCCTAAAATACGGTTGTATTTTCCCTATTTAAATGGTGTTAATTATCAATACAAAACATTGAGAATTATCATGCCATAAACACTTTTAATACATAGGCTGACAGGAATCAGAGTAGGTAACGGATATGAAGTATGAAATCGAATAACAATGGATCGATTAAGATACAGAAACACCACTCAATCGAATTCGTTAGGCAAACCTAAAACTGAAGCAGGATACAAAAACACCACCTAGTTCACTATTAGGGTCCAAAGAACACCACCCAAGTTACCAAACTTAGATTAGCAAAGGAATCTAGTTACTCACATACAAAGAGAAACACAGAGAATAAACTTTTTTTCAACAAATCAACCACCTCTATTAAAATAAAAGTTCAGTACATATAAAGCAAACAAAAACCAACTAGTACTACCTAATAAGCTAGAAATACAACTTGCAAAAGCATAGAAACTAACTGCATGAGAATATCAAAATAATTAAAAGAAATTGTTGGTGGTGGCGACATGGGTAGTTTAACATGCCTGGAATATTAATTTTTAACTCCTCTAGCCCTTTTCATGAACCTCCAGTTGTGTCAATCGTGACCCATGGGCTACTGACCCACCCATTTCAAAAGACCCACATATTGTTTCTAACTCATTGCTATCATCCTATCCCCCTTTGAAAAAGTTTGACCTCAAACTTAGATGAGTAATCTCTGGCTCACGAACAGTACCTCTGTGGACTCCTTTTGGCTTACTAAATTCAATATGCAGAAACTCATTAATCCTCATAAGGTCTTGTGAAGGCATGTTAGCATACTTAGAGATAACCATGGTGCGACAATCAATTGCATTAGTGTAGACCATGGGTAGTAACATTATCTTTCTTTCATCTTGGACAAACGAATACGTGTTCTTGTACCCGTCATGAACAACCCGACGATCGAACAACCAAGGACGACCTAACAAGACGTGACATGCATCCATTGGAATTACTTCGCACCAAATTTCATCCTTGTATAGGTTTCCAATAGAGAATGAAAGTAAAACACGATTTGAAACACGTATGCCTTTTCCTTGATTTAGCCATTGGATATCATAAGGAGAAGGGTGTGGTTCGGTAGACAAACTCAGTTTGGATATCATGGTTTGGGATGCAACATTGGTGCAACTCCCACCATCAATAACAAGTGAACAAACCTTGTCCCGAATGGTGCAACGGGTATGGAAAAGAGCTTCGCGCTGCAGGTTTTCGCATTGAATAGCGGTCACATTTAGAGCTCGATGTATTACCAAACAATCTCCCTCATCTGGACCTATTACCACCTCATTTGTATCTTGCTGCCGGTTTGGTTCTTCATCAAACTTAGGTCCAACCAGGTCTTCAAACTCAGCACGTGTAATGATCCATTTGTTAGGGCACTCAGACGCAATATGACCTAATCCTTGGCATTGGAAACAACGGCGGGTGTGTCTCGAGGCGGTGGCTGAACCTTCTGGTAACTCCAAAGTTTTTAAAGTGCCTGAACTCGAAGATGGGATTGAACTAGGTGTAGGTATAGGTGTATGAACCGTTGTTTTGTGTGATGGTTTGGTCGCCTCAACTTTACCCCATGCCTTTTGCTGACCCTCCACCTTGTGCGCCAATAATGTAAGCTCAGCCAATGTTGTGTAGGGCTGTAACTCCACCACGTTAGAAATTGATGATTCTAACCCACCAAGGTATCGCACCAGTGTTAGTGTTTGGGGGTCGTCTTCGCTTAAATTGTACTTCATAAGTAGATGTTCAAACTCCTGGGAATACTCTTTGACAGTTCTTGATCCCTGCTTGATAAAATGCAGTTTAGAAAAGCTTTCTTGAAGATAGTACGGAGGCATAAATTTTGTCTTGAGGAGTTTCTTCATCTTACTCCAAGATCGGACCTTTTCTTTGCCAAATTTCTCACCTTGCAAACACACATTTGCCCACCATGTTGAAGCGTACTTTCTTAGCTTTAAAGAAACAAGTTTTACCTTCTTTTCCTCCCCTGTTTGCTTGTAATCAAACACTCTTTCGACTGTACGTAGCCACTCTACAAACTCGTCAGGATCCAAACGTCCATCATATTCAGGGATATCAACCTTGATATCACTCCTGTGATGAGTATCACGATGTCGGCGCCCGTATGGGTTGTAGTCACCGGCAGTTGAGTAGGTATCACTGTCGTCATCATCATCATCAGGCCTATACCAAGGAGGGGTTCGGTCAGTGTTTCGTCTCTGCATGGCTATCGTCAACGCCTGCATCTGATCTTGCACTTCCTTTAACTGTTGCTCCATCGTTCTATTTTCATAGGCCATTGTTGGGACTGAGGTTTTTTTTTTGTGATGTTGAAGAAAGGAAAATGAGTCGAAAACGAATCGTGTCTTCGACTCTGATACCAAATGATAGGAATCAGAGTAAGTAACGGATATGAAGTATGTAATCGAATAACAACGAATCGATTAAGATACAGAAACACCACTCAATCGAATTCGTTGGGCAAACCTAAAACTGAACCAGGATACAGAAACACCACCCAAGTTGCCAAACTTAGATTAGCAAAGGAATCTGGTTACTCATGTACAAAGAGAAACACAGAGAATAAACTTTTTTTTCCAAACAAATCAACCACCTCCATTAAAATAAAAGTTCAGTACATATAAAGCAAATAAAAACCAATTAGTACTACCTAATAAGCAAGAAATACAACTTGCAAAAGCATAGAAATTAACTGCATGAGAATATGGAAATAATTAAAAGAAATTGTTGGTGGTGGCGACATGGGTAGTTTAACATGCATGGAATATTAATTTTTAACTCCTCTAGCCCTTTTCATGAACCTCCAGTTGTGTCAATCGTGACCCATGGGCTACTAACCCACCCATTTCAAAAGACCCACATATTGTTTCTAACTCATTGCTATCATAGGCAAAGCTTTTAAGAGGCGACTGGGGTGCCCCCTCCCCGTTTTATTTCTAAGGTGTGTAAATCTACACGTATTTCATCTGGAAATTGTATATACTTAATTTTGCCTAAAAATTGTTGTCCTTCCTGATTTTCTTGAGTTCATCCCCCTATATATTTGTTCAAGCTCTGCCGTTGACCATATACCTTGAAGCTATGGATATCATTCAGAAGCCAGCCCTAGGTGCTCATTAGCTCGTATAGATAATGATACTTGAAGCTTTTGACAATCTCTTCTGACAATTTGGGTCCCACAAAATAAATAAGGGGAGTACAATCGGGCCTGATGCAAACAACACATAAGCATTTTCCATATATTCATTTGTTGTTGGTACATAAGCATCTCTTGTCCACATAGCTTCCCTCAACGCACTATTCATCGCATCCAACCACTATGTAAACAACTAGTTAATGCCACCGCCCGCGTTGCGGGGCGATGGCCGAATAATTATCAATCAATTAAAAAAACACTATTATAGTTTTGTTAGGAAAAAAACTAAAACGATGACAAGACCGTAGTTCAGAGCTCAGGGCAAAACTGTAGCTTGTAAGGATTAATGAGCGACTTTTAGTAAGCTCCTTGACATGGAAAAAAATTAAATCCAGTCAAGTAAAATAAAAAACACTTTTATAATTTTGCTAAAAAAACTAAAACGATAGCAATACTGTAATTGAGGGCAAAGTTGTATTTGTTGACTTAGGTAAAATCGTAATTTGGCAAAAGTTAAAGTGATGGCAATACTATAAATTTGAACCGGAGACAAAAGCGTAATATAACTTTGCACTAAGGACAAAATCGTAATTTTAAGCTGGGGACAAAACTATATTTTTAATTTGAACTCGGGCAAATTCAAAATTTTGAACTGATGACAAAATCGTAATTTTGAATAGGGGGCAAAAGCATAGTTTTATTTTGAACCGGGCAAAAACATAATTTTAAACTTAAGGCGAAATAATAATTTTTGAAAGGGGCGAAAATGCGAAATCGTCATTTTTAGTTTGGGCGAAAGCAAAAATTTATTTTGAACTGGGGCCAAAATTGTAGTTGTAATCTGGGGAAAAAATCATAATTTTGAACCGAGGGTAAAGTCGTAATTTTGAGCGAAGGACAAAAACGTAATTTTATTTTGAAGTGGGGGCGAAAACATAATTTTATTTTAAATTAAGGACGAAATCGTAATTTTAAACGAATATAAAACAATAAAACTGGTGGTCCAATAAGGGAGTGCCACACAGCTGTGTGGCACTATTCCTCTAGTTGGTTTGTGTGACACTATTCCTCTAGTTGGTTTTTGTATATGTGGAGAATAAATAAATGAACACCTTTTAGTATATAAAGTAGTAAACGTTGCATATCTTACATTTTGAATAACATGGCTTTTACATCTCGTTATTGCCATTTGAAAGCTGTATCTCCAATCCACCTGACGCCACATCATCACTTATTTGTTAATCAAATCAAAATGTAAATATTACAAAAACTAACTTCAGTTACACACCTTTCAAGACCTTTTAATTCTTTAAGATAAATAGATTGGCAGGAGCTAGGCAAACCTTAGGCAATCGTTGTTGCTAATATTTGATGATCTGTCATTAACCAGAGTAAAATATTCAGAGCTATGCGCTGCTTAATATTTCAAATATTTACACTTGAAATCAAAATCTCAAGGATATGTAGTTTTCAAAATTCTTGTATCGCCTAGTGTTTGTGCGTTCTAAACCGATATTAAAGGGGAACTTAAGAGCATTGTCCACCTGGTTATATTAACCATTCAAATATGTTGGTTACACGGACATGAGAAAGAGATGTAATTACGAGTCAGAGTAAAAGTGAAAAATAGAACCTCTTTGCAAATAAATTTAGAAAGCCTGTTTGAATCAGTGGATATTATCCTTTTGGGAAAATCACCCGACTTCAAGATTTGCACTCCAAAAGATAATTCCTCTGGGTATAAAACCTGTGATACATTATACACTTCAAGAGCTGCATATTCGTCTTTGAAAGCTCCTTCATTAGTAATTTCTTCCAATGAAATGAAATACTATATAACAATAATATAATGATATAAAGTAAACGACCTATTATATGTTTTTATTTCAGATATATACCTGAGGATACTTCATACCCACTGATCCTTAATAACCGAAAGTCTAAAGCACAAGTTACAACATCCATGAATATTTGCTCATCCCTCTCCACCCAACATCTAAATTTGACCAAATGATTTGCACTAATACTGTTGCCCAGATCTTCTTGATGATGATGAACAAAGTAATAAAGAACAATAATAAACAAACTAGTACCTTTTATTTCTGAATGAATAATGATTCTGTATGTATGAGTATGTATCTGCAATTGAAATATCTAACCCTATTTATACTAATCTAAAAGGTGCGATCCAATAGACATGTCTCTTCGTGAATAGGTGTGTCTCTAGATATTGTGGATGAGAGTGATTGTGAAGGGGTGTGTCTCCTTGTCCAAGAGTCGCGTCCCCTCCCTTTCTCGTGGCTGAATTCGAACAAGAGGTGTGTCCAAGGGACGCATCTTTTCCTTTAGTATGGCGGTTACAAACTTCTGTCTTGTCACCTTCAGCCCCTCAACTTTATAACTACCTATCTATACTACTTTAAACTAATTACATAAACTACCCGCTACTTTCAACATATATGGATTAAGGAATTTACTATTAATATTCCCCCCTAATTTCTTAATCCATGCCTTGAACATCTTCATGCTTTAGCATCTTCATTCTTTAAGAGAATGAAGTCTTCATTTTCCACTTGAACTTCTTTCCTTGCACCTTGGTCTTTCTCCATGTCTTGATTGCCATCATGTGCTTCTCCATCTTTATCACGAACTTGTTGCAGAAGATCCTTGTCTTTAAACTTCGGTTTTCTACTGGTCACTTGCTTGACTTCTTGATTGACTTCTTGATCAGATTCTCCAACACTTGCAACACGAACTTTGTTTTGAACATGAGCAAATTCTTTGATGTCTTCACACGTTTGAATATCACCATATTTAACATGCGTGTCATCTTCTATGTCTTTGTCAGGTTCGTCTTTAGATGGTATATCACGAACTACTTCATGTTTCCTGTTCTTGCAATTTGATTTGTCATCTTTGACAATGTTGTTTTCTGGTGATAATCCGTTCTTGGATGATATCTCTTCGCATCCCTTGCATCTCTTGTTTGTCTCTAACTGTATGCTTTCTGACTTCAATTTTTCAATTTCTTTGCTCATCTTTTCTGCAAATGATGTTTCCCTTTCATGCATTTGCCTTTCGAACTGTATTTCTCTGTTTTTCATCTCAGTCTCGAACTCTTGTTTCTTTATTTCAAAATCCTGGAGCATATCAAACTTCCAAGATTCTAATTCTCTTTTCATGTCACTTTCTGTTTCTGAACTTTCTTCTTCTGTAATTGCCATCAAGAGTGTTGGTTCCTCGTCCTCTTCTAACAAGTGTGATTCCTCCCGTGCTTGTTTTGCTTTCGGGCACTGAGAGGCATAATGTCCAAACTCATGGCAATTGTAACACTCCACTTCTCTCATATCTTTCTTGAAGCGATTTTGATCTCTAGGGTTTCTATTCCTCCTATCATAACCTTCGTCCTTGTTCTTGGAATCATCACGCGAGATACTTCCGCCTCTTTCTTCTTGTCTAAACTTTTCATCACGCCACTTGCCTTGTGATGAATTAAACCTTCCTTGTCCATGGTTTCCAAAACTCCTTCCACGACCATAGTTCTTGTCGCGCCGTGTAAACATATGTAGGATCGTGTATCGACCCGAACGAGTCGTTCAGAGGAGTTTTCGTCAATTACAGGTGCGGAAAACAAGTAATCAACGTAGAAACAGCTAGCAAATCACTTTAAACACCTTTCTGTATTGAATAATGACAATTTACAATCAAATCTCGATCCGACAGCACTTCGATACGAGTTACAAGACTTCGTTACAAATGATTCGTTTGTAAGACTATATATAGGTGCTAAGGTTTCGCTTGTTTGTACATGACATTCAAGCGGAACCTTCAGCTGACATTCAAGCGGAACTAATACTTGCCGTATAAGCGAAACTACATAGTGACACATAAGCGAAACCTGCCTATATGTCCCTATAAGCGAAACCTATCACAAACATTCATACAATCTCATATTTTCTCGTAAAACGTGACCTGATCTAACAATCTAAGACTAAGACTTGATCCAAGACGAAGTCAACAGATGTAGTGCACCAATAGACTCCCCCTCAGATGTTGACGGAGTCATCCATCGAGTCACGACAATGTCGAGTCTTCGCACCTTCAGTCTTGATCAGTCTCTGGGCTTCTCTCTCTCTATCTTCTCTTTTATCACCAACAAACTTCTTTTCTTGGATGTTGACATCTTTTAAGTTCCTCAGCTCCAACATGCACTCCCCCTCAAATATTGATTTTTTCTGCACAAAAACTCTATCACAAACATAACTTTTATGAAAAACATTTAAGCATATAAACTATCACAAACACATCAATCAATCAGATAATGATGTACCACTTGGAATTGTAACATTTTTCTCATCAAAACAACACACTTTCCCAAGCCGTCTGTTCATCATGTTTAGCACTTAGAATTTTGAAAAATCTGCTTTTCAATATCAGTCGTCAAAAATCTTTTTGACTTTTTCAAAATTTATGCTAAAACACACCAAAAATCTTTTTGAATTTTCTGAAAGATGATAACTGACACTACTAGAAAAACAAAAAAAACGCAGAAATGAAATATTTACAGACAATATTTTTGTGAGTTTGTGCAAGAGGATCATATCAGTTTTGAGACAAATCACTAACACCGTTAAGCTTTAAACATTTTCAGTTCTAACCAATTTACCTAGATTGTCAGTATATTGGTCCACTTTAAATTTTCACACAAATTTCAATCGATTTGAGATACGATATTAGTGTTTTAGAAACTTAAACTTAATTGTGTATCACTCCACTCGAATATACTCATGTATCCTGTTGGTGCACTTGTGTCTGTACTTTGTCTGTATTCGGTCTGTATGTAAACGATGTCCTAAGTTAGTCTGTAAGTTGACCAAGTCAACTATCCTCCTAGTTTGACTTGGCCAATAAGCCGTAGTATGTTAGTCTGTCTCGAAGGATAGGCTCGAAGGATAGACTCGAAGGATACTGTTGATCCTTCGAGATGGTCGATAGATATGGTTCGACTGTTAGACCTCGAAGGATCATCCTTCGAGGTCCCTGCTCATCCTTCGAATGACTTGTCCTCGATAGATGATCCTTCGGACCATCTATCGGATCCTTCGGGATAGACAACCTGTGCTGGGTATATATATACCCATGCAGTGTAGTGTGAAAGGGAGATGCACACTTAGAGAGACAGAAAGTTAGAGAGTTGAGAGCTTCTGTCCGAAACTCACACACACACACTTTGAGAGTTTGCAATCTGTTTGTAAACATTGTGCTTGTAACCGGAACCTTCATACGTATTAATACAGTGGTGTTAATCGGTGAAATCTTGTGTGTTTGTTTCTCTACTTGCTTCATCTCGGTTTGCCTACTAGCTTGGATTCCGCACTTGCTAGTGGGTTAGTATAACAAGGTTTAGGTTCGTAATCCTCCGCGAAAAGGGACCTTCAAGTGGTATCAGAGCCTTGCTCTTTACCTTGTTTAAAACCGAGTTGTTCGAGTTCTTGGTGTGTTTGGACACTAGGTTTAGCACCCGTTTTGGTGGTTTTTCTTGCTTTTCTAAACTGAAAAACGGTTTCTAAACCTTCGGGAGTGTTCAAGGTTGGTTTGGGTAACTTGAAAACTTGTTTTTACGAGACTTTGATTTTTCCGGCCATTTTCCGATCATATATTCCGGTGACTGGTTTGGATAAGATTGTGTCTATTTTGGGTAAACTTTTTGAAAGTCCAAAAAGTTGGTGAAAAGTCAGGTCTGCACATACCTTCTGCCGAAAGTTGTGCACCAACCCATCACCTTTCCCACCTACCCGTCAACCTTGTGTCAGTTGTGTCAGAATCTTCCGAAAGATATCCTTCGATATCGAAAGTTCATCTTTCGATTAGGGACAGCTCGAAAGATTAGCATCTTTCGAGTAGTCTTTCGAAGTCTAAGGATCATCCTTCGTTTCTGGAATCTTTTCGAAAGATAGTAGTCCGAAAGATAAGGATTCATCTCGAAAGATAAGGATCTTTCATTGTGAATCTTTCGAGATCAGTATTCGAAAGATAAGGATCTTTCGAACTGTGAATCTTTCGTGATAGTTGGTCGAAAGATAAGGATCTTTCATTGTGAATCTTTCGAAGACTTTGCTCGAAACTCAACAGAAATCTTTCGATCACTGTTGATCATTCGAACTAGTCTTGATCCTTCGAACAGGTTTTTATCTTTCAATTCTTATCTGTTTTTGCACTTAACAGTTTGTGGTGTTTAGGTTTGGTACTTATATTTGATCAAAATGAGCTGTACAAGTCCATGGGATTGGAGTTTGGACTCACGAAACAATCAAGAGTTAGTGACTGCTGCAGATTGGGCAAAGAGTATGATTCCACAGCCATCAATCAGTCCAAGTCAATGGGCTTTGGTATCCAATCAAAGTCAAAGTCTTCAGAACCTTCTGATTAGTGAAAGTGAAACTGGCAGCAACAATCGTCCACCTAAGTTGAACCATATGAACGATTTTCCATCATGGAAAAACCGTTTTCACACATATGTTCAAGGGCAAAGCACTGATCTTTGGACGTGTTTCATCAATGCGTTCAATACTAATCTTGAAACTGCTGCGTCAACTTCAGAGGGTTATGCAAATATGCTTGAAAATGACAAGAAGGCTTATGAATTGGAGAAAAAGGCCTTTGCCACACTTACTCAAGCACTCAACAAAGACATCTACCATCAGTTCTCATATTGCAAGACCACGAAAGCATTGTGGGATGCCTTAGTTGCTAGAGGAGAAGGCAATGCAGCTGCTCGAAAATCTCGGCATGATTTGTTGAAGAAAGAGTTTGAATCCTTTCAGTTTTTGGAAAACGAGACTCTGAATGATATGATCACACGTTTCTATCATTTGATTAGTGAGATGTGTGCTTATGGAGTTGTCGCTACTCAACAAGAAATGGTGAGTAGATTTGCTGACGCCTTACCTCCAAAGTGGAGTTCTTTCATTGAACTGTTGAAACATACTGGAACTCTAGATCAAGTCAACATCTATGAGTTCATTCAAAAGCTGGAACATAAAAATGATGAAGAAATTAGGAAAGCGAGGCGTGCTCCAGCTCCTCAGAATACAGAAATGTATCTTCCAGGATTCGATGCTTTGGCAAGATCCGCTGCAGCTCAGCAACAGCAACCTAAGCTGCAGACTGCATTTGTGTCCAATACAAGTTCTAGTTCCTTTCCGTTTCCTCAGTCAACAGCTGCTCCACCACAACCTCAATTCGATCCGAGGTCTTACATTCCTGTTCCAACACAGCCACAACCACAACCTCAACAACAACAACAGCAAGCTCACTATACAAGCAATCCTCAACCTCAACCCCAAAGTCATCACACAATCCGAGTCGACAACTCAAATCTTTCACACCTTAGTATTGAAGTTGCTAAGGAACATATGGAGATTATCAACACCATGGTCAGTGCATACTGTGGTTTGGTAGCAGGTCAGCTTGGAAACATCAACATGACCAATGAAGATTATGATCAGATCGACAAGGAAGAAATGGAGTTGATGGATATTAAATGGGCTTTTGCTAGTGCGGTTAGAAGGGCGAAAGATTTCATGGCACGAACTGGAAGAACTTCGTTGGAAGGAAAGAAAAACACGAAGTATGGGTTTGATATTAATGCCGTCACGTGCTTTAACTGTGGCGAGAAAGGGCACTTTAAACGTGAGTGCACTCGACCAACAAAACACGGCAATCACAACCCTTTCAGAAACCAGACGAATGTGAATGCCCAACAAGAAAACCGTGAACGGAGGATGGTGGCAGTAAATAACAATCAGGGACAGCCTGGAACTACCAATCACAATCGGGCTTTAGCTGTTCAAGCTGATGAAGGATGTGACTGGTCAGTGCAGTTTGGTGAAGGAGATCAGGGAAGTGGAACTGCATTGTATGCTAAGGTCATCGAGCAGGTTCAAAAAGAAGAATCTTCTGGAAGCGATGACAGTTCTGGTTATTCTGGCAGTTCGGATGAAGAAGGCTCTGTTTCTGGGGATAATCACTCAGAGCCTGATGAGGAGGAAGAAGGTGAAGATATTCAGGATCTTCTGAATGAAGCTGATGAGCTTAAATGTCAGAAATCAATTCTGATTAGGAAGGCTGCTGCTACATCAACGGAAATGGAAAAGCTATTTTCTGAAGATGGAGCTTTTTCTTTTCAAACTGCCTTTATGGCAAACGGCTCAGCCTCCACCAGTCAGGTAACTTCTGAACCACCTGCTCCTAGTATTTGTAAATCATGTGCTGAGATGAAGCTTGAATCAGAAAAGCTTCATAGTCATAACCAGAATTTGGTTGTTGAACTGTCGAAATGCAAAGAGGCAAACATGGCTTTAACCCGGAATGAAAAAGAATTTAAATCTGTAATAGAAACTTTAAAGAAAAATGTGTCCGAGGTTAACAAAGTAGTTTACCACAAACAAGTGAGTATAAATGAATATATTAACATTGTGGAAGAAACTAAAAGGCAATTAGCCATTGCCCAATGCGAACATGATGCGATCAAACAGAAATTGGATAGTTATTCTAACTCCAAATTTGTGCTTGATCACATCATCGATGTTCAACAACTAAAGGGAAATCAGAAAGGCATAGGGTATAACAAATGTCCACCCCCTTTGATGAACAACTATACCAAGATGCCTGACGAGGAAGAAATGCCTCGGTATGAACCCAGTGTGCCTCTTGATGTTGAGGAGTTTACTACTGGCCTTGGGTTCAAACCGGACAATTCTTCAAACACAGCCTCTAAGGAACAAGAAACTTCACCATCCATGAAGCAAAGTCCTCCAATTATCGAGGACTATGAGACATCGGATGATGAATCAGAAGTGGCTGTAAGTGATCAGGATAAATCACTTAGCAAGATGAAAGGAGTAGATATTCCACGAGAGAATCACATCCTTTGTGATCCTGATACTCCTGAGGTTCCATCTGTTATGAAGCAAGTGATTGATCCTGTCAAGGTTGATAAGACAAGTGTGTCTACTGTTAAAAGCAGTAATGTGTTGTACACTTTGGTTGGAGATAATAAAATCTACTCAGATCATGTTTTTCCAATTAAAAATGTAAATAAATCTTTGATTGATAAAGTCTTTGAAGACAATACAAACAAATTTTTGGGAAAAACACTTCCGGGAATTGTGGTGACACAATGTGATCCAATTCCTAAGGCTGAGATTAGGAAACAATTTGGTAATCAAAAATCTCAAACCATTCAACAACCTACTGCTTCTAAGGGTAAACAACCACAACGAGCTCCAAAGCCAAAGGCTAAGGTTGAATCAAAAGGAGCTCGTTACGTGAAGAAAGGAAAAGATGTTAAATTTGTAGCATCAAGAGGTACAGATAAAATTGAAACTTTTGAAAACAAATCAAACACTGATTTTGTACAACAAGTCAAAATTTTGAAACGTAACAGTGATAACAATTACACCCAACACACAAACGGGTGTGATGAAAGAGCAAGTACCTCAGGTTCTACAAGTTCAACATCTGGTAGTCGATCAAGTTCTCCTAAGTCTGTTGAAAGGAGAACTTGTTTCAAATGTGGAGAAATTGGGCACATTATCAGAAATTGCCCAAATGCTCCAAAGAAGAAATTTGTTGAGAAAACTCCACCTGAAACAGTTCACCCTCAACGTCGGTCAGTTTCACCTAAACAAGATAAACGAACTGTAAAAGAACAAGAAACTAAACAACGACGTAAGAACATAAAAACTGTTGAAAAAGCTTTAAAATCTGAAGTTAAAACAGTGCAAAAGGAACCAAGTGTGTCACAACCTGTAAAACCAGAATCTTCAAAAACTGGTAGGCACAGACAAACTTGGTTACCTAAGTCGGGTGACAATTCAGGGGGAGCAGTTGTTCTTGAAAACCATCAAGAGATAGAGCTTACGTATCGTGATGCCAAGGGACGACCCAAGACCACTAAGGCTTGGGTCCCCATTCTCAACTGATGTGTTTAATTGACATGTGCAGGATGTTCTAGGAGGAACTATTAATAGTCATTGGATTGTTGATAGTGGAGCATCCAGGCACATGACTGGCGACTTACGGCTCCTATACGACGTGAGAAATATTAGAGGAGGGTATGTTGTTGATGCAGATTTTGTGTCCGATGCTTGTCGAATAGATTAGTTTTACTTTACGCTGAATTTGTAATAGTTAGTGACACGGTCTATCGAACTTGTATAGACCCGCTCGTTTGAAGTGGTCAAACGAGAGGGTTATTCGGTTGACCGTGTGTGTTTGCTAGACAAGTTATGGTTGCTTATGTTGGTGTCGAAGGATAGGGCATCGAAGGATTGTTGATATCCTTCGATGAGCTCGAAAGATATCCATCGAAGGTTGAAGATGGACCTCGAAGGATATGGTATCCTTCGAGGCATGTGTGTATCTTTCGAAAGCTGGATGGTCGACAGATGATCTATCGACCAGTCAGTGTTATCCTTCGACAGTGCAACCTGTGTTTGGTATAAATACCAACACCTTGTCTTGTAAAACACAAGAGTGAAAGCACAAATGTGTGCTAGAGAGAGAATGGAGGTCTGAGACCTCACCGGGAGAAATCACCACTTGGTTTCTCCCCGGATGTATACTTCTTTGGTATTAGTTCGGTTGTCATGTAACCGGGCCGACTTGTAATGTTTACTACCGGATTAATACAAAGTTTGTTTGTTTATCATCTCTCTTATCTCTTCCATCTTTGAACATAAACATAAAATCACGGTTTCGGTCCCGAAACCTGGACCTACAATTGGTATCAGAGCCATGGTGCCCGATTTAGTAAAACTAACCGTTTACTAAGTCACATGTGCTCTAGATCTGTGATTTTTGTGGGTTTTTGTTCAAGATGTAAAAAAGGTGAAAATGAGAAAAACCCAGATCTGGACCCGGATATCCAGATCTGTGCTAAACCGGGTGTTGGGTTTTATGTTTTTCTCTAAAATACTCAAGTTTTCTTCATCAAAACAACGTGTACAAGTGTTTTCGTCGGATCTGCAGATGAACAGTCCCTGTGTTCTTGATGTTCTTGAAGTTCGTGACAGATCTTCATATTTCGAAGGATACAAATTTTTGAAAGATATTTCGAAAGATGAAAAGGGTGCTCGAAAGATGAGTCTTTGGGTTGAAGGATCCAGATCTGGATCGAAAGATACCAATTGTTACGAAAGATCCAGCTGTTGGGTATCGAAAGATCAAGATATTTGTGGGAACCTTCAACAACTTCGAAAGATATATGTTTTCGAAACATAAGGATCGAAAGATATGTTCGAAAGATATGCCATATCCTTCGTTCTTGGCACGAATTTTCGAAGGATCATCTTTCGATTGATCATATCTTTCGATTGTGGGAAACAGTGTGGAGTCTTTCGATGGATCATCCTTCGGTTGTGGCACAATCATCCTTCGGTTGATTAGATCTTTCAAAGGTCTTGTAATATATCCTTTGATTTGGGAGTGCAGGATGATGCGGCATGATGAAAACAAGAAATGATGAAGACTTGATTGTTGAAAATGTGGGGTAGTCACGGTTACCGATGCAATGGCAAAAATGGTGACGCGACTATTATGGGCCAAAAACAACACGATATGTTCGCTTCCGCGCATCAGTATTTATGATTGTTACCGGTTATTCGGAAATGTTCGAAAGGATTTTGTTTATTGTCATATTCTCGCATTTGAAGACGTACGTATGAACCTGGAACGTCTATACCGGTCCTAACGAGTTCACAAAGACTTTGGTCTTTGGGGGGATACAAGTCAGATCCTACGGGGTACCAGGGGACGTTCTTATTCAACTAGATTATGCAAAGAAGAAAGTCATGTTCGTGAATTTTCGGAACCGAGAACATTCAATGAAGATTGATGACAGTTCCGCTCAGTGGAGGGAATTGGTGAACATTTGACGACAGTTTCTTTGAAGTGGAAAGAATCTGTTAAGGTTTAGAGATTTTACCAAAGAAATGGGGGGATAAAAATTTTCATTTGTTGAATTTCTTCGGTAAATTTCTAAACGCAATCACAGGTGGTAGAGTTTGTGGTTTTTCTGGTGATACAAGCGGTTCGGAGTGGAATGTTTTGCACAGACACATATTTGAGGATTTTAATTAATTCTCCAGCCAGCGTGAAGGGTTTTGCACGGAAACATACAGGTATCTAAAGTCGACAGTTGTTTCAAAGCGCTGTTTACTGAAGACCTGGGGGAATCTTTATAGAAGTTGATAGTTCAAGGCTGAAGACCTGCAGGATTCGGTTTTGGGTTTGATGTTTCTTTGGGATTTTACAGGGATCTGGGGGTAACTCAATTCGTTGAGTTTGCAAACGATGTACTTGGTCAAGCTGACTTCCTGGGTACTGATGCTGAAGATCCGTAGTGCATTACGTGGTCGACTTCACAAAGGCGAGACAATGAGATCTGGATGTAGTTCAACTAAGCGTGCCGTTTGGTTGAGCTTGCAAGGGATACACTTGGTCTAGCTGACTTTCCTGAGTGTTGATGCTGAAGATTAAAGTGCATTACTTGGTCGATTCCACAAAGACGGTTTACAGAAGACAGTTCACCAGAAATCTCTATCAATGTAGTATGCTTGAAGATCAAGACTTGATGCAGTTGTTAAAGAATGGAACCCTTATCAAATGCCGGTTGGAGTATTGGAAGATCAGCGGAAGATCGGTCAATTGAGTCCTTTGAGGAAATTGCACAACACTCAACTCGGATGCGCGTACTCTGAGGGGGAAATATTATACAATGAGCATCAAGATACTACTTACCTGGATCATCGGTCAAGGGGGAATTTGTCAACACAGAGAAGATGAATACTTGACTGAAGATTGATTGCAGTTGCATTTTCAGCATTCGACAGCAACGGACAAGGGGGAATTTGTTGATGCAGATTTTGTGTCCGATGCTTGTCGAATAGATTAGTTTTACTTTACGCTGAATTTGTAATAGTTAGTGACACGGTCTATCGAACTTGTATAGACCCGCTCGTTTGAAGTGGTCAAACGAGAGGGTTATTCGGTTGACCGTGTGTGTTTGCTAGACAAGTTATGGTTGCTTATGTTGGTGTCGAAGGATAGGGCATCGAAGGATTGTTGATATCCTTCGATGAGCTCGAAAGATATCCATCGAAGGTTGAAGATGGACCTCGAAGGATATGGTATCCTTCGAGGCATGTGTGTATCTTTCGAAAGCTGGATGGTCGACAGATGATCTATCGACCAGTCAGTGTTATCCTTCGACAGTGCAACCTGTGTTTGGTATAAATACCAACACCTTGTCTTGTAAAACACAAGAGTGAAAGCACAAATGTGTGCTAGAGAGAGAATGGAGGTCTGAGACCTCACCGGGAGAAATCACCACTTGGTTTCTCCCCGGATGTATACTTCTTTGGTATTAGTTCGGTTGTCATGTAACCGGGCCGACTTGTAATGTTTACTACCGGATTAATACAAAGTTTGTTTGTTTATCATCTCTCTTATCTCTTCCATCTTTGAACATAAACATAAAATCACGGTTTCGGTCCCGAAACCTGGACCTACATATGTTGCTTTTGCGGGTGATAAAGGTGGGTACATCACTGGAGAAGGAAGTATCTCCAATGGCATCGTGTGCTTTGATAAGATCAATTATGTGAAGCAAATTGATCACAATCTTCTGAGTGTGTCGCAAATCTGCGATAAAAAGTTCTCAGTGATTTTTGATGACGCTGGCTGCTATGTGCTGAAACCTGGATTCAAAATTCCACAAGAATGGATTCTCTTATCGGCTCCAAGAGTTAATGATCTTTATATTCTCGACATGAGCCAGGCGATTACAACATCTGCACAAGTTACTTGCTTTGTCTCAAAAGCCACAGAAAAGGAGTCTATATCTTGGCACAGAAGAATGGGACACATTCACTTGAGAAAAATGAACCATTTGGTGAAAAATAATCTTGTGAATGGTGTGCCTGTAAGAAGTTTTCATTTGCAAGATATCTGTGTCTCGTGCCAAAAGGGGAAGCAAACAAAGAAGTCTCACCCTTTGAAGAAAATCAACACTGTCAGCATGCCTCTCGAACGTCTTCACATGGACCTTTTTGGACCTATGAAGCACAAGACAACGTTTGGTGATGCTTATTGTTTAGTAGTTACTGACGACTATTCTAGATTTTCTTGGGTATCCTTTATGGCACACAAGAGTGAAACTCCTGGCATCCTCAAGGATCTTCTTACAATGTTGGAAAATCTCTATACGTTGAAAGTGAAAAGGATCCGAAGCGACAATGGAACTGAATTCAAGAATCAAGTTATGGATGAGTTTTGTACTTCTAAAGGCATTCTTCATGAGTACAGTTCTCGTTATACTCCACAACAAAATGGTGTCGCTGAGAGGAAGAATCGAACTATTATTGAAACTGCAAGAACAATGTTAGTAGAGTCGGAACTCCCTATTCAATTCTGGGGAGAGGCTGTATCGGCTGCTTGCTACACGTTGAACAGAGTTCTTACAGTTAAGAGACATGGCAAGACTTGCTTCGAACTCCTTCAGAAAAGGAAACCGGATCTTTCTTACCTTGAACCGTTTGGTGCTCCGTGTACTATGATTGAACCGGATGGAAAGTTTGGTGCAAGAGCTATCGAGGGTTTCTTCCTTGGATATGCTACTCCGAATTTTCGTGTTTGGAATCTAGCTACCAAAAAGATAGAGCTATGGAGTGAAGTTAGGGTTCAAAGGTACACGAGTCCTGTTAGGGCTCCGGGTGATCCGTGGATGTTCGATTATGATGGGCTATTTGACTCCTTCAATCTGCCAACCTTTGATGAAGAATCAGCAGCGGCTAGGATGTTGTTGGAAAGTGACAACGCTGCTGTCTCGCCATTGGTTAGACCTATTGTTGTTGACCCTCAAGCTTCTACGTCTGTCAACAATATGGTCCAAAATGAGGTTTATGAAGATGCTGCTGATTATAATGACTCTTCTGAAGATGATGAATATCACGATGCAGCCGAAGGATCTTCAGCTCCAGCTGCTCCTGTTCAAGGTGCCTCTGGTGATACACCTCATACGCAGAATGTAGATACTGCTGAAGGGAATGCATCCACCTCTACCCACATTCCAGGTGTGGAGCTGGTTGTTGATCTTAATCTGAATAATTTGGGTATCAATGCTCGTGTGCCAGATAATCCTGAAATGAGGATTCACGATACCCATCCCCAGCAGAATATCATAGGAGATGTCCATCGCGGTGTGCAGACGCGTAATCAGCTGAGAAACAACCGGAATGCTGGTTTGTATTCAGCTATAAGAGAATCTGGTCAACAGAATGACTGGCCCTTCGCGTGTTACGTGTCACAAGAAGAACCAAAGTCGTGGAAAGAAGCTTTGAAAGACAGTGCCTGGGTTGAAGCCATGCAGGAAGAATTACAGCAATTTCTCAAGCTTGGTGTTTGGAAGCTTGTTGAAAAGCCTGAGAATTACAAGAAGATTGGCACTCGATGGGTCTTCAAATGCAAGAAAGACGACCGTGGAGTGGTTATTCGAAACAAAGCTCGTTTAGTCGTTCAAGGTTTTCGTCAGATAGAAGGGATCGACTACAACGAAGTCTATGCACCAGTTGCACGTCTGGAAGCTATTCGGATCTTTCTGGCTTATGCCTCATTCAAAGGATTCAAGGTTTACCAGATGGACGTCAAAAGTGCATTTCTACATGGTGTGGTTGAAGAAGAGGTATATGTCGAACAGCCTCCAGGTTTTGAAGATCCTGTTCATCCCGATCGGGTTTGGTTGCTCAACAAAGCTCTCTATGGTCTTCATCAAGCGCCACGATCTTGGTATGCAACCTTATCTACATATCTGCTGGAGAACGGTTTTCGAAGAGGTCTTATCGATTGTACTCTCTTCATCAAAGAACAAGATGGAGATCTTCTTCTGGTTCAGGTATATGTTGATGATATTATTTTTGGTTCTACTAATGATGTTTTGTGTAGGAATTTCGAGCGCATCATGCAGGATAAGTTCGAGATGAGTGCTATGGGGGAAATGAATTTCTTTTTGGGCCTACAAGTGCAACAAACGGAGTCTGGGATATTCATCCATCAGACTAAATATGTTGGAGACATCTTGAGCCGGTTCCAGATGTCCGATGCAACGCCCATTGGTACCCCACTGCCAACTAATCACGGAATTACTCCTGACTTGAAGGGTGAACCTGTTAGCCCTTCATACTATCGCGCGATGATCGGATCCCTTATGTACCTCACAGCATCAAGGCCAGATATAATGTACCCAACGTGCCTACTTGCCAGATATCAAGTTAATCCGAAGGCCTCACATCTTGCAGCTGTCAAAAGGATTTTTCGTTATTTGAAGGCTTACCCCGACACCGGTCTGTGGTATCCTAGGGATAATAACTTTGACTTGGTCGCATTCAGTGATTCTGATTTTGGCGGATGTAAAATCGACGGCAAATCCACAACGGCTGGATGTCAGTTTTTAGGAAATCGCCTAGTCACATGGCAGTGCAAGAAGCAGACGTGTGTAGCTACATCAACATGCGAAGCTGAATACATTGCTGCCTCAAGTTGTTGTTCACAAGTTCTTTGGATCCAACAACAATTGCGGGACTACAGTTTTGAATTCCTAACTACTCCTATATACGTTGATAATTCTGCTGCTTTAGATATCACTAGAAATCCTGTGCAGCATTCAAAGACCAAACACATCGAAATCAAATATCACTTCATACGTGATTGCTTTGAGAAAAGGCTAATCGATGTTGTTAAGGTCCACACCGATGACCAACGTGCCGACTTATTTACCAAAGCTTTTGACAAATCTAGATTTGACTTCTTATTATTGGTAAATGGCATTAAGGTCAAGCAAGAGTAAACCAACATCAGAAAATCATTTTCGTAAATATCTTTGTGTTTTTAAATTTATCTTAGTTTGTTGATTTTAGGGGGAGTAAATTCAAAATCTGAAAATTCAAAAACATCGAAAAATTTCAAAAACACAAAAACAATAGAAAATCAAAAATGAGTTTCCTGGTGAGCAAAAGAGAAAATGATAGTACATCAGTGGTCTATTCAAACCTCTTTAAACCTTAAATGAAAAGCGATAAGCAGCTCTATATAAGATGTATCGGTAGGCTCACAATCATTTTAAAGTGTGCAGGGTGATATAAATCTTAATCGACTGAAGACCAGGTGGGAACCATTCATTGGCATATGGTCTTAGTACCGAAATTTCGTTTGATAGATTGCCGAGGTTCTGAGATATTCGGTTTTTAAGCTGCTTATCATCTGGGTATCATGGTTGCTTCTATAAATAGACTAAGTCTAAGATCTTCCATGATACTATACATACGTGTACATATTACATACTGCATTCGACCTCAATAAGTGATAAACAATCACATGTCCCTTCAAATAAGTGATAAAATATCACATTTATCCGGGTGTCAAGTTCGTCTCTCTGCTGTACGGAAGTACTGACCTGTTCACGGACTTGCACCTGTGCCCTCATGCATACGAAAATCAAGTTCCTCATCAATAAGTGATTATATCACAAAGGGCTTGTTTTCAATTCAAAATAAGTGAGTATCTCACATTTTATACGGTCAAACAGATGATAATCGGTATACTCACCGGTAAGATGAACTCTCGTGCATACCTTGATACGGGAATGTGTCGTGATGTGGATGAACACCGGTCGGTAAGTATAAATCATACCTTAACGTATCCCCTCGCCATGATTACATCTGATAAGTTGAGCTTAAGTGGACAACAATACCGATAATTGTTATAGGATGCTTATCTTAATGATAGCTAACTGAACAACAAGAGTGTTTTGGCATGACCGTACACTGATATGATTCTCTTACCCTCGAAACTCGCAAAAGAATGTCTGTATATATTTATTTACTGCTTAACTTTTATTGTTTCTTTTAAACAGTTTCGTCGTTTGGTGCATATCAGCATGACATTAGCGGTGATGTCGTTTGATAACACTCAAAGGATTTTAAATTGTTGTCTTTTAATTTAAAAAACACGCCTAAAATGTGTGTTTTAATATAAACTTTATAAAAGCCAAAAAGATTTTCTTTCTATTTTATTTTCGATCGTACGATGTTGGAACTCAAGCCTTCGTTGCCTGAAACCTGAACGAAAACCGAATTGACTAAATCTTCATAAACGGTCGAAATTTGCAAGTTTTGAAAGTTAAGTCTAAAGTTGAGAAATTTATTAAACTTTCAAACTGTCGGACGGTGTTTGATTATGACATGGTCATTTGTGTGTCATTTGTTTATACTATATTCCAAGCAGTTGTTCTCATTATGCGTTTAGATTTCTTGCATGTGCAGATTCTAAAGGCTAGGAGAACATGGTCGATGACTAGCTTCGGGATGAAGACACAAGTGAAGGCACTCAACTGTTGAAGATGATCGAGTTGCCGCTGGCCATCATCAACACCACAAGGATCTCACTTCATAAAGATAAAGTCTTTTCACGAGTATGACCCAAGGGGGAGCTTATGTTAAGGGGGAGTTTGTCAACACACTTCCTACATGATACGGGTAGTTTGTTGATACACTCTCTGCTTTTAAGGCGTGAAGACTTTGAAGATCCTCCGACATTGAAGACTTGAAAGGACATCAGAGTTTTGGTAACTCGAAGACCAAAGACCGTCGAAGTTCAAGACGTGTCTGCAACTATAGAAGATAAAGACAAAGCTACAGCCAAGGGGGAGTTTGTTGGTGCACTTGTGTCTGTACTTTGTCTGTATTCGGTCTGTATGTAAACGATGTCCTAAGTTAGTCTGTAAGTTGACCAAGTCAACTATCCTCCTAGTTTGACTTGGCCAATAAGCCGTAGTATGTTAGTCTGTCTCGAAGGATAGGCTCGAAGGATAGACTCGAAGGATACTGTTGATCCTTCGAGATGGTCGATAGATATGGTTCGACTGTTAGACCTCGAAGGATCATCCTTCGAGGTCCCTGCTCATCCTTCGAATGACTTGTCCTCGATAGATGATCCTTCGGACCATCTATCGGATCCTTCGGGATAGACAACCTGTGCTGGGTATATATATACCCATGCAGTGTAGTGTGAAAGGGAGATGCACACTTAGAGAGACAGAAAGTTAGAGAGTTGAGAGCTTCTGTCCGAAACTCACACACACACACTTTGAGAGTTTGCAATCTGTTTGTAAACATTGTGCTTGTAACCGGAACCTTCATACGTATTAATACAGCGGTGTTAATCGGTGAAATCTTGTGTGTTTGTTTCTCTACTTGCTTCATCTCGGTTTGCCTACTAGCTTGGATTCCGCACTTGCTAGTGGGTTAGTATAACAAGGTTTAGGTTCGTAATCCTCCGCGAAAAGGGACCTACATATCCAAATCCCAATATTCAGTCTTACAGGTGAATATACCACAAATGATATCTGTAAAGGGGTTATGTGCGAGGGCCGTAAGAGCTCAGGTCGATACTTCCGTATACGCAGAGAGATGACGGATTCGACTTTAGGTGGGTCCCCTTTAGAGGATCTTTTGATTACAACAGCAGCGACTATCAATTTTATTGTTTCATCTGCTTGCTGAGGGCGATGCTATGTTTCAAGCATTTAGCAGAAAGCATTATCCGGGGACTAGGTCAGTACTTCCATACAGCAGAAGTCCCGGAATAATACCCCAGATATCACTGAGTATAAAGACCTAGTATCTCAAAATACGGGACCTTTCAAACAAGATTTCGGGGGTTACCCATATATCCAAGAATAGTTACCCACGAATTAAGCAAGTTTGAGTTTAGGTTTATATCTCGTTTCAATTTACTAAGTGTGCAAAAATCTACTGACACGTCCGCAGTAAAATTGTTTATCACTTTTAACTTTTCAAATCTTTAGCATGCTGTGATAGTCCACTGATGTACTATCATTTCCTCTTTTATGCAACAAGAACTCATTTTTCAGTTTTTATCATGTTTTTGGCTTTTTCAAATTTTCTAATGTTTTTGGATTTTCTAAAAATTTTCTACTCCCCCTAAAATGCAATCACATTAAAGAAATTTGAAAAATATCTAAGCTCTAGACACACTTGAACACAAAACAAACTGTACAAAACTTGACAACCGATATCAAATCACATCAAATCACCATTCACTTGGCATAAACAATCAGAACTCCCCTTATCAACAAACTATTTTCCCATTTAGATTTCAAAACACTTAAGTTTGTTTTAATCAAAATGGTTTTTCCGGAAAATAAGTTTGATTGATTTTACCACTTGTAGGTTTAACAAACTAGGTTCAGGGATGTGGTTCATCATCTTGTCTCTCAATCACTTGTAGGAAAAAGCAAGTACAAATTAATGTCCTTGATTTACCATATGCAATCATTGCACAATCAACTTTCCTATCCAGTTCTAATTATGACCACCAAATACCACTAGCAAGCAAACACAAACAAACCTTTTACCGTTTGAATGATTTACGTTACCAGATAAATCCTCAAGAAAGATTCCGATTCCTGATCCACGATTACCAACTTGGGATCTCCGGCAAGTCAGGAGTTTAATCAAACATAACATCCACCCAAGCCTGACCAGCCTTGGGTGATTTTGGAACACATCTGTCCCACCAACACTTTGATTTATAAAATTCTTTAGCACCTTTTACCTTCTTATCAACCATCTTCCCAAAAATATGTTTGACTTTCCCGTTGAAAGCCTTCTCAACATCAAATTCTCCTTTATCAGCGAAGAATTGATTTGAGATCTCAACCTTTCTAACTTTCTTCATCAAATTTTCCTTTGACAATGACGGAAAATTCTTATCGTTCACCTCTGGAATGGGATTTACAATCCTTTTATCAACCAATGACTCCTCTGATTTTATGGAATCAGATTCATTGTCAGAATTACTCTCAGATTTAACAACCCATTTTTGTTTACTTAAATCACCTCTTCTTTTGTAAAACCTTTTTGAACTTTCTCCTTCCTCAGAAGTAGAATTTTCAAACTTTTTAACAATTTTTACAGATTGTTCTTTCTTATCAACACAAGCTTCTCTCAAAACAGAGTTAGAAGAAACTCCCTGTTTTTGGTAGTTGGTCTTGGGGCAATTCCACGCTATGTGTCAAACTTCTTGGCATTTGAAACAGGTTCTTCTGTCAACTCTTTGAGCAGATTTTCTCACATTCTTCTTTAATTCAGCAAGAAACTCTTGACTTGACTGTTTCCAGAACGGTTTCTTCTGCTCATCTTCAGAACTCCCACCTGAAACAAATTTTGTTTTTGATTTATAAGTTTTCTGTTTTTTATAATTTTCTTGTGAAATAAAACCAAGACCTTTCTTTTTGAGATTACCATTATGGTTTGGTTTCTTTTGAAAACTATAACCACAACCATAACCCATTTTCTTGTTTACTCTTTGTTGAATCCTTGAAGTGTAAGGTTTAGGTTTTGCAGAAAGATTTAAATCTTTTATTTTAGAAATATTAATTTCTGTTAATTTGAAAACCTTTTTGATCATTTTAGTTTTAACACGTCTTATTGGGAATTCCTCATTAGAATATAATTTGTCTGAAACGTATATGCTACTTTGATTGATTCGTCATTCAAATTTGATTTTGATAACAGAAATTCTTTATTGTAAACCCTCTTAACCGGCGAACTCGGACTTTTCTTAGATGGATTCGAACTATCTGACTTAGACTCCGACTTTGACTCTTCATCCATATCCAACACCTGATCGACAACTCTCTTAACTAACTCGGACTCATGATCAGTGTCAGACGCTGTGAATGTGACATCAATATTGTCTGGTAATTCATCAGTGATTTCAGACTTTAATTTGATGTTTAGAGCTTTATCTACCCGTTCTTCATTTGGTTTCCTGGGGGAATAACTCTCAAAGATAGGAGGCGGACATCTGTTATACTTGACACTTGGTTTCTTACCAGTATCCTCTTCTTTTTCTTTCTTCTTGAAAGCTTCAAGACCTGCAACAGTAGGATAAACACGATCAATCAGATAGTCACAAGTAGTATAACTCAACAACAATCGGTTAATCCTTTCACTCTCAATTTTCTCAAGTTCGAGCTCCTTCTTCAGTTTAGCACAATCTTCAATGTAATCATTTATGACGCTTTGTTTTGTCATCAAAGTTGCACTCATCTTGTCATTTGCTTTTTCAAATTCTGCATTTGTTCTTTTCAAACTGTCAACTGTCCTGTTCAATACATCGTATGACTCTTTCACATACTTAACATCAGACAGTAGATCTTCCTTTATTTTCTCTAACTCAGCAATCTTCTTGTCTTTTCCTTCACAATCTATACAAGATTCTGAACATTTATCACAAGGCTTTGTGACTTCAACCACCTTCTCAATTATCTTTTCGACTTCGACAGTCTTTTCAACTTCTACAAGTTTCTCGACCTCAACAATCTTTTCGATAATCTTTTCTACTTCGACTATTTTCTCAACTTCCACGAGTTTCTCGACTTCAACAATTTTCTCCACTACTTTCCCTACTTCAACAATCTTCTCTATTTCAATCTCAGCAGTTGCTTCATTTTTTGTTTCTACAGCTTCAGTCTTCGCCTTTTCATCAGCGAGTAGCTTTGCTGCTTCTAGCTCTCTCTGCAATCGAGCAATCTTCTTCTGATTCAGCATCTCAATTTTATCTGCATAGAAAAAATTAAAACTGTCAGGATCAATGCTTTTTCTACATTTGTTAAGATACTCTTCCTCATCATCCGTATCAACATCACTTCCAAGATCTGGAAATATCGGAATCCTTTTCTGACAGTCCTCGTTTTGATCCAGAATCCTGGTAACAAGTGCAACATCAGGACTAGTTCCACTAGGTATATACTTGTCCCAGCTAAACCCCTGTGCAACAACCTCATCACTTTGATCTATTATCCCAAAATAAGCTTTCCTATTGGCTTCTTCAATCAATTTTCCATGAGCAGCTTGCGGTTCCTTTTGTTTAGGTTGTTGATCGATTTGATGAAAGATTGATTTCTGATAATAATTGCTCTTTTCTTGACTTCCAGTTGATTCTTGATTTTTACATTCCCGTTTAAAGTGACCCTTTCCTTTACATCGGAAACAAGTAACCTTTGACTTGTCAAAACCAAGTGGAGAGGTAGCCATTCCTCGAAACTCGTTTCTGCCAGTAATCTGTTGAAACTTTTCAACTCTCCTGCATGCACTAGCTAAGCACCACTTCACATCCATCAGCTCAAGCTCTTCTGCATCGATTTGGTCGTAATCTTCCTTTGTGAGCATCGGATTACCAATTCTTCCAGCAATCAAACTTTCATACGACTCTAACATGGCAACAAGAGATGCCATGTGTTGCTTTGCCACCTCAGGAGAAAGATGTTGAGCATTCTGAATGTTCAAGGTCACATTACACTGCAGATTTGTAGAATTTTGCTTCTGAGGGCTAGGTGTGTTGCTGTTTGGATCAAAGCTTGAGAATGATGAAGTAGATCCACCACTTTGAGTTGTAGTACTTGCATTTGGGCTTGCAGAACCATCATCACTGAATGCAGTACTAATCATTGGACTTTGACTGGGAGTGGCCTCAAACTTGTTCCCTCGATAGTACACACTGACATCTTGCTTTGCATTTGGATTTGTCATGATCGCTGTTTTTTGAATATCCAGCTCCTGCTCTTCGATTTTCTGAATAAACTGAGCCAAATTCATGCTCTCGGACTTTCTCATAAGTTTCACAACCATCAAATATGTTCCCCACTTATGCTGTGGTAATGCCTCAGCTAGTTTGTCGACCCACTCATCGTCCTCTTTCTTGATGTCCAACCTACCCATTTCCAATACCAGATGACAATACCTATCAATGGTCTGTTTTGTAGTTTCATGGTCGAAAGCTGTAAACATATCGAATGATTTCGTCAATAACGCCTTTTTGTTTTTGATCATATCAGCACTCCCTCTGAATTTCTGAATCAATGCTTCCCAAATTGATCTAGCTGTACCATTATGTTGAAGCAAGACAAAAATGTCTTCTTTAACTGCTTGCTGAAGAATGCTGATCATCATTTTCTCACTTGTGTATTTCAACTTGTCAGCTTCTGTAAAATCATTAAAACCCTTCTCTAATCCACGTTCATTCTTTGGTTTCTCATAATCTTTTAGCAATGAACACCATGCATCAAATCTGTAAGCTTGAACCCAGTTCTCGAATCGGTTTTCCAACCCTGAAAATCTTCAATATACATGAGTTTCGGTGGTTTCTGATGAGTACACGTCTCATTTTCACTGTATATAGACTCAGCAGCAGTGACAGGTGCAACCGGTGTCGCAAAAGCATTGTAAAACTCTTCGGCCATGATTTGATAACATGTTTTTCAATATCAATGACAAATAAGCGAAAACTAGATAGTCCACAAAAGCGAAACCTCAAATATGCCTTTGAAGCGAAACCTCTGGGTTCAAGTAAGCGAAACCTATTGAGGTACACTTGAAGCGAAACCACTGATGTACGTATAAGCGAAAACTCAAAGTTGTATACAAGAGCGGAACTACAAGATGCAGTTTGGAGCGGAACTATCAAACCTGTCCCTTGAAGCGGAACCTTTCAAGCGAAACCTTTCAAGCGGAACCTTTCAAGCGGAACTATGGATGTTCACAAGAGCGGAAATACTGATGTTCTTAGGAGTGGAACTATCAAAATATGTCCCTTGAAGCGGAACCTTACAAGCGAAACCTCTGGATTTTGTTGACACAGGAGCGAAACTAGTTGTCCAAAAAATCGAAACTAACAAGTGTCCGAATAAGCGGAACCTAATCGAAGGTCCATTTGATCCATTTTTAAGGTGACTTTTAAGCTCAAACTTTCAGGGATTTGACTATGATCAATTATCTACAAACTGTGAAATTTTGAGTGGATTCCGACCGTAAAATCTCGTTCTGATGAAGAAAGAAGGTGTAGAAATAAGAATATATGATGAAATCCAGCAAATCTCTGTAGAACTCCTCCTCCTGAAGCTCTGATACCAATTGTAGGATCGTGTATCGACCCGAACGAGTCGTTCAGAGGAGTTTTCGTCAATTACAGGTGCGGAAAACAAGTAATCAACGTAGAAACAGCTAGCAAATCACTTTAAACACCTTTCTGTATTGAATAATGACAATTTACATTCAAATCCCGATCCGGCAGCACTTCAGTACGAGTTACAAGACTTCGTTACAAATGATTCGCTTGTAAGACTATATATAGGTGCTAAGGTTTCGCTTGTTTGTACATGACATTCAAGCGGAACCTTCAGCTGACATTCAAGCGGAACTAATACTTGCTGTATAAGCGAAACTACATAGTGACACATAAGCGAAACCTGCCTATATGTCCCTATAAGCGAAACCTATCACAAACATTCATACAATCTCATATTTTCTCGTAAAACGTGCCATGATCTAACAATCTAAGACTAAGACTCGATCCAAGATGAAGTCAACAGATGTAGTGCACCAACAACATAAGTTTCTCTTGATCGTCTACTAGGTTTTCATCCACCAGATTGGTCCTTTCTTCATAGGCTTTCAATCTTCCGATTGTTTCATCTAGCGTCGTTGTTTCAAGATCGGCGAATTGTTCAATGGTTGCAACAATTTGAACGAACCTTCTTGGTACAGAACTTAGAAGTTTCCGTGCTAAAGTCGGTTTATCAAAAGTTGATCCAAGACTACTTGCCCTCGTGACAATACTATTTAGTCTTGCAGTGAACGAATCGATAGTGTCTTCCTCCTTCATTTTTAACATCTCAAACTCTGTTTTGAGTGTTTGAAGACGTGCCTTCTGCACTCGATTTGCACCGACGTGTCTTGCCTTTAACGCATCCCAAATTTCTTTTGCATTCTTGCAACTTGCAACTTGTATTATCATATCTTCCGGTAGTGCATGATATAAGTAAGCGGTTGCCGTCATATCCTTCTTTTCATCCGCTTGCGTATTTTCCTTTGGTTCTATCATTTCCCATAATCCGTTTGCCCTAAGTATGGTTTTGATACGGATTGCCCATACCGTATAGTTTGTAGACTTTAAGATAGGACACTGAAACTGGGAGAACGAACTACTCTCTTTAATTACTACCGCATTTGACGGAGAGCCTCCTCCTGAATCCCCCAAAATTTCTTGCTCAACAATTTCCCTTATTATATTTTGGTTTTCTCCTAGAATTCACGAACCGACTCCGCTTGATTTTGTCCTCTTTTGATCGGATTCGGATTTCAATTTCTGCTAATTGAGAACACTGATTCGAATTTCAATTTTCGCTAATTGAGAACGTACCTTGGGTTAAAACATCAATTTCTGCTAATTGAGAACGTGCCTTCGATTAGAACATCAATTTCCGCTAATTGAGAACGTGTCTGCGATTCGAGCCTTTGGCTCTGATACCACTATTGCCCAGATCTTCTTGATGATGATGAACAAAGTAATAAAGAACAATAATAAACAAACTAGTACCTTTTATTTCTGAATGAATAAAGATTATGAATGTATGAGTATGTATCTACAATTGAAATATCTAACCCTATTTATACTAATCTAAAAGGGCGATCCAATAGACATGTCTCTTCGTGAATAGGTGTGTCTCTAGATCTTGTGGATGAGAGTGATTGTGAAGGGGTGTGTCTCCTTGTCCAAGAGTCGCGTCCCCTCCTTTTCTTGTGGCTGAATTCGAACAAGAGGTGTGTCCAAGGGACACATCTTTTCCTTTAGTATGGTGGTTACAAACTTCTGTCTTGTCACCTTCAGCCCCTCAACTTTATAACTACCTATCTATACTACTTTAAACTAATTACATAAACTACCCGCTACTTTCGACATATATGGATTAAGGAATTAACTATCAATAAATACTTCAGACGTTTTTATTAGATTAAAAGTGAATGCTTTTAATTACCTGTATGTTTCGTCTAATACATTTTTAATTTCAATACTGAAATGGGGTGCGATTCCTAATCTTTCAAGTGTATCAACCATGGAAAGCCGGATATATAAATCAATAAAGGATAAGCTGTTGGGACTGGGATTGATAAATGGCTAGGTAAGAAACTTGCACCTGTATTACCAAACTTGTCCAAAGTGAATTTAGATAATTAAGACAACCAACATCTTGATGATTAATAAAACCAGCTGCTGTTGCTGATGGTGAGTTGAAAACATAACCATTTTTCATCTGATAATTCTTCACCATATGCCAATCATATAAATTACCAAGTCCTTCTGAATTATATGCCAGGTATGCTTCCATTTCATTTGAACGACATCTAAATGATAATGTTAACAACAATCATAGTTATTTTCTTTGCAATATAACTCGCATAATCAGTAAAAGAATACCTTTACGTTCAACTGTTTTGCATACTCCAGCATACCAGGAAATATGATGTCAAAACCAAAGGGAGATGGTTGACTTTTGTCAGTAGCCGAAGCAAGATTTGACTCGATAAAACGTAGACCTGCACCAAGAGTCGACTAACACTTGAAATACAGCAAGCAAGAAAGCAGCATAAAGACACATACATACCTTTATTAATTTGGTCTTCCCCGACATTCCATCGTTTTAATGCTATACATGCTAATGTTGATGAGAGGGAATCTTTAAGTAACGAGTGCGTACCATTGTGATTAGCAAGACCCCAGGAACGATCATCAAGCTGATTTTTAACTAACCAGTTAAGACACTCGGGGAAACAAGGGGATTTGGGTGAGCTTGGAGAAGGGACCATGGCTACCCAGGCAGTGTCATATGAAGAAGCAGTTGTATCAATGGCCTGCATAAAACTTGCAGATAATTCAGTTTATTATTATAAAAACATCAAGCACATAAAAATGTGACTGCAATATACCCGATTAGTGGGATTAGCTTGTCTAGTATGAGAAGGTGCTGCTCAAAAACGAAATTTGAATTAATCCAAGAAATAAAGAAGAGCAACATGTCAAAATAGGAAAGAAGTTCCAGAATTGTACCTGTGTGAACAGCTGACAGAGCCCATGATCGATATGTGCAATTCACTGATGTTTCCCTTAGCAATTTTTTTTTTTTTTTTTTTGCTTTTTTTCCCTGCCTCAATTGGTCGTAAGGGACGTTGAAAAAAAAAACCTTAGTATAAGTGTTAGGTGACTTTCTCCCATGGCGGAACCAACATTTTTTTTTCCTACGGGTTCACTTTTCCCGGTGGTCAAATTTCTCACAACCCAATGTTAATCACAAACTCCACGTCAAATTTCTCTCATGCACTTCTATATATAGATGATAGAGTTAACTATATCAAACTCCACGTGAAGCTTGGACCGCAAAGTGTCAAAAAACGAACCGAAGACACCCTTTGGTCAAAAGATCCGCAAGCTGATCGAAGTGTAGTAGTCACGTATAGAACACATAAAGTCTGAACTAGCACCATGTCATGAATAAAATGAAAGTTAATCTCAAGGTGTTTTGTGTGCTGATGAAGGACTCTATTCCACTACAAAGACCTTCGGTCAGTCTAGAGAGAAGATATAATGAATAAACACCAAATACTATGTCAAACTGAACCCAGCTGAAACAGGGACAACCAGCGACCAAAGGACATCAAATTTACAACAGTTGTTTATACATGGATTGAATAATACGAACAATCAAGAAAAACCAGCCCTAATAAGTTTGAGAATCAAGGACGGCTGAACATGATCAAATTCACAAATAGTTTGATTTTGTTCTGTTTAATTTGAGTATAGTATTACTATAGTTTTTTGTTATATAAAAAAATTTGATATGCTACGTGATTAAGAGTGTCTAGGGTCAGCAATAACTGGATCATTAACTAAAACCGAACCGAAAACAAACGAAGCTGAACCGAAATTAACCAAAAACTAAATTAACTAAAAACGGATTAACCCTAAACTAATCAACCAAAAATCGGTTATCATTTTTTTGTACCCTCTGTTGGTCCCAATTGATCTTTGATCTCTAGAACATGAATCAAATATAACAAACTGAACTTGAATATAACATGAATCTCTAAATACATGTATTTTACAATTGAAATCTAAAGCCCTATTTATACTACACCAGTGGATGCGAATGAATAGACATGTCTCTTCACGAACGGTCGTGTCTCTTGAACTTGTGGATGAGATTGTTGTTGAAGAGGGGTGTTTCCTTTCTTGATGCCGCCAATTCCAACAGTCGCGACCCAAAGGAGATGCCGATCCCTTTAGGGTTGTTGGTTACAATCTTTCAATTCAACACCTTTGGTCCTTGTACTTCATAACTACCCTAAACTATCTTTAAACTAATTACACAATAAACCCTCGTACTTAGGATGTGTAGTGATTAGTAACTTCATTCACCCCCTAATCACGAACATCCTTGAGTTGTAGATCTTGAACTCCTAGCAGTTTTATCTTCTCGATTCTCCTCGGAATCCAACACTTCACATGTATATTCTTATTACCGAACCTTGCTCCTCACGGACATTTTGTTTCACACTAGTCTTGACCACACTTGATTTGTAAAACACAAACCTTTTCTTGTGTAGTTTTCTCAACACGAACTTCACCCGGTCTTGAATAACTTGCCCATCATCATATCACATAAATTGAATCCATCTTGCATAGATTTTAGATAAACCGACTCACTTAGATTTCTCTTGCGGTTGTATCACACAACAATTTTTTTTACCCAGTCATAAGATTATTTGTATCCTTCTCTTTGATCTATCGCAAATTTAATATCCTCTCCACGGTTGTCTCTCACAACAAGTTCTTCATACTGATTGCTTCCCTCACGGATTCTCCACTCTTACCTGATCTAGTCCACCTAATGGATTATTTAATGTACCTTTCACAGGTTATCTTCCTCCCCGCATCACACGGTTTTTCCACTTTGATCGTTTCACACGACCAAATTTCCCATTTTACTTTTCTTCATCGTTTAGGCACATCAGAAGTGCTAGAAGTGCTGGTTCATCATCATCATCTTCTGTTTCGACCAAGAGTGTCTCATTTTCCTTAGTTTTCTTGGCTGGGCATTGGTAGGCATAGTGCCCAAGTTTCTCACATCTGTAGCAAGTGATTTTTAACTTATCTCTGATAGCCTGTATTTCTTGCTTGCTATCATCCCTTTGTGGTTTGTGGGTTCCTTCCGACTCGTAAGAGCTGTGTCCTTCACCCCTTATGTTGATAATTGCCTCTCCCTCGGTCTCGTGACGGACGAAATCTCCCTCGTCCATGATTTCCAACATGTTATCTGTGACCCGCATACAACATTTCTTCTAGATTATTCACGGGGATTTCTTTTTTCTTCAACTTTAACATTTCTTCATAAGTTTTTAATCTACCAATAGCTTCGTCTAGAGTCATAGTGTCTAGATCGGAGTATTGCTTGATCGATGCAACTATTTGAATAAGTTTATCTGGCACGGCGTTTACGAGTTTGCGTACCAGAGTCGGGTGACTCAGTGTTGTCCTAATTCACTTGCCTGTGTAACAACACTATTTATCTTTGCTGAGAAAAAGTCCAAAATGTCATCTTCTTTCATTTGCAATAACTCGAACTCTGATATTAGTGTATGCCAACGAGCCTTTTGTACCTGATCAACACCAACGTGTCCTATTTTCAACGTGTTCCAAATTTCCTTTGCAGTTTTACAACTTGCAACTTGCAATACAACATCTTCTAGTATTGCTTGGAACAAATATGCAATTGCCGACTTATCTTTCTTAACATCCGGTTGTGTATTTTCAGCCGGTTTAATTGTTTCCCAAAGTCCGTTCGCTTCTAAAATCGTTTTGATGCGAATTGCCCAAACAGTGTAATTTGTAAATTTCAAAATTGGGCATTGAAATTAGGAAAGAGAACTTCCTTCCTTTTGAATTACAATTTGTTGATTTGGTCCGGTTGTTCCTGACATGTTTTCTAAACGAACGATTTTCACTTTCACAAACAAACTTGTAATCAAACAACCTTAGTTTTTGTGTTCTTAAAATTTCCTGACCACCAATACAAACCAATTGTACCGGTAAAATTCAATTCTCTTGAATTCAATAAACTTTCAAATCTTTAATCCGCGTATAACCACAATGCGTAATAACCGAAATCCTAACTATCTAATTCGCACTATAACCCCGAAATCTAAACCCTAGATTTCGAACAGAACCCTGGTTCGACTCCTAGAATCGAAAATAAAACTGGACTTGCGAATTGAAAATTAGAATGATGAAACCTGATCGCGAATAACATCCTGCGATTCGTTGCCTTGCTATACCCAATGCCTAGAGCCTGGTGCTCTGATACCAATTGTTGGTCCCAATTGATCTTTGATCTCTAGAACATGAATCGAATATAACAAACTGAACTTGAATATAACTTGAATCTCTGAATACATGTATTTTATAATTGAAATCTAAAGCCCTATTTATACTACACCAATGGATGCGAATGAATAACGTGTCTCTTCACGAACAGTTGTGTCTCTTGAACTTGTGGATGTAGGGGTGGGCATTTTTAGCGTCGACCCAAAAAGAACCGAGAACCGACCCACTAACTAACCGAACCCGACCCGTACTTTAGCATGTAGGATAGTATATCAGTTCCTGTTTATGACCAAAATTCGGTTCGGGTCGGTTCCGGTCCAGAAAGGCAAAGAAACCCGAGAATAAAATAACCGAACTGAAAAATACAATATAGTATATCATTCTCGACATTGCTTGGGTCCATTAGTGATTTAGAATTAATCTCTTAACTTAATCAGTATTTACAGCCGCTGAATCATTCAATCAATCGAATTCCTTTTTGACTTACAAGTTACAATTGAATGCACTTAAACTTCATTCAACTTATTATTAGCTGCTTCTTCTCTTCTTAATTCTTCAATTGACAAGGTACTAGCTCTAAAGGTACTAACTCTAGTACTGAATCAATAGACAAGAAACATGTAATCCACAATTAGATTCTTTACAATACACCGTAGTTATAGGCTTGAATGCCGATGATCGTTCATGTTGTGTGTGTAATAGTGTCTTTCAAATAAATAATGTGGGAAAACAATCAAAGATGTAGTAAAGAGTCGGGTCGGGTATTCTGCTCCGGACCGATATACCCAGACTATTAAATAACCGAAACTGACCCGATACTTTAGGGTATTAAATCGGGTATGATTATATAAGTGTCTCGGTTCTCGTGTCGGGTCGGGTAGTTAAAAATGCTCACCCCTATGCGGATGAGATTGTTGTTGAAAAGATGTGTCTCCTTGTTGTTTCTTGATGCCGCCAATTCCAACAGTCATGACCCAAAGGAGATGCCGATCCCTTTAGGGTTGTTGGTTACAATCTTTCAATTCGACACCTTTGGTCCTTGTATTTCATAACTACCCTAAACTATCCTTAAACTAATTACACAATAAACCCTAGTACTTAGGATGTGTAGTGATTAGTAACTTCACCCTCGTTTAACCAAAATTAATCGAACCGAACCGAACCATTAATTTTTTCATACATTTCAAGCTTTTATACATTCGGATCATGTATTTCATAGCAATCGAACCATATCATGTATTTATGTAACATTCCCAAAATTTTAAAATTTAAAACAAAGTTATTACAGGAGTAGGTCATGGGTAAGTTGACCGATAGAAATATAAGGTGTTCTGGCAAACGTAGGAACCGTTTAATAATTAGATTATAAAAATACTTTATATTTGAGCCTACTCCATTTTTAATGAAACTTAGACCCAAATGTAGACAAAAATATTCTCATTCTAATGGCATATTCGTTATTTAATAAAACGTCATTTTTTTAAGTTATAAACGCCAAATTAGTGAAGCAGTTGAATTAATTATAATAAATAAAATTAAATTAAAAACCTTTTAAGAAACCATAGCAAGATTTTGGAAGTACTAAAACTTTTAGGAATATTTATGATTCCATCGATTTTCTTATTCTTTTAAATATTTACAAAGGCTTTTTCTTCATATAATTTATATATGATGTATACATGATATGAGCTTTTAACAGTCAAAAGAAAAACAAAAAGAGAAAGGAATGAAGTTGAGATTAGAGATGGCAACCTACAAAACCATAACCTTTGATTTTCCATTAATATTAAAACTAACATAGTTACGTGTGTTTTTGAATTAAATTCAGTGGTGCACGTGTCCCGTCCTAAAGTCAAAAAAGGAATCAAATTTCGTGTCATACAAGTTCAAGATTTCATCTATAAATAGATAGATGTAGAGCTTTCATTTTACTCATACCTCTCCTACGTTCTCTGGCTCTTACTCTGCCTCTGTTTACATCCATTTCTTTAAAATTATACCCAATAAAGCTACAAAGCTTGCCCCGTTTTAAGTATTGTAACCCCTGACCACTGAGTCGATACCCTGTCCGATTGATTTAGGACCCACCAACGCATGTCAAGTCTCTGCCCGACTAAGTACGTTGGGGTTCTGTCTCGTGACGTAGGGATATAGTTAAATTGGGTTACTATACTTAATGCAAATGCATTAAATTATTAAATAATCCAGGAGTTATACTCAAGATATACCAACCCTCCTTAAAATATTTTAGACACCCCCAATTGTCCTAAAATACACCCTGTATATGAAAACCGGCTCCAAAATCCCTTTACCTCATTAAATAACAAATAAAAACAATAAATTAGGTCTGTCGTGGGGCGCGACAGACTCCTTGTGATTCTATGCGGGCCGCAAGCGAGGGGATAGGTGGCACGGCCCAGAGCCGCCACGTGGCATAACACGCGTCAAAACTACCGGTGACTCACCCACCCTATCGCCGCCTTCCTGGTCCTCGCGGGCCGTGAAGCCCCTTGATGTTTCTTACGCGGGGCGCGACAAAGTGCCGATCAGGCACTATAAATAGGAGGTCGAGGCTTCAGTCTCAAATCGTTCAGAATTATCAATCTCTCTCGAATTCTCTTATATTAGAAGTAATACTCGGGTATTATACCCCCCCCCCCATTAGCGAAGCTCTGCCTCGTTGTAAGTATTTTAACCCCTGGTTACGTATTAGATACGCCGCCCGATTGATCTAGTGCTCCGTAACGGCTGTCAAGGTTCTGCCCGACGTAGTCGTTGGAGTTCTGTCTCGGGAAGGGTATAGCTAATGTAAATTGGGTTATTCTACTAACGCGTGTGCATTGTTTAATTAATAGATTATAACCAGGAAGTCACAAAGGAAAGACCTAAAATAGCAATGTGAGTAACCTCCTTTTTGCAAATTATTTTTACAAAACCTCACACAATTAATTATATATTAAACAGTTATTGAGTATTTGTAAGGATAAAATTATCATCGATATGTGGGGGTTTTGTATACAAAATTTGTTACTGCCTTGCGAGGGGTAACATTTCCACAAGTCGGGTTTGACAGTACCGTGGGTGGTAATTGGTATGACTTGGAAACAAATGTAATTGCGAGACCGCCCTAAATTCTGTACAATGGTTTTTATTTAACTTGATTAATGAGATTCACTCACCAGTATTTCCTGCTGATAAAATGTTTTAAACACGTGTCTCAGGTAACTTAGTGTGAAGCCAATAAAAGCCAGCTGGAGAACACTGAAGGCTTAGAAAAGTGGCAATAAAAGTTACCTAATTAAAAAGGAGAATAGTTTTCAATAATCGGGATTATTCCCTATAAATATATCAAAATGAGAAATCGGGTTTTGTCCCACTTATAAATGTATTGTCAGAGAAACTTGGGTCTTATCCCATTTCTTTATTTTAAATGTTTTGGTGTTTAACTCTGATAAAATATTTCCTAACTACGATCCTGATGAAACTTTCCGCTGCGAAATTAATAAACACCGATACCACTTGACTGGTTCACGGCTTCCGCTCCCAGGGTGGGGTCGGGGGCTGTGACAATTTATACCTTAATTTCATGTATTTCTAAGCAAAAGACTGTGAATACAGTTTCGCCTTTGGTTGAGGATAATAATTGAACCATGTGCATCCTATATATTCCTCCAAAGACTTAATACTCTTATTTGAGGTTAAATCATATTATTTTCATTAAATGAGTATAATATTTATCCATATGTATTACTACAAAGACTTAATACTGTTATTTGAGTTTAAATCTTAGTATTTTCATTAGATGTGTATAATATTCATCCCATTTAGTTGTAATATGTTTATCTAGGTCTGATTTTAATTTTTAACAAAAAGTTTGAAAAAATTAGCCCATGCCAAAGGTTTGGTTTGACGGAATACTGAAAAACCGAACCAAATGGCGACCAATAACAAAATCGAATGGTTTTAAAATCTCCTGAATGATAATTTTGGTTTGGGTGGCTGTGAAACTCGAAACCCGATAAACCAAAAATTTTGTTTTTTCCTTCGCATCGCTCGAGCACTCCACTAGTGTGTGTGTGTGTATAGGGTGGGAGTTGGCTATAAAGTCCACGTTTCCTACAAAGTGTAGGAAGTGTTCTAAAAGTGACACGCGGCATCTAGGGTTTTTGTATTAAAGGGCATAAAGGTAATTCAATAATTAATTCTATTTTTGGAAGATATATCTTTTAAACAATAAAATGCTATTTTATAGAAACTATATATCTATTAACTATTCAAAATCGGCAGTTACATCCTTCATATCCACGACTCATTCATTCGAAGTTCGAAACGTGAAACACATTAATTATTTCTTGACGTTGTGTTTTATCAGTTGATGGTTTCTTTGCATTGTGTTATATCAATTTTCACAATTAAACACACCTCTCACACATTTCGAAACATAAAACACATTCATTATTTCTTGACCTTGTGTCTTATTAGTTTTTGGCTTCTTTACATTGTGTTATATCAGCTACCTCAATTAAACACGCCCCTCACACATAAAACACACCCGTGTCTAAAATAAACAACATAAAACACACCGGTGTCTGACTTGATATAGACACTAGTGCCTGAAATACACAATATAAAACACACTTTTGTCTGATTCGATGTAGACACAATATAAAACACACTAGTGTCTGATCCCCACGATGAACAACTTGAACGAGGAATTATTAATCTTGTTTTTTTAAGTATAGAAGATGATAAGTGTGTGTGTGAAAGAGAGACAAAGAAATGGAGAGAGAAAAAGTGAGAAGTTTCCAAAACTTAAGGAGTGGTTTTATTGAATGATAGTTATTTGCTATTTTTAAATCCCGCCAAATGACTTTTTTGCCCTTCCTCCATCAATTAAATCAATCCTTATTTAAAACATAAAAAAAATTACTAAAATGTCATCAAGATGATCTCTACCATTAAAAACACCCATCCAATGGTCCAAAACACTTCCTACACTTCGTATGAAAAACACACTTTGTAGAGGATCCTCACCCTATATATATATATACACACACACACAGGTAAAGTGTAACATACAAATGCGCTTATCGTACATACGTACGCGATCATCCCAGCCGTTCGATCTGGTGCGGATCTGGTGCGAATTCAATACATATCGCATGTGAAAAAATGGTTAGCATGGGGTAGTGTGAAAAATGGCATGGGGTGTAGATGGACAAAATCGCATGTGGAAGATTGAATATCGCATGTGAAAAAATGGCAGGGTGGGGTAATGTGAAAAATGGCATGGGGTGTGTAGAATCGCATGTGGAAGATTGAATATCGCATGTGAAAAAATGGCAGCATGGGGTAATGTGAAAAATGGCATGGGGTGTGTAGAATCGCATGTGGAAGATTGAATATCGCATGTGAAAAAATGGCAGCATGGGGTAATGTGAAAAATGGCATGGGGTGTGTAGAATCGCATGTGGAAGATTGAATATCGCATGTGAAAAAATGGCAGCATGGGGTAATGTGAAAAACGGCATGGGGTGTGTAGAATCGCATGTGGAAGATTGAATATCGCATGTAAAAAAATGGCTAGCATAGGGTAATGTGAAAAATGGCATGGGGTGTGTAGAATCGCATGTGAAAAATTGAATATCGCATGTGAAAAAATGGTTAGCATGGGGTAATGTGAAAAATGGCATGGGGTGTGTAGATGGAGAAAATCGCATGTGGAAGATTGAATTAGCATAGTTCGTACAGTCCGCATGGAGGTATGAAATCGCATGGGAGATGAAGATCTGACGGCTGGGGTTATCGCGTACGTAATGTACGATAAGCCCTATTGTATGATAACCAGCCCCTCTCTCTCTCTCTATATATATATCCCCTTGCATAATATGGATTCAAAACATTCATGATCTAGATGTGAATGAGTTAAACTACTTCTCCCTAGGTCTATTAATGAACCTTCTCTCCAGGATTATGAAACTAGAAATATTCTTGTTATTGCTTCGACTCATATTCTACATAAAGTGGATCCCGCTCTAGTACATCCGAATAAATTAAATATGTGCTTTCGGATACGAAGGCTTCTTATTCCACAACAACGAAATCACTTTTTCACTCTTTCATATACTAGGGGATTTCACTTGGAAAAGAAAATGTTCCAATAATGGATTCGGGTCCATAACCATGGGTTCCAATGCATCAGATCTTGTCATCTTGTAGCACTTACCAATGAGGCGCTATCGATTAGTATTACACAAAAGAAATCAATTATAGATACTAATACAATTAGATCCGATCGCTAAGATATATGGAACCAATTTGAGTTGTGAGAACCATGAGAACTAGGCCTTCCAAAAGGTTTTCAAAAAAAAAAAATGTCACATGCAAAAATTTACATCGGATGTAAAAAAATTTGCATCAGGCATAAACAAAATTTACATCACGCGTATCGACTTGGCAATTTTTTTGTTATTTTTTTCAGATGTGTTTATAACATTTTAATCTTTTGTACAAAAACCGGTAGCCCAACTCGCACGGCAAATAGGAGTTCTTATGGTTCTCACAATTCGTGGTGGTTCTTAATTGAACCGAATCCTCTCTCTCTCTCTCTATATATATATATATATACATATATATATATATACAATCATGAAGTTGAAAGTACCAGAAATTCCTAGAGGCATACTGAAGGGGTATGGTCCCAGATCTCGCGTCAGCATCGACCGCGAGTGACCATTACCCTTATGAAAACCCCCACCAGTTAACAACCTACTTGTGCCCATGCGAGAACGCATCGACACAAGGGGTGAATCCAATCTATCTAGTAACGAAGGAGGACTTACATGGAACATGAGAACGGTAGAGTGATGCGACATAGCATCACATCTGGTGTATGAAAACGGAAGTATTCACAGCGATGCGGCCTCGCACCGCGTCCAGTGAACACTTCTATCAATACAAGGAAGCTGGATAACAGCAACAGTCACCACAGGCGACGATGCGGCCAGCACCGCATCTCGCGTATTTCTTGATCACTAGCAAGAGACGCGATAACATCAGATGTTACCGCAGACAGCGATGCGGCTAGCACCGCATCCTATACGCTCAACAAGTGGGACTGACACCACAGTGCAAGTGGAACCAATGGCAGTTGATGTGTGTAAAATGCAACATATAAATCACATCAATTAAGGCATAAAACTAACCCTTTTTAAGTACTAATGTTGGAAAAAGAGTGTTTTTGTCTTTCTTTTGTATTTTCAGGATGAAATGAGCACAAAATCACAAAAGAAGCAAAAAGACAACTAATTCTAGCATAAATACAAGAAAAGGAATAAAAGTAGACTGCCCGGACCCTCAACGGCAACCCCCAAGGCAAAGAAGAGAAAACAGAAGACTGAACACGCCCCGTGTCCAGCGAACACGGGGCCGTGCCCAAGAAGCAGCAGAAAAGACAAACCAGTAGAAGCTTCCATTGCCCACCACGGGGCCGTGTCCAGCGGACACGGGGGCGTGGTGAAAGTACAGCAGGCGCATTAATTGTAATTGCGAATTACAATTAATGAAGAGAGAGAATGTCAGACGGGCACGGGGGCGTGTCCAGCGGACACGGGGCCGTGCCCAGCCTTCTGTTCAGCCTATAAATAGGGGTGCTTGGTTTCATTCCATCTCATCCCTTGGCACACCACCTCTCTCACACTCCATCCACCACCCACCACCACCATAACACCATCATCCATTGTCCATCGTAGAGTGTGTGAGTCGTCTCGGGATCCAAGATTGATCGTAAGAGTTCTTGACAATCAAGGCCATGTTTGCCTAAGTCTCTTACATCACTTGGTGAAGACAAGTGTTTAGTATAATACTTTTTATTTTTAATCTTTTGCACTTTTTATTTGGTTTTGTATTAATGACTTTAATAACTAGTTACTTATGTTGAAGGTGATCTTTCCTTATCGTTTGTCCGTGGTGTCTTAGCATTATTTTACTGTCTATATAAAATAAAAGATTTTCACCATTAATATCTCCACGGTCTATATGGAGGTATGTTGGCTACCTGGTCGGGGGTTAAGGGAACGGTTTGGTAAGGGTCTTGCCCTTGTTCAGCGTTTAGAGGTCCTGCTTGGGACCTGGGTCAAATTTAGTAGGATCTCCTTCAATGCCCATAGGTATTGGATGGCGGGGATCCAAACTCTTTGACCCCCTCATAAGTTACCTACTATTAATACTATAACCCGGCTATTTAGGACTGTATCCCTGCTGACTCAGACTACTTAGCCGAGGGTAACGTCACCGCCAAAAGCGGGGCCTACCACAATTTGCATTAATAACTTAATTCATTATCTTTCAATAATCCGACCCTTTAGGATTGTATCCTTGCTGACTCAAACTACTGGGTTGAGGGTGACGTCGCCTTCAAAAGAGGGGCCTACTACAATAACTAAGATAATCTCTTAAACAAGTGCAAAAGTGCGAAAATAATCAAAGGTTATACTAACACACGTGTCGGATCCAAGTGATTCATCTTGTCTATCTGTTTTTATTTTATTTTATTTTTCAGCATTTAGTTAGTTTTTATTTTTCTTAGTTTAAAACATTTTTCTCACTTTTTTATTTGATTAGACGTTGAGGATAAACCGGTATTAAAAGCTCTTGTGTCCTTGGACGACCTCGGTATCTTACCAACACTATACTACGTCCACGATGGGTGCACTTGCCCATATGTGTGTTTAGTGTTAGTAAATATCGTGTTTTATAAATTTAAAACTTGGCTAAAAGTGTAAAAAGGGGGGCTTAAATATACATCTAAAATATATTACACTACACACGCATCAAGTTTTTGGCGCCGCTGCCGGGGACACAAGGATTTTAAGAAAGTTAGGAATCAACGGCCTAATCATATTTTCATTTTTTTTTAATTTTTAGGATTTTTCGTAGATTTTCAGCTTCTGCAGAGCTCAACACGGGGCCGTGCCTGCTGAACACGCCCCCGTGCTCAATCATTGGAACTGGCAATCCTGTTTTAAGTCAGACAGTAAGCTGAACACGGGGCCGTGTCCACTCAACACGCCCCCGTGCCCAAGATTCTCTTACTGAAAACAGAACCGTTAGATCCCGGCGGTTGGTAATTTCTGACACAAACATGAGTTATAGTAATTCTTTTTACTTTCGGCACTCTTATGGTATGTGGTGTCGATTATGTGGAGGCGAACATGAGGAATTAAAATGTTATTTTCTCAATTATAGGCCCCACTATATAGACCCACCGATTCCTTGTAACCTTAAGAGGGGCGAAAGTAAAAATAAGCACTATCTCTCCCTCGAATGCGCCCAACCAGATATTCTAGGAGAAATGCTCCTTGACGAGTTATTTCAACTAGAAGAGCTAATTCTCAATTGGTCAAAAGAACTTAGGAAGGATTTTATAGATCCATCCCAAGATGATGACCATGAGGAAATGTTGGAACCGCATTCCGACAACCTCGTTGCTCCCGAAAATACATTCATACCTAGAAAAGACTTGGACGATAGTCGTCCCTGTGTCGATTGTGCCGTGAAGGACTCCCCATCGACTTCGTTCGATGCATACATAGACCTGAGCGATTCGGCATACACCTTCTTTAACGAGAGCCCGGAAAAGGGTTGGACTTGTCCACCTAGAATGAAAATAGGAATTACCCTCACCGATAACCTTTTGCGTTCTCGCCTTAGTATAGGACAATTAAGGTATCTTAGGCACTTTGGGGTTGTTCCCACAAATCAAGAGCCACCCGATATAAATAAGCTCCTTAGTAGCAACAAACAGCCTCCCAACACGGGGCCGTGCCCGGTCAACACGACCCCGTGTTCACTCAGAAGATTCTCTGCTGATTTTGTCAGAATACGGACAAAATGTGTCAGGATTTTCTCTGCACACGGGGCCGTGTCCAGTGTGCTGTCGTTTTCTTTAAATGCAGCCTGATTCCTGCTCATTTTTTACCACTTCACTAAGCAGAGATTCCTGGGATCTTCACATATACCATCCTAGGTAAGTGCTAAAAGAAGGTTCCCAAGGACCATCTTGTCTTTTCCACTTTTGTTCATTTCTCCTTCTTCCAAAATTTTTCAAACATCCCCTCCATGGAAGCTTGGAAACCCCATGATTCCAAACTTCTATGTATGGTTTGTAGGATTTTTGGCTGCGGATTCTTGTTTAAAGTTAGTTCTATAACTTTGTTTTAAATTATCTAAGCTTAAAACACGGTAAAAGAATGTTAAAGTAATTTAAAACCCTAGAATCGTTAGACAAAAATCCTGCAGACAGCTGAACACGGGGCCGTGCTCACTGAGCACGGGGCCGTGTTCGAGGTACTGTTCTGCAAAAGTTTAGTTATCTTCGGTTTCTTTCACAGAAAATGGCCAGCAGGAATAGCGGATCATCTTCACGAAATAACCGAAATGGAAGAAGGTCGTCCACGGCAGAAGATTCCCTAGTAAACTACGTTTACGCTTTGAGGGAAGCCATAGACGAAATGACGGGAGTAGAAGAAGCATTAGTGGACCGTATTAATCATCTGACGGTAGGATTGGAGGGCTGTCTTCGAGAATTAAACCTCCTGCACCAGAGGTTAAACCTTCTCGCTTCCCCGCCTTTGGTTCCCGTGATAACCCAAAGAGCGTGGAATGTAGTACCCGAGGTCATCATTCCGGCCGAATGGCACACCATGCACCAAATGCCTCAACCAAGGGTGGTGCAAGGAGTCCCGGTGAGCATTCCTCCTCAAGACACCGAAGAGTATACTACGTCCACGATGGGTGCACTTGCCCATATGTGTGTTTAGTGTTAGTAAATATCATGTTTTATAAATTTAAAACTTGGCTAAAAGTGTAACAAGGGGGGCTTAAATATACATCCAAAATATATTACACTACACATGCATCAGCAGTCACCTGTCAGATCTACGGAAGCGACAGACTGACGTGGCGTCGTCTCAACGGCCGACATGTCTGACACACCTGCAAAGGTGCAGCATGCCGTCAGTCTATCCATCCACCTCCTCCTTCACTCCTCGGCTATAAATACCAACCCCAAACCAGGTTTGAGGTATCTCTTCACAACTCTCTCACTACTACTACAATCTTACTTTGCTTCCCAAGCAGACTACTGATTCTTACGCCGGAGAGTGGTAACAAGGAGCACCCCCCACCCCATCCTCCTTGTTACGAGTCACGGTTTGTTTCCTTGTGCAGGAGATCAACCCACCGGTGATCCAGCCAGCGATCCTCGAGAGGAAGGGATTAACCCTTCTTGACGAGACTAGTGAGTTAACCCTGCCCGGTTAACCATTGTTTCATCATTGGCGCCCACCGCTACTCTTAGCACTTTTTCGATCATCCTTTGTCCTCTCTCAAAATCATGACTGATCACCAAAACAATACTACAGGGGATAATCCACTCCCCACCAACACAGGAAATGTGGGGAGTACCCCACCGGAACCGAATCCGGGCCATATCGGCACATCAACGCAAAGGGGTCCATCCCTAACGTTCGGGCATGACTTATCACAGTACGCATCTGTGATCCCCCCGAACATGGACCCCCACATCTGGTATGACCAACAGGCCACCCTGCTGGCCGCAACATACAACCGCGCTTGTGCGGAAGCGCACATACAAGCTGGGCCAACCCCAGCACCGCACACCCCTGCCGATCGTATTTTACAATACGACGGTAGGGCGCGTTCACGTCCAGCTTCGAGAAGCAGACGTGAGGACCGCGGATCATCTTACTGTTCGGTCCACACAATCAACGAGGATGATTCCGCATACGAGTCCCACACCAGGGGACCAGTGCATACCCGCCTAGGTCCTTATGTTGAGGACAAACGACGGTCTGCATCCCCACATGGCTCTGGAATTCAGAGCCGGTTGGGCCCACAACCATACACCGAAGGGTATGGTCGTACCGACCCGGACGACCGTACATATTGTGGGGATTCACATGACACCTGCAGCAGACCGGGAGGACGCAACTATGTTCCTCCCACTCACCCCGCAGTACATACCTCAGGGCTGCAAAACGCCCTGAGAACCAGCCCTATAGGCCGAAAGCTGCGGCCGAAAACTCCAAATTCGCCCCGCGAATAGCCCACGCCCATGTCACCACAACAAAATTCCCATTCAACGTTGGGAAATATAGTGGTTCATCCGACCCGGATGACCACATGAACATTTTCATAGGCGCAGGGTGCAACGGCCAGTGGGACGAACCCACTTGGTGCAATTTTTTCCCCCAGACCCTTACGGGTCTGGCCAGGGCTTGGTTCGATTCTTTACCAGTGGCATCACTGGACTCATTCGAGGACTTTCATGCCAAGTTTCTCGCTCATTTCAGCCAACAACGACGTCACACGCGTGACTCGTTGGACGTCATGAATATCTGGCGCAGAGACAACGAATCCCTAGAAGCATTCGTTGTCCGATACAATAAGGAGTGCCTGGAAATAGGCGACGTGGCAGATCAAATGGCACGGAACCATTTCATCAGTGCCGTGAAAGATAGGCAGATGGTCATGACCATCTCCGGCAAAGAAGGCCTGCCTAAAAAATGGGAAGATGTCATGACCGCAGTCAAGACATATGCCCAGACACAGCGGTCCCTCGAACCGCATGTGACAAAGGCAGAACCCCAGGCCGAAACTTCCAACCACGGGTCCAAGCGTAACAATAAACGCAACCGGGACGTAGGGAATAGCGATATTTCCAAACCATACGTCCCGCGGACCAACCCGTTTGACCCGAGGAAACGCAGCCCTCAACGGGACAACCGGGCACCAAAGAAAGATTCTCGGGACCGTAACTGGACCGAAATCAACATGTCGCCAAGCGAGGTCCTTCTTGCGGACCCGCAATTCTTGCGACTGGCCCAACCGATGAAGTCCAAGAAAAATCAGGACCTCACACTCTACTATGAGTATCACAAGGACTCAGGCCACACCACCAACAACTGCATCAGTCTCCGGCTGGAGATTGAGAGGGCCTTAAAAGAGGGGAAACTGCAACACCTTTTGCCAGGTGGGCAAAAACCCACCAAGCGCATCACCCCTCATGGCGAAGGTACCTCCTCCGGAAAGAGAACCATGTACGTGGCTTCCACCCACATAATCAACGGAGGCAAAGGTAGGCCGCGCAAAGCGGCGAGAAGGCCGGACAATGACTGGAAAGACGAGCAAGTCGTCTTTCCAAAAGTCCGAGGCAGACCGCGCGACAGGCGCGCCGTCGTTATTACAGGCCAACTGGCACACTACTGCACCGAACGTCTATTCATCGACCCGGGCAGTACTTCTGACATAATCTACGAACAATGCTTCAACCAGTTCGACCAGGAGGACAAAGATCGGTTGCAAGCAGTAGATTACCCATTGGCCGGGTTCGCAGGGGAAACTGTCTTTCCCCTAGGCCAGATCACTTTTCCTGTGCGTCTTACCAGCGGCAGACACACAAGAATAGAAGAGGTAAACTTCATGGTTTTACCTCACACCTCCAGATATGACGTACTCCTTGGGAGAGAATCCCAAGGCGATTTCAATATGATTACATCCGTCCCCCACTCTGCTGTCGGTTTTCCAACCGAATCGGGGGTCGCGATAATCTACGCACGAAAAGACGTCATGATGACGGACGAACTACGTCCGGCCAAGGTCGCAAGGCCTACCCCCAACAACCAACCAGAGAAATGGATTCTCAACGCAAGATACCCAGAACAAAAGGTTACATTGGGTCACGCCTTGTCCCCGACCACAAGAGCGCACCTGAAGCAGCTTCTCTTCGGGAACCAAGACATTTTCGCATGGACACCCGCAGACATGACAGGGGTCCCGCGTGATATCGCGCAACACCACTTGAATACCTCACCAGGTATCAAGCCGGTGATCCAAGGCCAACCCCACCTTGGGTCCGCTAAAAATCAGGCGATGCAAGAGCAAGTCGAAGAACTGCTCTCCGCAGGCATTCTGCGGGTAGTCAAATACCAGACTTGGTTATCCAACCCAGTTATGGTAGAAAAACCATCCGGGGGCTGGCGCATGTGCGTCGATTACAAAGACCTTAACAAAGCCTGCCCCAAGGATTGTTACGCACTTCCAGAAATCGATGAAAAGGTCGATAATCTCGCACCATTCAGATGGAAGTGTTTCCTCGATTGCTACAAAGGGTACCATCAGGTACAAATGGCGATCGAGGATGAAGACAAAACGGCATTCTGCACTCCCACCGGGAATTACTGTTATACAAAAATGCCGTTTGGGTTGCGCAACGCGGGCGCAACCTATCAAAAGCTGATGAACGACACTTTCCGCGGCCAAATAAGAAAAAGTGTCGAAATCTACATGGACGACCTAGTCGTCATGAGCATGGAGGAAGATACCATGCTCACAGACATTGAAAGAACATTCCAGACTCTACGAAGCGTTAACATAAAGCTCAACCCAGGGAAATGCTCGTTTGGAATGGAAGAAGGCAAATTCCTTGGGTTCATCGTGACAAAAGATGGATTCAAGGTAAACCCGGAGAAAGTTCAGGCGATCGAGCGCATGCCATCGCCTTCATCGATGAAAGATATGCAACGACTAGCCGGCAGGCTAGCGGCACTCAACAGATTCTTAGCCAACCATGCAGCTAAGTCTTATCCTTTCATCAAAACCCTGCGGAACTGTTTAAAGAAAGAACAATTCCAGTGGACCGCAGAGGCCGAAAACGCCTTCCGGGAAATGAAGGAGTGTTTGATACAACTCCCAACCTTAACCGCACCACGCAAGGAGGAGCCACTCATATTATACCTATCTGCCGCGGACAACGCGGTAGGTGCGGTATTGATAGTGGAGCGGGAGGGGGTTCAAACACCCATCTATTATATCAGCAAGATGCTCAACGACCCAGAAACAAGGTACTCAAAAATGGAAAAATTGGTGCTAGCATTGGTGCACGCCTCAAGACGGTTGCGATGCTACTTCGCAAATCACGTCATCACAGTGCTAACCAATTACAGGATCGGCCCGATCCTATCCAAGCCTGACATTTCTGGGAGATTAGCAAAATGGGCAATAGAGCTGGGCGCGCACACGTTGAACTACAAACCGCGCCCCGCGATAAAAGGCCAAATCTTAGCTGATTTCGCTGCCGAAGTACCGGTGAATCGCATCCAAGAATGCGAACAAGCACAAAACCCTGCACCAACGCCATCTTCCTCAGAAACTTGGGCACTATTTACCGACAGTGCCTCCAACGAGGAAGGTGCGGGCGCAGGTCTGCGACTCGTCAGCCCTGATGGCCAAGAGCTTACATATGCCATCCGCCTCGATTTCAAAAGCACAAATAACGAGGCCGAATATGAAGCCCTACTGGCAGGACTACGTTTAGCAGTCAAACTCGGCGTGCAGCATCTGGAAGCACACGTCGACTCTCTGTTGGTTGCAGGACAAATACGCGGCGACTATGCCGCAAAGGGGGATATCATGATCCTCTATCTCGAGCAAGCCCTGCAACTAACATCCCAATTCGCTTCGTTCAATATCCGACATATTAATCGAAGTGAAAACAAGTCCGCGGATGCACTATCAAAACTTGCATCCACCAGCTTCCAGCACTTGGCAAAGGAGATACGCATCGAAATTCTGCAAAATCCTTCGGTACCCCTGCGCCAAGTCAACGTCATTCAATACGGTACAACATCATGGATGACACCTATTATCGCGTATCTGCAATCAGGTGTGACCCCCGAAAGCAAATCAGAGGCACGCAAGCTACAATACAAAGCGTGCCATTATCAAATGGGAGACGGTATCTTATACCGCAAATCATACCTAGGACCACTACTACGATGCGTCAACCCCCAGGATGCCACATACCTCATCCGAGAGATACACGAGGGCATATGTGGCATACATGCTGGACCGCGCATGGTAGTGGCCAAAATCATGAATGCCGGGTATTACTGGCCCGACATGCACCTGGACGCCGTCAAAGAGTTGCGCAAATGCATCGACTGTCAACGTCATGCTCCAAAAACTTTGCGGCCAAAGAACAACTTAGTCCCCGTCACAACCGCATGGCCCTTTCAGAAATGGGCAATTGACGTTGTGGGACCTTTCCCTGACGCTCCGGGTGCGGTCAAATTTATCATAGTAGCGGTTGATTACTTCACAAAATGGGTAGAAGCAAAACCGCTCGCCTCAACCACTGCTATGATAACAAGAAAATTCATTTGGGAACACATCATCTGCCGTTTCGGGTTACCAATGTGCATTGTCACCGATAATGGCACCAACTTTGCTGCTGACGAATTTCAAAAATGGCTAAAAGAACTACACGTTGAACACATATTCTCATCCGTGGCACATCCGCAAGGAAACGGCTAAGTTGAGAGTATCAACAAAAGCCTAGTCGAGGGCATCAAAGCAAGGTTGGGAACAGCCAGGCGTAGCTGGGTCGATGAACTCCCAAGTATCCTATGGGCTCACCGTACTAGCCCAAAAACAAGCAATGGGGAAACACCCTTCAGCCTAGTCTACGGTACAGAAGCGGTTATCCCCGCGGAAGTAGGTCTCCCCTCTCCTAGAATGTTGGCTATTGAAAAACTAGACAACAACACGGAACGCAGGATCGATTTGGACCTCTTGGAAGAAAGGCGCGAAAACGCTGCCATCAACGAGGCCAAATATAAATCCAAACTTGAAAAGTACTACAACACGCGAGTCCGCGTTTGTACTTTCAATCCAGGAGACTACGTCCTACGCGACAACGAAGCATCTAATGCTGAGCGCCCAGGCAAACTTGCCCCCAAGTGGGAAGGACCCTACCTCATCAAAGAGGTCTTAGGAAAAGGCGCATACAAATTACAAACGTTAGAAGGCGAACCTATCGCACGAACATGGAACGCACAACAGCTTCGACGCTGTTATATGTAAGCCATGTTCCTACATTTTCTATGTAACATAGCGGGCCGCAGGCCATTGGCAAATAAATAAATAAGCAATTTTATACATTATTGTTTGTTACTACTATTACAAATGCGTGTTCCACTTTGCGGTATCCCAAAAACAGATTGGCAAAATCTTCATTCGCGATACCCATACAAAGTGGTAACCACACACAAATATTGTAATAGGCCAGCAAAAGGCAAAAAGACTTGCATATTTATCCGGCCGGATAAACAAGTTTTTTGTTAACACTTAACACAATTCCTGAGCCCAAAAAGGCAAACAATGGAATTGACGCGTACTCATACGACAATGGTATGGAGTATACTTGACCCCATTCACAAATGGGTAGAGTTCCGGATATATAAGCTTTTACAAAGCTTACATAATTCTAAAACCCTAACGGGGTAAATAACAGAATTGACGCGTACTCATACGACAAAAGTATGGAGTATACTTGACCCCATTCACAAATGGGTAAAGTTCCGCATACATACGTTCAAACATGCAAGAATTAAAAACACTTGTACAAACTGAACAAAAAACTTTATATTCAAAAAATTCAAGGACCCACGCGATGCTTAATGGATTTACATAAAGTTCCTCATATATACAAGGGGAAAACAAAAAGGGGGCACACTTGCCAACCTAAACCCTATTTCGTACCGCTGGTACCCGTGTCATCTCCAGCACCACCAGCGGGATCTTCCTCTTCTACATCGGCATAGAGCATCCGCAGCCGGTCAACGTAATCCGCAGCCTCTAAATAGTCGTCCAACTTCTCCACACAAGAGAGGGACGTATCATAAAAGGAGGCTACGGCCGCGTTCAGACGACCTTCGGTATCCACGTCCCGAAAGCCGGATCGCTCTTCGATAACACCGCCTATGGACATGACGTTCATATGGGAAATACAGCGGTTATAACCAGCTTTAAAGCCAGCGTCACGAGCACGCTGCTTGACCAAGTCCAAACCAGCTGCGGTTTCAGGAGCATCCATAATGGCCTGAACAATCTGCAGTAAACAAAGGATAAGTCTCGGATACTAATCCAAGCAAATATAAAGGTAGGGATACTTACACGCGCGATACCATGCATCCGCATCCATTCACGGTCAGCCTCCAGTTGGTTAAACGAAGAGGTCAGAGCATCTCTGGCCTCAACGGCAACACTGGCCCGCTCCTCCGCCGCAGTCATGCGGGCTGTGAGGTCAGTAACCGCGACCTCCCGGGTCTGAACCTCAGCCTGTCAAAAAGCAGGAAACAGTTTACTCAGTAAACATTCTCAAAAAGCAGGGAAATATAAAACAAAGGTACCAAGTCATACCTACAGGCTGGCAACAACTTTATCCAAACGAATGCGCTCAGCATTCGCCTCTTCAAGAGCCTTGGAAGAACGGCTCTCCCTCTCTTTGGCCTCCTCCAGGGCCTTCGCAGTACGGGCCCCCGTTTCCTTGGCCTCTTCCAGCGCTTTAACAGCCAGGGCCTCTGCTTGTTGCACTTTAACCGCAATTGCTTCAGCTGCAGCTTTCTCCTTGCCCAAGGCAACGTTCGCTGCCTTGGCATTCGTCAACTCCTGACGAGCACGAAACAGATTGTCATTCTACTTCGCCCAAGATTCATTCCACTTCTTGCGCTCATTGGAATACTTTTCATTCTAACTCTTGCGTTCATCAGAAAGAAGTTTGGCAAGAGTACGAACCTGTTTCAGCTGAGCAGTGGCAGCCCACTCCGAGGTCTGCTTCTGCTTCTCAAAAGCAGCTCTATCCTTCTCAAGCTGCTCCGCACCCGCACGAGCAGCCTTGACCAACTCTTCCGCTTCGGCCCGCAAGCGAGCAGCTTCATCCTCTCTGCGGCCTAACACCTTGTAGTCTTCCAAAATGGCGTTAGCCACTATGGAACTTCCTACTAACAAGGTGGAGAGTTGATTGATGCGCAACTCACGGGGGGCGGCACGGGCACGTTCCACTTCCAAGGGGGTGCCCAAACCACCCAGAATCTCCCTACACGCAGAAGGGTCGTTGGAAATATCATCCCCCTGCATAACAGTCCAGGGGGGTCGGTGATAAATAGTACTTCGACCCTGGGTATAGGTGCGGTAGTAATACTCCAATTCAGACTCCCCAGGCTGAATTGGAGGCCCATCATAACCCGCACCGCCGGCAGACGAACCGGTACCCTTCTCACCAGCAGGAGACTTCTGCGGCTCAGCATCATGCTGCCGCACCTCAGCATCAGATTTCTGCTTACCACCATCTGAAAACCTCAAGTCCAATCCATCACCTTCATTAGGAGAGATCAGATTGTCAGAGGAATCCACAGTGTCGAATATCTAGTCAGCAGTCTTTTCCACCGTCTTCTCCACGGTGGGATCGCGAACCGGCCAAACAAAAGGGGCTGCAGGCTCCTTGGGCACAACAGGCTCCTTCGTTACGCCCGCACCCGCAGCAGCGGTATGCAGGGGAGACGTAGGGAAGTCAAAGAAAGAATAACCTGCATCTTGGGATTCTGCAACACAAAGAGCAACAATTGTTAATCCAACATATTGTACATGCAAAACAATGAAAAAGGATATACTTACCAGCAGCAACCTCAGGTTTCTTTTGCGCCGGAGCAGCCCTTTTGGTCTGCAGTCTCCGACGCTTTGGTTCACCACCACCAGCAGCCTTCTGCTCTGGTCCTCTTTTCTCACCAACAATGGGGGGAACCGCAGCAGTTCCACCCGCAGCCGCACCACTACCTATAACACCCAAACCCTCAAGGGTGTCAGATACTACCACGTAATCGGTATACCCGCGATAACAAGATCGATAGGTACCTGCGGCTTCAGAAACTGAAGAAGGGGCAACTGAGCCTTCAGCCCTCCCCTTGCCACGACCCCGCGTGGTCTTCTTCACCGGTTTTTTCTCCGCATGCTTTTTGGGGATGCGCTTCTCAAATTTCCCCAAATCCGCAAGGATAGCTGCATTGAAACAATCAAGAAAACCAGTCAAAACGATAAACTGGAAAAACAGATGCAACTTACGAACTACCTCTTGCGTCCCCCGGCACCGGGGCATCCAACACTGCGCGCGACGGCACGCGGAAGTTGCTAAGTATTTCTAGGTTGAAGCCTTTCTTCAGCTCAACCGCAATAAGCTCAACCGGGCCCTCGAAATTGGGCTCGAACATTCTCCACAAGCCAACCGCATCCACTGATACAACACATGCATGCAGGTTACTACAAGGATTAGGAAGTAAGGAAAACAACAAAGAGTAACAAACTTACCACCACTCTTTTCCCGCAAAACGGGCCTTGCCTTCCTATCCGGTCTAGTGAGCATTATCCGCAACACCCACAGCTGATTGTTATCCAACTTCTTAAGTTCAATAGGCCGCAGCCTAGAGAACCAATCCACAGTCTTTGCGGTGGCAACAGGAATATCTTCATCAGAAACTCCAACGTTGACATTCCTGAAAGACATGCTGGCATAGACCGCACAGGCTTTCACATAGAAGAATTTCTTCTTCCAGCCTGTCACACCCTTAGGAGGTGTCATCAACTTCAAGCTCCCATGCCGTTGAGTAAACGAGAAAAAACCAGTGTTCACCGTCAACTGGTAGAATCGCCGAAAATTTTCAACGGTGATGGGCAAGCCATGAGCACGGAATGTATATTCAAAGTTCCGGATTCGGAACATTCCAAAGGGACTAAGTTGGGAGATATGGAGATGATAATACTCCAACACCTCCGCAACGAACACCGTCACCGGCAACCTAAGGTTGCCGTCGTTGAAAAAATCAGCCCACAAAGTTATATAACCGGCCGGAGCATCGGCACCGGTATCCCCCTCTTGTGGGTAAGTAGCATCCCACTCGTCGGCCATCTGAACGGTGGTCATCAGGAGTTTAAAACCACCCTTTGACCACTTCAACACCGGTAACCCACCACCGGGAACATCAACGTCATCATCTTCGTCTTCATCAGCCGCTACTACCGGCTGTTCAGGGTTTTCACCCTCCACATTGTGTGGACTTGATGGTTCAGCCATCAGAAAATGTTGAAGAAACGAAAGAAAGTGAGTAGAAAAACTAAACTCAACCTCACCAGAAGTTCAACAAATATCGTCGGAGAAGACAAAGGAAAGGTTTCTCTCACCGGCAAATTTTTGAAATTTCGAACAAGTGAGGGGAAACCACGAACGGTTTCCCCTTATATACCCATCGCAATTAATGCGGAGGGAGAAAACGAATCATCACGTTCAAAAAGAACGAATTGCGCGACACCACGTGTCAAGCGCCGTTTTCGCTGACAGTTATCACGCGCGCGTGGCCGCCTACGCGCCTGACATAAGAGACGTTTACACTCTTCGCTACAGTGCATTTAATGCCTCGGGCAGTGCAAATGTCCTTTCATTTCAGCACATGCCAGAAAATCTCACCAACTTCCACCAACTCACACGTGCGCTCAGCCACGTATGTAACAAAAAGCGACTACCTTATCCAATTGCAAGCGGTATGCGGTTTCTCTGGTTCCCGCACCATAACCCATACCGCATATCGTTTTTTTACATACCCCTAAAAATAGGCAAAAAGATATGTCTTCACACTATAAGGGGGTATAATACCTTTCCGCACTACCCACGAGCACACGTGGAATATGCGGAAATGACACACACGAGCCCATTCAGGTGTGTCAGATACTCAGAACCAGCGTTGTTCTTTGGACTTAACCGCATCTCAGAAATAGGTAAACCGCATTGCCTTCATTCTCTTCAAGCTTCAAATCCCTCCTGTCCGGTTCACAACCGCAGAGGGTACATGAACACCTTCTTTAACTTGAAGAAGGAAGGGAATGTACGCACGCGCACATCAGCAACCCTGACTCCTGAACCTTCAAGAGCCACATCCGAGCAACACACCCGTTTCGAGCGAATATGGGAATGCAAAACCGCAGACACTCATGAGTCACTGCGGACATAACCATAGCTTCCGGAAATGGTTGCTACGGTGGAGCCACAACTAACTCCACATCGAGGGACGAAACTACTCCAAGGAAAACTCCTCGGTATTGGAGCGGGAAGGAAGGTGCCTAAGGAAGAGATGCGGACGAAATTCACAATAATCACACGAGCCCTTGTCGAACAACAAGCGGTCGAACAAGTGGTAACAAGTCTGCTTATGACTTTGTTACCCTACTTGTACGTTGGATAGAATAAACAATGATGGGCATTACCATGCCTATGATCATGTTTATTTGACCGTTATCCAGAATCACATTGTTCGACCAAACATGGCCAACAATGACGCAAGTACCCAACGTTGCTCTCACAACCGTGGCCAACAATGTCAAGCAACGAGGTAACCGCAACAGACGTGCGGTTACTTGAGAGCTAATGGGAAGAACATGAACACCCCACGAACGGAATCATCATTAGATATCCAATCACGGGAACAACATGCTCTCTTCTTCATTCACCACTTCAAAGGTTGGGTCGAAGTTTGTGCACACCTTCAACCACATCTCAAAGATTGGTTCGAAGTTTGTACACTTCCTCCAACTAATTCCTACAGTTGGTTCGGCACACCAACAGGTGGCAACCAGCCAAAGGCTGAGAATTTCGCATCAGACGAAACATTTTCACCGGTACGGAAGAGGCGTCAAACGACCCTTCCAAACCTCCAGCTTGATCTACAAACAGAAAAGACCATCCACATGGTCTAGGATCTTCTCCAGACTCCAAACTACCTTCTAAACACCATAGTCCAGTACTCCTCCCACATACAACTTGTATGTGGCAGCAACACTAGACTGGGGGGACTTGAAGGGGTATGGTCCCAGATCTCGCGTCAGCATCGACCGCGAGTGACCATTACCCTTATCAAAACCCCCACCAGTTAACAACCTACTTGTGCCCATGCGAGAACGCATCGACACAAGGGGTGAATCCAATCTATCTAGTAACGAAGGAGGACTTACATGGAACATGAGAACGGTAGAGTGATGCGACATAGCATCACATCTGGTGTATGAAAACGGAAGTATTCACAGCGATGCGGCCTCGCACCGCGTCCAGTGAACACTTCTATCAATACAAGGAAGCTGGATAACACCAACAGTCACCACAGGCGACGATGCGGCCAGCACCGCATCTCGCGTATTTCTTGATCACTAGCAAGAGACGCGATAACATCAGATGTTACCGCAGACAGCGATGCGGCTAGCACCGCATCCTATACGCTCAACAAGTGGGACTGACACCACAGTGCAAGTGGAACCAATGGCAGTCACCTGTCAGATCTACGGAAGCGACAGACTGACGTGGCATCGTCTCAACGGCCGACATGTCTGATGCAAAGGTGCAGCATGCCGTCAGTCTATCCATCCACCTCCTCCTTCACTCCTCGGCTATAAATACCAACCCCAAACCAGGTTTGAGGTATCTCTTCACAACTCTCTCACTACTACTACAATCTTACTTTGCTTCCCAAGCAGAATACTGATTCTTACGCCGGAGAGTGGTAACAAGGAGCACCCCCACCCCATCCTCCTTGTTACGAGTCACTTTTTGTTTCCTTGTGCAGGAGATCAACCCACCAGTGATCCAGCTAGCGATCCTCGAGAGGAAGGGATTAACCCTTCTTGACGAGACCAGTGAGTTAACCCTGCCCGGTTAACCATTGTTTCATCACATACCATCAGAAAAGCTTCCTTGACCAATTGGGTAGATCAAGAAAACAGCAGTCGCAGCTGCAACAACAGCTGAATATGCAGCAGCAATCCAAGGTCGCATACCCAGACGGAAACTAAGCTCCCACTAACGACCCATGTAACAAGCTACACCAAGTAAGAAGTGTAGAACAATTAGTTCATAAGGACCACCATTGTATAACCATTCATCAACGGATGCTGCTTCCCATATTGGGTAAAAGTGCAAACCGATAGCTTCGTAAAGTTGATCATTATGAGTGTTACGATGAATTTGATTGGGAAGTCCAATGGCAAAAAGAGGGGGATTCGTTAGCTCGTTATTTAGTACGAATCAGCGAAATGACAGAATCCATAAAAATTATTCAACAGGCCCTAGAAGGAATTCCGGGAGGGCCCTATGAAAATTTAGAAATCCGCCGCTTTGATAGAGTAAAAGATACTGTATGGAATGAGTTTGACTATCGATTCATTAGTAAAAAACCTTCTCCGACTTTTGAATTGTCGAAGCAAGAACTTTATGCAAGAGTCGAAGCACCTATATATATATATATATATAGAGAGAGAGAGAGAGGGGGGTGAGAAAGAGAGAGAGAAAGGTACACAGATGGTCCCTGCGGTTTTCCAGATTTTGGTTTTGGTCCACAGCTTTCCAATTTTAGATAGGTGGTCCATTTGGTTTACACTTTGTAATGCATTTAGTCTCCAGCTTTTTCAAAAGTACATGGATGGCTGCACTTTGTAACATATCTAGTCTCTAACTTGGATATGTTAAAACCTTTGGATTTGTTGGCTGAGGACTAAATTTGTTACAAAGTGCAAACCATAGGGACCATCCATGTACTTTTAGAAAGAAGAAAATGTGAGTATTTATTATTATAGTAGGGACCCTGCGCAGATTCAACAATATGAGCCGAGAATATAATTCAAATATGAAACGTTAAAAAATCGTCTATATTGCGTGTATATATATAAAAGCACTCGCGCTTCACGGCTGCAACGCATGAGAAACCCTTATGATAAACAGTGAAACCCTTATGATAAACACTATATGTGGTATGCTGCAACAGTTTTTATTTAGTGGAAAACCCGCGTGTCGTGACGGAGTCAACAATTTATATCTAAATTTTTAACTAACTTCTCTAAAATTATAAAACACATTTTATGTTAAATTTGATTAATTTTGGTTCACTAATTAGTCATTAGTCCAAATACACAAATACAATAAAATGTATTATTGAATATATGTTCTTGATAAATGTGATGAATTTATTATCCGTAAGTTTATTTTTTATTATTTATAAATAATCTAATATATAGTATAAATTTATTAGACATAAATGCCATTGATTAGGGGAAATGGGGTATGAATGGAAGAAAATAGTAAAAAAAATTAGGCAATTTAACTTTACCCTTCATATACCATCTTAAAATTTAATAAGAATTTACAATTTTGTACATAGAAAATGCTTTATGTAGTAATATAGATTATTATTATTATTATTATTATCATTATTATTATTATTATTATTATTATTATTATTATTATGGTAACATAAATTTTCTTAGTTTATGTAAAGATATTATATGCGTAGTCATCAACCGAGAGTTTCGTGTTTTCAATGGACATGATTTGGTAATGCGGTAGTAAGGTGTCTTCCGTCACAAGATGCAACTGTAGAGGTATTTAGAAGTGGGTTAGTTTGCTATTAAAAAACTATTAACAAACTTAAATGCTATATATTGCTCACTAATTGGAGAGAATGTTTTGCATTCTCGTTTACTTTTATTTGAATTTCCTCTCTTTTCATTATAACTTTTTCAAAATATTCGTGTTATTAAAATCCCAGGATACGTATGTACCCGATGAGACGTGAAAGTTTCATCCAAACATGCTGCCCAAGTGCCCGATGAGACATCAGGTCGGTTTGTCAAGTTGGGCGTGTTTTCAAACTGGCCTCTTTTAACTGGCTGTTTTGTTAAATTGAAATTTGAAAGCCCATTGAGTTAAAAGGAACCGTATAGATTGCTCGTGCTCGGTTCGTTTACAAACCAAACCAAGCCGAAAATCAAACAAGCATTATCCAAGCATTAATTTTCTGAGCGAATGTCAAGCGAGCAACGAGCGATTTTGTTAGCCCCATTGTTTCCAGTTTAAATTTGCAAAGAGGGATAATGAAAATATTGAGTTTCAAGTTTTATGCCTTAAAAAGCAACCACATTCTATATAATAAAAGTGTTTATAAAATGATAATGTTGTGGCCGCTAATGAAGTTGAGTTGTTACTGATGAGCCGATGACTAGACTGCGAAGACCTATGACGAGTGAGAGCGAGAGCCGATCGACTTATAGTGAGAGTGGGATACAATGAGATGAAGAGTAGATTGTCCGGGTCAAAGACTATCGCTTAGCGATTTAGGGCTTTACTTTTCGATTTAGGGCTTTACTTTTCGATTTAGGGTTAAAGTTAATATTGAGCTGTTTGTGGTAGTATGCATAGATATAATTATATATTTGTATATAGTGGCACAAAATCAGTGGTATATACAAAACTATAAATATAATCCATATTTGTGTATATACATATATAATTGTATGTAGGGCAAGGTTCTAGAGTGAACACTAGTGTATTTGTGAACTGAGTGAACAAATCCTGGCCATTGATTTATATTATCGAATTGTAAAATACAATTGTATATTTTCATCAACAAATCTTGGCCATTAATTTACACTTGTGTATTGATAATCAAGGGCTAGGATTAGTTCACACAGTTCACTATCAAGGAGGTTGTTCACAAATGAACCTAACCCATTATTTGTGTGTGTGTGTGTATATAATATTTTTAAATCCAATTCGAGCCAAACCGAGCGAACCGAGCCGAACGGATCTTTGCTAGTGCTCGGTTTGTTTACAAACCGAACAAAGCCGATAGGTTCGTTTACAACCGAGCCAAAGATCGAACGAGCATTTTCTAAACGTTTTCCGAATGAGCGTCAAACGAGCAACGAGCGCTGAGCGGTATGGACAGCCCTACACGGTTCGAATAAGGTAGAAATTGGGTTTGGGTTTTATGCCCATCTCTACATAGAGCCACTCTTGAAAGCTGCTAATCTTGTTTAGGATGTCTTTTATTTTAGATTTTAGTTATTTAAGCTACTTTAGTTCAAATGCTATTACCTACGTAGTTAATTTGAATAATGTCTTATTAGATTAACATATTTAATCAGAGGTCTATTACAAGTTTACAACTACCTGTCCATGACTTTTCACAAAGATTGTTTAATGGTAAAGTAGTCCTGGTTTAAAAAAGTGCGCTAGGTGCAAAGAGTTGCGCCTTGTGTGACATAAGGCGAGCTCTGTAAAAGAAGTGCACAAAAAGTGTGTTTTTTGGGGAAAAAAATCCATTGAGCCGTTCGCTTCTTCCATTGAGGGTGTTTTTGTGCAAAGTGTTATTGATGTGTGTAAAATGTAACATATAAATTACATCGAATGAGGCATAAAACTAACCCTTTTTAGTATTAATGTTGGAAAAAGTGTGCTTTTGTCTTTCTTTTGTATTTTGAGTACCAAATGAGCTTAAATGAACAAAAGGAACAAATATGCAGCAAAATCTAACATAAATACAAAGAAAAGGAATAGACGTGGCATGTCCGACCCCTCGACAGCATCTTCCCAAACAAAAACAAGAAACAGAAGGCTGACCATGGCCCCGTGCCCAGCGGACACGCGTGCACGGGGCCGTGGTCAGGTGTCTGCAGAAAATGACAAAGTGATAGAAGCTTCTATTCCCAGCACGGGGGCGTGCCCAGCTCAACACGGGCCATGGTCAACGCTAAGATTCGCAGAATCTTGCAAATCTTGATAGTACAGATACGCTTCTTCACACGGGGCCGTGCCCAGCGAACACGGGGGCGTGCGAACACGGGGGCGTGTGGAGCCTAATGAAGACAATTGTAATTAATGAAGAAAGAGAAAGAGGAAGGCCACGGGGCCGTGTCCACCGGACATGGAGCCGTGTCCAGGCTTCTGTACATGCTATAAATAGGGGTGCTTGGTTCACTTCAAAGGCATCCCTTGGCAAACCACCCCTCTCCCACTTCACCACCACTACAACACCCACATCTACCACCATCATCCATCATCCACCTTAGAGTGTGTGTAGTAGTCTCGGGATCCAAGATTGATAGTAAGAGTTCTTGACAATCAAAGGCCATGTTTGCCTAAGTCTCTTACATCACTTAGTGAAGACAAGCATTTAATGTAATACTTTTGACTTTTAATCTTTTCACACTTGTTATTTGGTTTTGTATTAATGACTTTAATAACTAGTTTTTTATGTTGAAGGTGAAACTTCCTTATCATTTGTCCGTGGTGTGGTGTCTTGGCGTTATTTTACTGTCTATATAAAACAAAAAATTTTCACCATTCATATCTCTACGGTCTATATAGAGATATGTTGGCTACCTGGACGGGAGTTAAGAGAATGGTTTGGCAAGGTTCTTGCCTTGTTCAGTGTATAGATCCTGCAAGGACCTAGGTCAAGCTTACTAGGACCTCCTTCAATACCCACTGGTATTGGATGGCGGGGGTGCGAAAGGCTTGATCCCCTCATATGTAAACTACTATTAATACATTAATCCGGCTACTTGGGATTGTATCTCTGCTAACTCAAACCACTCAGCCGAGGGTAACGTCGCCTTCAAAAGAGGGGCCTACCGCATTACGCATTAATAACTTAATTAATTATCTTTCAATATTCCGACCCTTTGGGATTGTATCCTTGCTGACTCAAACCACTGGGTTGAGTGTAATGTCACCTTCAAAATAGGGGCCTACTACTATAACTAAGATAATGTCTTAAAAAGTGTAAAAGTGCGGAAATCATCAAAGGTTACATTAAAGGCGAGTCGGATCTAAGTGATTCATCTTGTCTATCTGTTTTATTTTATTTTTATTTTTCAGCATTTTAAGTTTTTGTTTTTCATGTTTAAAACCTTTTCTAAAAATTTTGATTTGATTAGACGTTGAGGATAAACCGGTACCTCTTGTGTCCTTGGACGATCTCGGTATCTTACCAATGCTATACTACGCTCACGATGGGTGCACTTGCCCATATGTGTGTTTAGGGTTAGTAGAATATCGTGCTTTATAAATTTAAAACTTGACTAATGTGTTAAAAAGGGCTTAAAATATAAACAAAAATATATAACGCTACACACGCATCAAGTTTTTGGCGACGTTGCCGGGGACACAAGGATTTTTAGAAAGTTAAGAATCAACGGCCTAATCGTTTTTCTTATTTTTCTGTTTTTTTAGGATTTCTCTAAATTTTTCAGCTTCTGCAGACTGCAGCACGGGGCCGTGCCCAGCATCCTTACTGGCAGTTTTTATTTTCTGAGTTAAAGAAAGGTGAACACGGGGCCGTGTTGAACTTTCCAGTAACAGGGATCCAGAAAACAAAAAATGTAACCACGACCACGGGGCCATGCTCAGCGACCACAGGGCCGTGGTGAGACTTCTGACCAGCAATCTTTTTGTTTTTATCGCAGGACTTGGAACCCAGGCGCCGCACATGAACTTCTTACGCTGTGTATGAGCTCCAGTTCCAATAAAGACATAAAAGAACCTCTAGACGAATCTGAACGCTTTCTAAGAAAAAGACTTAAAGCTAAAATCCAAGAAAGAGTTTCGGGGGACTCACTTCCCATGGCGGATCAATGTACCCTGATGGATTACCTACGACCCACAGTAGGTAATCTCGGCGCCGCTATCAATGCACCGAATGTTAATGCAAACAACTTCGAACTTCAGCCGCATTTGATACAAATGCTTCAAAACTCCGCAACTTTCCAGGGGCTTGCGGACGAAGATCCCCATTTACATATTACCAACTTTTTGGAAATATGTGATACTTTTCGGATCTACGGAGCATCAAATGACGCCATCCGCCTCCGAATGTTCCCATTTTCACTAAAAGACTGAGCTAAGGCTTGGCTTAACACCCTCACAAGTGGTTCGGTAAACACTTGGGATGAACTAGCCCAAAAGTTTTTGTATAAGTATTTCCCTCCTTCTAAAAAGGCTAAATTAGTGACTGAAATTAACACATACTCACAAGAGGACGGGGAATCCTTATATGAAACTTGGGAAAGATTCAAGGAGCTATTAAGAAAATGTTCGCATCATGGTCTTGCGGTATGGTAACAAGTATCCACTTTCTATAATGGGTTGTTGCCACACAAGACAAATACTTGACTCTAGCTCCGGGGACTTCTAGGTAATCATCGCCCAAATGAAATTTATAATCAAATTGAGGAAATCGCTCAAAACAATTTTCAGTGGCACACTCCCCGAGGCACAAAATCTATTACCCTTGGCACCCATAAGGTAAACGAAAGCACTTCTTTACAAGCCCAAATCGAGGCCCTCTTTTCGAAAATCAAAAAGTTAGAAATGGCAAAAACGGCCTCGGTTATGGCTTGTGAAGGGTGCGGTGGGCCACATGAAAATTGGAGTTATATGAAAGAAATGGATAATCAAACGGAGACGGTAAACTACATTGATGATAGACCTAGGCCGTCAGGTCCTCCAACAGGTACCTACAAACAAGGATGGCGTAACCACCCTAAACTTGGTTGGAGAGAACCCATCAATAGTAGTAACCAACAAAACTAGAACCAACGAACAAACTTTCAACAACCAAGAAATGAGTCACAAAATTTCTCTCAGCAACAACAAGGGGGACGAGAGAGGTTTGAAGATACTATCTCACGCTTCATCTCCGACACCGAAAAGAAAAACTCGGATCGATTCCAACAAATGGAATATAACTTTACGAATCAACAAGCTAGTACTCAAAACATTGAAAAGCAACTAAATCAACTAGCTCAAAATTTCTCCAACAGACCACAAGACGCGTTACCCAACAATACCGAAACGAAGCCAAAGGCACAAGTGCATTTCATCACATTGAGAAACCGTACCGTAGGTCCCGAGGAAGCTCCACTACCTCCATCTGAAAAGAGTCTGTCTAACCAAACCGAAACTTCACCAACACCCCAAAAAGAGACGACTCCTCCGCCAAATCAAGAGCCTACCAGGAACCCCCCGGTGCCCTACCCCGGTCGGTTACTTCGCCAAAAGACCGATGAGCAATTTACAAAATTCGTAAATTTACTAAAACAATTGCACATCAATCTTCCATTTGTGGAAGTTCTCACTCAAATGCCTAAATATTCAAAATTTATGAGGGACTTTCTCACTCACAAAAGGAAAATTGAAACACAGCAATTAGTTAATTTAAGTGAAGAATGTTCCACCGTACTACTTAACAAACTCCCACAAAAGAAAATCGACCCCGGAAGCTTCACCATCCCTTGTTCCATTGGGGGATCACCCATACGCAATGCGCTAGCCGATCTTGGGGCTAGCATCAATCTCATGCCCGCATCAATGTTTGACCGACTCGGACTAGGTAAAACAAGCCCCACAAAGATGAGCATACAACTCGCCGATAGGTCTATCAAGTATCCACAAGGTGTCGTCGAAAATCTATTGGTAAAAGTCAGAAACATTGTCTTCCCGGCCGACTTTGTCATACTAGATATGGAGGAAGATACCGAATTACCACTCATCCTAGGAAGACCATTCCTAGCCACCGGTCACGCAATGGTGGACATGAATGGTGGGAAATTAACATTGAGGGTTGTGGACAAAGTGATGGAGTTCGGGGTTGGGAAAAGAGTAGAAGACGACGACCCGGTCAATTACAAGAGTGTCATAGACTCAAGTTTGGATAATGCTCTCCGACGGTGCAACATGGGAAGCAAAACATCCCACTTGGGTAACATACGAATGACTTTGGGTCTAGCCAAGGACCCTTATAAACGTGGCGCACCACGGAGGCTTTCCGCGGAACTATCCTTAGTTTTAGTTTAGATTAACTTTTATGTTTTCTAGTTTAATTTTACTTTTCAGGAATAAAACACACTCGAAATGGTGGAGGTTACTAAGGGAAACTTGAACCCACACCCCATGCACAAAAACAGAGCCTCCCGACAATTTTTTCTTCATTATAGCAAGTTCAGCACGGGGCCGTGCTCATCCCAACATGCCCCCGTGCCCAAGGATCTATAGAAAACACCCAGTTCAGGTAACTGGACACGGGGCCGTGCTCACTGAACACACCCCCGTGCCCAGCCTTCTGTTAATTGTGATACTGGCGATCTGAACACGGGGACATGTCCGGACCAACACGGGCCCGTGCCCAGACGCCCAGTAACATAAATTTTGTTTTTAAACACATTTTTACACATTCAATCAACCTAAAACTTATTTTTGGGACACATTGAGGACAATGTAATTTAAGTGTGGCGGGATGCTAAAACCTTGAATCTTGCAAGTTCTAATAACAACCCTTACACAAAACTCTATTGGAACCGCTAATCACCCCAAATTTTTTCAAAAACTTTTCGTTTTTTTTTACTTGTCTTGGTTTAATTTAGGAATAACAAGTTTTAAAAAGGTTATATTTTTACAAATTTACAACCGATAGCGTCGTGATAAAAAGAACCAACATAAGAAAATTATAAAACGGCATGACAAATCTAGTTAAAATTTGATTATATATACTTGATCACATTAAAACCCATTCCCACAAAAAGTGAGTTTTGAGCCTTTATTGAGCATACAAGCATACATCTTTAAACTAAATGCTCATCTTTCGTTTCTTGTGTGAATAGCCGCTTGGTTTCTTACGACTCTAGAACTTGCCATGACGATACATTCCCGGTCCTTACCAACTAAAATCCAAGTAAGTAAATGATGGAGGCATTAGAACTAACCCATTTTCTTTTCAACACCATTATTTTTCACCTACCCAAAAACAAACACACAAAACAAACACCCTTCACTCACCAAACCCTTTTTCTTTTAAACCCTTTATTTTAGTAAAAAGCTCGGTTTTCTTGTAACATTCCTTATAAAAAAACGAAGTCTAGCAATAAACAAACAAGTTCCTCAAAGAAACTTTGTTTGAAAGTGTTTAGTTTGAATAAAAGTCACAAAAACAAAAAGTTTTACGACGACCGACGCTTTTTACGCTTTTAGCCCTTTTTTACTAACCAATAACCCAAAACCACATACCTTTAACCCAAGCCTAACCCTTCCCCAAAGTCCTCTTGATATTTACAAAGGTTTATAGTTAAAAAGGAGGAGGATTGATTGCTTGGTAAGCATATGGTAGAAGTAAGTTCCATGCCGGTCCCGAGTGTTTCACAAAAATACATCTTCGCCCGAGTGTTGAGTGATCTCCCGTGAGGTATGTGAACTTGTATATAAATGGATTTTTAAAAAGGCATGTTATGCCCAAATAAGTAATTTCTCTTATGAAACGTTCTAAGTAAATCATAACGAATAGGATTGTAAACAGCATAAAAATAAACCCAATAAAGATCTTGGATTCCCGACACTCAAGACAAGCCCAAAACTTCTCTTCTACCCATTCCATTTGGGTGTGTAAGCCACAAAATAAAGAGCTTTGCTTGAGGATAAGCAAATATTCAAGTGTGGGGGTATTTGATGTGTGTAAAATGCAACATATAAATTACATCAAATGAGGCATAAAACTAAACATTTTTTAGTACTAATGTTGGAAAACGTGTGCTTTTGTCTTCTCTTTGTATTTCAGGACCAAATGAGCTTAAATGAACAAAAGGAACAAATATGCAGCAAAATCTAACATAAATACAAAGAAAAGGAATAAACGTGGCATGTCCGACCCCTCGACAGCATCTTCCCAAGCAAAAACAAGAAACAGCGGCCAGTTGTCTACAGAAAATGACAAAGTGATAGAAGCTTCTATTCCCAACACGGGGGCGTGCCCAGCTCAACACGGGCCGTGGTCAACGCTAAGATTCGCAGAATCTTGCAAATCTTGATAGTACAGATACACTTCTGCACACGGGGTCGTGCCTAGCGAACACGGGGGCGTGTGGAGCCTAATGAAGACAATTGTAATTAATGAAGAAAGAGAAAGAGGACGGTGACGGGGCCGTGTCCGGGCTTCTGTACATGCTATAAATAGGGGTGCTTGATTTACTTCAAAGGCATCCCTTGGCAAACCACCTCTCTCCCACTTCACCACCACTCCACCACCACTACAACACCCACATCCACCACCATCATCCATCATCCACCTTAGAGTGTGTGTAGTAGTCTCGGGATCCAAGATTGATAGTAAGAGTTCTTGACAATCAAAGGCCATGTTTGCCTAAGTCTCTTACATCACTTGGTGAAGACAAGCATTTAATGTAATACTTTTGATTTTTAATTTTTTCACACTTTTTATTTGGTTTTGTATTAATGACTTTAATAACTACTTTCTGATGTTGAAAGTGAAACTTCCTTATCATTTGTCTGTGGTGTCTTGGCGTTATTTTACTGTCTATATAAAATAAAAGATTTTCATCATTCATATCTCCACAGTCTATATAGAGATATGTTGGCTACATGGTCGGGGGTTAAGGAAATGGTTTGGTAAGGTTCTTGCCTTGTTTAGTGTATAGATCCTGCAAGGATCTAGGTCAATCTTACTAGGACCTCCTTCAATACCCACTGGTATTGGATGGCGGGGGTGCGAATGGCTTGATCCCCTCATATGTAAACTACTATTAATTCATTAACCCGGATACTTGGTATTGTATCCCTACTGACTCAAACCACTTAGCCGAAGGTAACGTTGCCTTCAAAAGAGGGGCCTACCACATTACGCATTAATAACTTAATTAATTATCTTTCAATATTCCGACCATTTGGGATTGTATCCTTGCTGACTCAAACAACTGGGTTGAGAGTAACGTCACCTTCAAAAGAGGGGCCTACTACTATAACTAAGATAATCTCTTAAAAAGTGTAAAAGTGCAGAAATCATCAAAGGTTACATTAAAGGCGAGTTGGATCCAAGTGATTCATCTTGTCTATCTGTTTTATTTTCTTTTTATTTTTTTCAGCATTTTTAGTTTTTATTTTTCATGTTTAAAACCTTTTCTAAAAATTTTTATTTGATTAGACGTTGAGGATAAACCAGTACTAAAATCTCTTGTGTGCTTGGACGACCTCCGTATCTTACCAACGCTATACTACGCTCACGATGGGTGCACTTGCCCATATGTGTGTTTAGTGTTAGTAGAATATCGTGTTTTATAAATTTAAAACTTGACTAATGTGTTCAAAGGGCTTAAAATATAAACAAAAATATATAACGCTACACACGCATCAGTTATACATGCAACTAAAGTGGTTGTACATTTAAGTGATTTATACATTAAATCATATATAAACCTTATTTATAACTATATTTTGGGTAAGAGATGCTAAAACCTTATAGGATATATAAAAAAATATAAGCACATGTGAAAAGCCCTCCGCTTTTGCAACTTACGCTTTCCTAATAAAGGACAAATATCACATATATTATTATAAGTTCAACTATTTCGACACAATTGTAGATATACAAATCCTGAAGTTTGTATAGTGAGTTTGAATCCATGGGATAATTTTCATGAATTTGATTTAATAAAGTTAGTAAGATTTGTTGATTTGGAGTTGATCAGAAGAACCTAGATTTTATTAACAGAGCGTTCCAATGTTTTTTGATATCCTAAGTGAACTACGAAGTGGAGACCTTTTTAAATATCATACAAAATATATAGAGATTAATAGAAAAATTAGCTGTTAAAGTTAATCTAACTTGAGTAAATAGCCCTAATTCCGCCCATAAATAATCCTCCAATCCCGACGCCATGATTGATTATCGACAGAGCAGGTTGTCAATGGGAAATGAGAACGATGATTGCAGCATATTTTAGGTCTTTTAGCCGTTGATTCGATGAATTGGGATGCGTCCTTGAATGGTCGCTAGTTGTTGGAGGCTTGCAATTATGTAGGGATGAGCACGGTACCCGTTCGGTACCGAACCCATTCCGTTACCGAAGGTACCGATACCGAAAAACGGGAAAAGTGGATACCGGTACAGAATATACCGGTTCGGTAACGGTACGGTACCGGTATTTACCAGTAACTACCGGTAGTAACTACCGGTAGTAACTACCGGTAGTAACTACCGGTAGTAACTACCGGTAGTAACTACCGGTAGTAACTACCGGTAGTAAATACCGGTACCGTACCATTACCGGTACCGAAAAACGGAGAAAGTGGGTACCAGTACCAAATATACCTACCAAATATACCTGGTACGGTTCGGTACCGGTACTAAATGCTCATCCCTATAGTGATGTGTGTAGGTTAATTCAAAACTGGGCCTTAAATGTGGGACCTTTTTCCTAAACAATTTTTATCTAGGCTCCTTTAATAAAAACAACTAGTTTAGTTTTCCTTTTATTTTGGCTTAATACATATACAATATACAAAACTGACTGAAAAAAAATTGGAGGCCCTTGATTTTTCGTGACCCTGGGCCGTGCCTAAGGTGGAAAGCCCAACGGACCGGCCTTGGTTATTAACAGGAGACATCATCAGTGATGTGTGTGGAAATGAAAATGAAGATAACAATGAAGAATAGTCCAAATCAACGATGAGTTGTTGCTAACTGTGTAACGATATTTAACAGAATACAACAACCTAACTTCTATTTTTACAACTTAACCCTTGAACTATCGTATATTAACTATTTAGTCCCTGTTTGACCTATTGACCACTTGTAACAATAATTTCCCCTTTTAAAACCCGATTTTGACCTCAAAATTAAAACACAAATTCAGGGAACCTAGCCTGCACTGCATCTCTAGCAAATCTTCCCATGTTACATCACTTACAGGTTATTACTATCATTTATAAATAGAAGGGTTATAAGTGTCAAATAGGAAAGTTCAGGGGTCGTTTGTGTCAAAATTGTAGTCAAGTTTGGTTAGTTAGCTGGAAGTAGTTGAGTGAGCAGTTATGTTAGTTGTAATCGAGTATAAGTAGTTGTTGATTAGTTGGAATAAACAACTTTGATTGTTTGAACTTCTCTTCTGTGTTCTAATTCTCATTTTCGAAGCTAATAATTGGTATCAGAGCAGTCGATCCTCGGCTAGCTCTCGATAAACATCGATTTAATTAGCTAAAAATTCGATTCAATTCATTTGAATTTGATCATTGTTCGGTCAAATTTTGTGCGATTTCATTTCAATCTCACGAATTGATAATTGATTCGGTCAATTTCACCCTTGAAACCCTAATAATGGCGACTCGTAATCAGACTATGGAACAGAGAATGCAAGATCATGAAAGTTCAATGAACAGATTCGCTGAAAATTTGGCGGTCATTAAGAACCAAATGGAAGCCAAATGACGGAGGTTTTGCAGAGTATTCAATCAATGGGACAGGTACCGCTTACAACAATTCTAACAACAAATTGACTAAGATGGACTTTCCTAAATTCAATGGTGAGAATCTAGAAGGATGGTTATGTAGAGTAGAACATTTCCTTGCTATAGATGAAACTCCAGATCATCTTAAGATCAGAATGGTAATTGTCCATACGGAGGACATGGCAATTCTTTGGCACCAATCGTTTGTTCAATCCAGAGGAGGAAGCATAGAAAGTATGACTTGGTTAGAGTATATAAGTTTTATTACTACTAGATTTGGGGTAATTCTGAATCAAGATGCTATGGGTACATTAGCATCTCTCAGACAAACAGGATCATTGAAAGATTTGTGTAAGGAATTTGATTTGGCTCGTTTCAATATGTGATGAATATGCTATCAGTCTTTTCTTGAAGGATGTTAAGCCTGAAATTGGTTATCCAGTGAGAATGTTGAGGCCAAAAAGTTTTCCTGAAGCATATATGTTAACAACAATGCAATCTTTAAATGCTACTCAGTCTAATAGAAATATGATAAGGGGTACATATAACAACAATATAAGAAGTGGAGAGTCTAATTCGTAACCATTTCTTACAAACAATACCAATAATCTACCCTTATTACCTGCTCCTGATAGTAAGCCAAAACCCTTAAATTCAAGAAAATTGACACATAAAGAGATTGAGGAAAAGAGAGCAAAGTGAGAATGTTTTGGATGCACTGAAAAGTATGCTCCTAGTCATATCTGTAAAAATAAGCAATTATTCTCTATTGAATTAATAGGGGTAGAAGATGATGATCAAGTGAATTTTCCAGAGATAATGTTGCAAGATATTCAAAAGGCCAAGATATATTTGAATGCGATAATGGGAGTACCAACTTTTTCCACTATGAGGATAAAAGGGTCAATTGGTACAAAATCTTTACATATTTTGGTAGACTCAGGTTCTACCCATAATTTTGTGAATATAGATTTGGCCAGAAATATGAGGTGTCCAGTTAAGGAAGTTGGTTCACTGAACATTACCATAGCTGATCATATGTCTTGTAATCAGCTATGTGAAGATTTCGAGTGGGTCATGCAGGGTAATTGGTTTGTTGCAGATGTGATGTTAATACCTTTGAGCAACTATGATATGGTTCTGGGGTGTAGTGGTTATAGACCTTAAATGACATAGTGTGGAATTTTAAGAAATCGACCATGAAGTTTAAAGTGGGAGAACAATGGGTAGAGTTAAAGGGAATAGAAGCTGATACAGTTTCTTTGTGTTCTACTGAGAAGATGGAGCATATCCTAAGTGAAGGAGAGGGTGTAGCAACAATTCAATTGTTTAGCTTAAAGACTGAGGGAAGTGATTATTTCCAACATGCTGCCAAGATAAGTGATGGTAGTAAAGATGAGGCATTAATAGCTTTACATAACAAATTTGCTGATGTGTTTGAGGTACCTACTACCTTACCACCTAAAAGAGATTGTGATCATAGGATTATTTTGAAAGATGAGAATCCTAAAAGAGAATGTAACAATTAATCAGAGGGCCTATAGATATCCTGCTGGACATAAGGATGTCTTAGAAAAGTTTACACAAGAATTGTTGGATTTTAGGGTGGTCAGGAATAGTAAGAGTGCTTTTGCTTCTCCAGTTGTGTTGGTGAAAAAGAAAGATGGATCTTGGAGGTTTTGTGTGGATTATAGGCAACTAAATGAAGCCATAGTGAAGAACACGTTCCCTATTCCATTAATAGAGGAATTGTTGGATGGATTTGGGGGAGCAACTGTATTTTCTAAGTTGGATTTGAGGGCTGGATATCATCAAGTTAGGATGGATGAGAATGATGTGCATAAGACGGCATTTTGAACCCATCGGGGACTGTTAGAGTTTGTATTCATGCCATTTGGCTTGACAAATGCACCTGCTACATTTCAGGCATTAATGAATGCTACCTTTAAGCCCTTGTTAAGGAAAACTATCTTAGTCTTCTTTGATGACATTCTAGTCTATAGCCCTACTTTGAAACAACATGTTTTAGATCTGGGACAAGTTTTAGAATTGTTGAGAGCAAATTCCTTACTTGCTAAAAAGTCCAAATGTTCTTTTGGGGGTTCATCAATAGAATATTTGGGACATATAATATCGGGGCAAGGGGTGCAGACTCATCCACAAAAGATTATAGCAGTTCAGCAATGGCCTATTCCTAAAATTTTGAAGCAGTTGAGGGGGTTCCTTGGGCTTGCAGTATATTACAGAAGATTTATTAAATCTTTTGGAATCCTTGCTAGACCTTTAAATGAGTTATTAAGGAAAGATGCTTTTGAATGGTCAGATCCAGCTCAGCAGGCTTTTGAGCAGTTAAAAGAGGCCCTAACCACAGCTCCGTCCTTGCTTTGCCTGATTTTAATAAAGAGTTTGTGATAGAAACGGGCATGGGGCAATTCTAATGCAAGAGGGTTATCCCTTAGCTTTCATTAGAAAGGCCTTGTCTACAAAACAACAGTTACTTTCAGTCTATGAGAAGGAGCTGCTGGCTATTTTGTTGGTGGTGTATCTGATTGTTAAGAAGTTTTTTTTATTAAAACTGATCATAAGAGTTTAAAATTCTTTCTTACCCAAAAGATTACTACACCTTTGCAACAAACCTGGTTCCCTAAACTCATGGGGTATATATATGAAATAGTTTATAAGCAAAGGTCGGAGAATTTAGTGGCGGATGGATTATCTAGAGTTAATGGGTTGGCTTTATTTGAGGTCAGTTTGAGTTCCATAGATCCTTTGTTGTTCTCAAGGATCAAGGTAACTTGGGAAACGGATGTTCATTTGCAGTCCATTATACAAAGAATTACACAAGGTCAGTTGGTAGAAAAGGTGACTTGGGATGGGCAGGTTTTGAAGAATAAAGGGAAATTGTGGATAGGTAATGATGTACAACTTAAAAAGGATATTTTACATCTCTTCCACAAATCACCAATTGGAGGTCATTCAGGGTTCACGCCAACTTTGAAAAAAGTTAAGGCCTTTTGTTATTGGAAAGCGTATTCTAAGCAAGTCTATAATTTTGTCAAAGAATGCCATGAATGTCAGCATGCTAAGTATGAGCCACTAGCAAGTCCTGGTTTGTTGCAACCTCTTCATGTTCTAAGTCTTGTTTTTACAGATATCTCAATGGACTTTATATCTGCTATGCCAAAAGTTCAACAAAAAGATACAATCCTGGTGGTGGTAGACAAACTAACAAAATATGCTCATTTTTTGCCCTTATGTCATCCTTATACTGAACCACAAGTGGCTTAGGTGTTCCTAGACTCTATTTTTAAGTTACATAGTTGTCCAATAACCATTGTATCTGATAGAGACCCTTTGTTCTTGAGCCAATTTTGGAGGGAGTTTATGAAATTGCAGGGTGTCCAATTGTTATACTCTACAACATACCATACTCAAAGTGATGGTCAAACTAAGGTCTTAAATCGGTGCTTGGAGTCCTATTTAAGATGTATGTGCATGCATTCGCCAGCTCAGTGGGTGAAGTGGTTGAGTTTGGCTGAATGGTGGTACAACACTTCTTACCATTCAAAAATAAAGCTTAGTCCTTTTGAAGCTTTATATGGCTTTCCACCTCCCTTACACATTCCTTATATACCTAATGATACAAACTTCGAAGCTGTGGAAGTGTTACACAGAGATATAGAGTTAATGATCAATAATTTGAAATAGGCTCTTATCAAAGCCAGACATTGCATGAAACAATCTGCTGATAAAAATCGCTCAGAAAGGCATTTTGAGATAGGGGATTGGGTTTACCTTAAGCTTCGACCTTTTGTGCAAACTTCTTTATGAACTCAGAAGCATTCAAAGTTGGGACCGAAATATTTTGGGCCATTTTTTATTTTGGAAAAAATAGGGACTGTTGCCTATAAGCTAGATCTACCAGAAAGTGCTCAGATGCATCATGTGTTTCATGTGTCGTTGTTGAGAGCATGTGTGACACTTCGGGTTTTCCTACACAATTTGATTTTACGTTATGATTATGTGAATTTACTAAATGAAATCTAATTGACAATTATGTGGTTAACATGTAAATTATTATAATTATTATCATTATTACAAAGTGTGCTCAGTCGTACACTTACTTCCTGTCCTGCACGCACCACAACATCGCACACCCTCCTTTGCTATTTCACACCTGATGGACCGCACAGTTGTTGGATCAGGCCCAAGAATCAGTCCACTTGAACCCTAAATAGACCGCACACTTGTGAGGTGCTCACCTATTAAGTGTGTGGCATACTCATGTGTATAAAAGGACCCTCATAGCCGACATCTGGGAATTGTTGGCAGCAAATCATTAGGGCACAAATCCCTAAGAACATTCCCTCTCTCTCTCCTCATCCATTTTCTCTCTCTAAAAACCCTAAAATACACTTAAAATCCCTCCTTCTTCTTTGGTTTGGACGGCATAATCATCAACCTTCGACAGTAGCGCTATCATTCTCAAACGGAAGCTAGTGTCACCACAAAGGAGCTTCATTCCTTCCGATTCTACACACATTTTCACTCTCGTCTAACTTGTTAGCTTACTATCTCCATGTTTGATGATAATAGATGTTAAAGGTGCTAGCTTGGTAATGAATTTGTGTAATAAATGGCTGATTTGTGACAAGTAACATGCTAAAAATTGTTGAAGGTTTAGATCTTTTGATGTTGTTAATGATCCCCGATTGAACCCATGTGTGTTGTTGATTTAATGTTTAAACGTATTTGATTGAAGTTGATTTAATTGCCATGTGAATAGAACAGAGTTAATGTGTGCTTGGATGAATGATGAAATAACTTGTTTAGGAATTGTTTGAGGAAATAGTAATCTAAGAACAATAAGGATGATTGATGAAACTGTACATAAATCTGATTATGTGATGATTGGAACGTTGGTGATGATGATTGTCTGATGAAATGATGATAGATGTGATGTTAGGTTGGAAAGATTGATAAGATGTGTTTGATCTATGTAAATATGAAAACCTGATTGTTTTACTGTTTGTCTGAATAATACCGTACACCCAATGAATGTACAACACATTCTGCGCATCGTACAACACCCAAACAGGTCGCACACCCAAGTGTGCAACGTGTACCGCACACCCCAAAGAGGTACAACTCGTGATGCATCCTATACACTCAGATCATGCATGACCGTAGATTCTTGAACCTGCACTCTTAGAGACCGCACACTAACTGAGTTACCGGATCTGGTGCATGTTGTACAACTGCCTTCTGGATGACCGCACACTGCTTAAGAACCGCACACTAGGCAGTAGGCCGCACACCCTTATTTGGGCCAATGTGTCATTGGGATGCACACTTAACGGGCTAATATCTTAACTGGACCGCACACCTGATTAATTGGTTATGTAATAACTGGGTCACACACATCTAACCTAGCCGCACACTCTAGTGGGCTCATGACCTGTTGGGCCGAACAATCAAACTACATATGTACAGTGGACTGATGTGTTACTTGTATATTATTGGGCTTGTGATACCTTGTGTGCTACTTGATTAGTTATATGTACAATTACGTGAACTATTTGCATAACAAACACCTGACCAATATTGGTAACCATAATAGGAAGTGGTTGACCAAACTTTAAAACAAGTAAACTATCTGCCGAGCAAACCAAGGTGAGTTCACACACTTTACTAAAAGCATGCATTCCCGGTGGTTGGGAAACGGAACGAAAAACACTTTCCCTGTTTTGGGATTTGCTTGAATGGTACAAACAACACTTTCCCTGGTTTGGGATTGCTTACTATTTCTAGTTTGGAATACAGTTAATTACTATTTATATTAGATGCAACAAGTGTACTAAATGAAACTCTATCACGAAGTCCCTACTTTCTATACCGATTACTCGTCGGGGCCTGACGAACGGGTTATTAGTTGATAGCGCTATTTAGGTTTCACCAACCTCACACCGTGCCTGGAGAGGATCGGTCGTGAACTAATAGACCTTAGCAAACCGTCAATGATGATAGACATTGACAAATGCGGCAACAACAAAACATGAGTTCGCAAAGTATTCGGTATTACGCAGTTTAGTAACTTACATATGGGGTAGCTCCCCATGGCATGGTATAAACGAGTAACTTAACAACCAAAACAAGTTTTATGGAATTAAAACTGGACAACTCGTGAACTCGCCAACTTTATGTTGATACTCTATTGCATGCTTTGCAGGTACATAGTGACAGCAGGAGCTTGCAGCTTGGGAAGTGTAGTGGTCGCGTAAACCCGTGATGGGATTTCCATTATGATAATTTTGAACTTTGAAAACTTTGTTTGAACTGTTTACTTATGCTTTCGCTATTATCTTTAAACATTGTTTTGAAACTTAAACATTGGACTTGGACTTTATTAGTCACTAATCGTATTGGTTTTGATAAAAACTTTATTGTTATTATTATGATTGTTCAATATGATTGGTGGCTTGATCCTGGTCAGTCACACGCCTTGTGGTAGTACTCCGCATGTGAAAATTGAGGGTGTGACATCATGGGTCTAATATTCCTGTTTTACCAATACCAGCTGGTTTGAGATTCGTGTTGCCGCCAAGATCTGTTATTGATAAGAGGGTTGTGAAAAGGAATAACAAAATGATGCAACAAGTGTTAGTTCATTGGCAAGATTTGCCAGTTTCAGAAGTCTCATGGGAGTTCGCTGATGATTTTAAACTGAGATTTCCAGATTTTCATTCTGGAGGACAAAAATGATTTGTTTTTTTCGAGGGGGGGGAGTTATGTTACTATTGTATATAAATAGAAGGGTTATAAGTGTCAAATAGGGAAGTTCAGGGGTCGTTTGTGTGAAAATTGTAGTCAAGTTTAGTTAATTAGCTGGAAGTAGTTGAGTGAGCAGTTATGTTAGTTGTAATCGAGTATAAGTAGTTGTTGATTAGTTGGAATAAACAGCTTTGATTGTGTGAACTTCTCTTCTGTGTTCTAATTCTCATTTTCGAAGCTAACACAGGTAAATCCTTCCATTTGATTAAAACTTCCACTCTTGCTTCTTAATCATACGATGCTCAATTACAGTCGCAGGTGTTTACAAAAATCTGGGTTGTTTTGGAAGTGGTGAAACAATGGCATGATCTCCTTTTGCTAATTTGAGTAGAGGCACATGAAAAGTTGGATGCATTTGTGCATCAAGTAAATCAAGCCGGTATGCAACCTTTCCCACCTTTTAAATTAAAATACCGAATCACCCACCTTGTATTCTCTTTTAATTCAATGTTTATCTACTAATTGCTTCATCCTATTCTAGGTTGTATATAACGAATGCTTAAGCTCTTGAATAGTAATTTCCCTTTCTCTACACATCTTATCTACTGCCTCATTAGAACAGTCATTAGGAATATAAGGGATAAGAATAGGCGAATGATACCCATACAGTACTTGAAATGGTGTGGTCTTGATTGATGAGTGAAAATTTGTGTTATACCATCATTCAGCTAAGGAAAGCCATTTCAACCAGGAAGTGTTTGTAGCCACTGTGATACTCCTAATATACGACTTGATTCATCTATTAACTACCTCAGTCTCTCCATCAGACTGGGGATGATATGCAGCCAGCTAATGCTTGCATTTTTGTAAAAGCTTTCCAAAAGTTGCTTAGAAACAAAGGATCCCTGTCAGACACAATAGATTGGGGCCATCCATGCAACTTAAAGATATGATCCAAAAAGAGTTGTGCAACATTCTCAGCAGTGTAAGGGTGCCCCAATGGAAGTGAATGCCCATACTTAGTCAAACGATCAATCACTACCAAGATAGTGTCTTTACCTTGCACCCTAGGAACCCCCCCCCCCCCCCCAAAAAAAAATCCATAGAAATATTAGAAAAAACATACTTTGGAGTAGGCAGAGGTTGTAACAAGCCCAGATATGCTACATTTTCAGTTTTAATCCTTTGACATACATCACATGCCCTTATATAAATTGTCTCACATGCTTATTTAGCCCTTTCCACTTGAACAAACCTTTGATCTTTTGAATAGTGGCATGACCTCCCATAGCAAAACTATGACATAATTTGATAATATCCCACTGCAATTCCTCACATTTTCCCACTAACACCTTCCTTTGCTTTGTGAATAATAGTAGCCTCATTAAGCCTTCTATAGTCAATACACATCCTCCAGCTGCCATCTTTCTTTTTTACCAACACAACAGGGGCTGCAAATGGACTTGAAATTCCCCTTACTACCCCTGTATCCAATAATTCTCTAATCATAGCCTCTATAACATCCATTGGGCCATTTGATACCTGTATGGTTTCAGATTGATTACCATAGATTCACCTTTTAACACAATTCTATTGTCGTAGGGCCTGGAAGGAGGTAAAGACGATGGTACTTGAAAAACAACCCCAAATGAATTCAATAAGGTATCAATAACTTCATGATTACCTGTGTAATGAAAAAAAGTCTTATGTTGATACTGTCCTTCATTCCCTTCTATTTTTGAACTAAACAACTGGCTGTGAACTGCCTGACTATCTTGATTAAGAACGTCATTCATAGTTCTCGTTGAACATAAAGCACTTTGTTTGTATGGTTACCCTTGAACTGGTATAACTATCCAATGGTATGACTAAAACATTTGCTTTAAACCATAACCCCTGCATTTGCCATTGGAATCATGACAAATCTTGTTACAAATAAGTGGAATCCCATTAGCTACCCCTACTCGCATAGGTCTAATCTCTTGTAAAGAACAATTGAGTTTCTTAGCTAATTTTTCATCTAAAAAATTGTGAATTGACCCAGAGTCTACTTGCATTGTAGAAAAAGAAGGTACACCTGTTAAAGCATGAATTGAAATTAATGGATGAGTTACTGTTGCATCAATTACTATCTCCCCTTCTTCAAGAACATTAAGATATTCCTCAGCTTCACCCATTAATTCAATGCTATACAACTGTTTATTGGGACATTTATGGGTGGGGGTAAATTTGTCATTACAGCAGAAGCATTCTCCCTTAGATCTTTTGACAGCCATTGCTTTACTAGTTAGTGATTTACTATTAAGAGATTTATGATGTATAGGAGGTGAGGGTAAAAGTGGAAGATGTGAAGTATTTGTAGGAGGTTTGAGTGTTGTTATAGGACTAGGGTTATGAACTGGATTTGGAGGGTAAAATTTACCATGATGGTTAGAGTGGAACTTAGGTTTTATGGTCAAGGAATGATTAGCCGCATCTTGTTTCTTTGCAAGTTTATACGCTTCCTTCATAGTCTTTGGTTCAAACATTCTAATTGGACAACCAAACTCAGGTTTAAGACCATTCAAAAATATGCTTATAGCATATTCTGTTAGCGGAAGCCTTTGATCATTATATTCATTAAGTAGAGGTTTTGGTGTCTTGGCACGAAACAGGGGATTACTCACACGATTTGAAGGCATGATGTAACAGTGGAATTGAGAGAAAATGGACAAACAATAAACTGAATTATGAATGTCTTGGTACCGGTAATTATTGCCGGTAAACCATATATATATGTCTTCACTAAAACGGTTATACGAGTGGTTATGTTTGGCGGGAATAACCGCTTGTTTGAAACGGTATTATCCGACCATCATACCCATTCGATTCTATCCGTCCATCTACATACATATCTAATAAGTATAAGTTTAATACATACAAATAAATATAATTATGTTTATATATATATATAACTAATACTCTCCCCTAAACATAATTAGATTTAAGGGAGGTCTTGATGACACTGTGATTAGCTTCAGTGATTGCTTTCTTTGCCCTTGTGAAGTCGAACCTTTTTCTTTGTTTCAGTTTCTTGATTCCATGCCAGTCACCGCCACCATAAAATGCATAATGATCTTCAGCTATGTCTTGAGTGACTTCCGATTGTTCTTGTAATCCTGCATCTGTCTGATTTGCAAACAAGGCATATTGTTTTACTTCCTTCTCCACCGCTCCAGAACTACTCGAACATTCAGCCATTTCCGATTGACCTGCACTAGTTATATCGTTCTTATCGCCTTCACTCATGCACTGCCGGGGATCCACCACCTTTTCTTCCTCCATTCCGATGGCTTTTTCTTGTGTTAACTTGAACTTGTAGTAGTATACAAGTACATCCAAATACATAGCGTATATCAGACGCATGTATTCACCATCCTCATACTCGAATCCTGTGTCTTTTGCTATCATCGACCACATACCATTCTCTGTGATTCGCCGGTGGCCCCCTTCTCTCTTTACTGCCATATATAAGTCTAATAACCCCACTTTCCGATTGTTTGTTGCATATGCCGGTAACGGTCTTGATTGAATCTCCAGTTTTTCTTTAATAAACCACTCTACCATGTTTTCAAAAACAGTTTCAAGATAGCATTTATACTTGAAGACATAGTCTTCATCTTCAAGCATGTGTAATAAGGCCTTGCAATCTTGAAAATCTTTGAAAACCATTGCTTGTAAAATTAGAATATTCCAGTCCGGTTCATCGGTTGAAATATTCAAATTTTCGAAGTATTCATTAAGAAATTCTGTTTTGAATTTCTCATGATCGGAATTCCTACTAACCACATATTGTTTTTCTAATTCTCTGATCTCTTCCTCCTTCGTTAAACCGGTATGATTATTCCTTTTATTATATATAGGAACACTAAATGTTGGAAATATTTTACATACATCACCCATAAACTTCACCGTAAATCCTTGAATCATCAGTTGATCGAGACTTAAGACATTTCTTTCAATGTCGGGTGCGTAGAACACACTTTGTACTCGAATTTTTTCTGACCCAGTTATTATATCAACAACACCGATTCCTCTAACAAAGAGGAAATTGTTTTCCCCCGTCTCCGTTTCAACACACGACATATTCTTCATACGCTTAAACATGTCTAAATTACCAGAAAAGTGATGTTTGAAAGTTTTACTTACATGCCATATTTCCGACCAGTATCCGCCGTCGGTTCCGATCACCACGAATTCTTGTCTCTGATCGGATTGTGTATCCTTTTCGGCTTCTTGATCTTTCTGCGTACCCGTATTAACCGCTAGACGGAGTAACTGGCTTTCTTCATCCTTCTCCTTCTCTTGACATGTAGAAATTTTATGGCCTGGTCTGTTACAATAGTAACAACATCGCTGCATCCATTTCCGTTCACGTTTTTCTTCAGTGCAGTGCATGCATGGCATCATGGTTGAAGATGGCTTTAAATCATCATCACTTACATAACCGGCTCTGATACCACTTGTTAGCGGAAGCCTTTGATCATTATATTCATTAAGTAGAGGTTTTGGTGTCTTGGCACGAAACAGGGGATTACTCACACGATTTGAAGGCATGATGTAACAGTGGAATTGAGAGAAAATGGACAAACAATAAACTGAATTATGAATGTCTTGTTACCGCTAATTATTGCCGGTAAACCATATATATATGTCTTCACTAAAACGGTTATACGAGTGGTTATGTTTGGCGGGAATAACCGCTTGTTTGAAACGGTATTATCTGACCATCATACCCATTCGATTCTATCCGTCCATCTACATACATATCTAATAAGTATAAGTTTAATACATACAAATAAATATAATTATGTTTATATATATATATAACTAATATATTCTTCACAAATACTCACTCTCAATAGATTTTCATCAAATTTCTCACAATATTCTTCAAAAGACCCCGATTGAAAAGTTGAAGTTAAAAGACCCATAGCATCATGAAACAAATTAGTAGAAAATCGATCAGTGAATTCAGACCATGTTACCTCAGTTATAGGTTTGACCAGAGTTTTTAGGAAAGAAGAGTGCCATTTCATAGCATTGCCCTCCAAATTAATGGCCGCATATCTCACTTTAAAATTTCTGGTGTATCATCGACATCAAAGAAATGTTCGCATCTGCAAATCCATTCTTCCACATCCGAACCATTAAATTTCGGAAACTCGATCTTCCCCAATCTAAACAATCTATCCGTTATGGTACCACCGTTAATGAAGAACGATACGTTAACCAAGTCCATCCGAGTACAAGTAATGGGCCTCTCGGCCCGGTTATGTTTATTTTATTTTAGTCTAGTTAATTATGGGTCAAACAATAGTTTGTTTATGTTTATTATTTGGTCCGTAGGCCACATGTATGGGTCGAACAGAATGTTTAGTCCAGTATGTTATGCATCGGTTAGAACAAGTGGGTTTGGGCCAAGCTTAATGAACCGGTATGTCCATTAGCAAAATAACTGCATGAGCGGTTATCTCTCAAACGTCATATCCCTTAGTTTGAAACGACGTAACTGTTGGAACATACCTGTTCATCGCTATAAAGCCGCTGCACATGCCCTTGTTCTCCGGTCGGTTATCGTGTTCAAGTTTGTGAAGAATCAAGTTATTATTATTCAAGTTCTAGTTATCATTCAAAGTTCAATTCGGTTAGTTATCTTTTGCAAATCTGTTTTTTCATTCAATTCATCATGAAGTACTGTGATTGTTGTGGGTTTTTCGAGAACGATTGTGTGTGTGGTCACAATACCATCTGTTCCGATTGGTCCTGGGTTTTCGATGACGATGATACCAACATTGGTATCAGAGCCAAAGGTTTAACAGGAAGCGGAAGGGATTGTGATCAAGAAGAAAACCGGGTTCGTGGAAACAAAGGGAAATCGGTGGTGACCGATTATGGTGAAGAGGATTTTGTTCGTAGTGGAGAGTGCGGCCGGGCGGCGGAAGTGGATGAGTACGCGCAGGGGAAGCCAACCATGCGGACCGAGAAATCACCAATGAAAAAGTTTCCAAAGAAAGTGTTTCAAAAGGGTTTCGTGAAGAAGTCCGGGAAGAAATCTAATGCACCAGTGGGTAGGCCGAGAAAACCGGGGGTTCGGTGTTTCAAGTGCAAGAAATTCGGCCACATCGCATCAATTTGCCCTAGTAAGTATATCATGTTATCACCATTGCCAATAGAAAGTGATTATATTGTGAAAGATACTTGCGGGGGTAAATGGGATTCAATCTGGATTGTTGATCCCACGTTTAAAACGCATATGACGAGAAATCGAAATTTGTTTAAGTGTTTCAAGAGACACTTTGGGGTTGTAACGAACGAAAGTAGGAAAGACTTTTCGTTTGTACATGGAATAGGAGAAGTGAGAGTGCCGGTGGACGGCAAGGATAAGACAATCCCGTGCGTAAGTTACGCACCAAGACTTGACAAGAATGTTCTAAGTCTAGAACAACTCTTGTTTCAAGGGATTGAGACGGTCACCATGGGTGAGAAGTGTGTGTTGAAGAAAATGTTTGGTTGTCGATCAAAAGGGTTCGACATATACGAAGACAAGTTGGAAATCGATTTGGAACAAGATTATCTTAATGCTTTCTACGATAATCTTGGGGTTGATAATGGCTACAAGAAGGAGAAAAAGGAATTCCATGAGTGTCTGGGGGATTATTATGAACGGGAATTCGAGAAGTCGAAAAACAAAAAGAAAGTGTACGGTGAACGTTCAAACGCTAGGAAAGAAAAAGTTGTGTACTCCAAGAAAGCGAAAAAGGCATTGTTAATCTACATTGAAGGCGAGAAAGATAATCTGCGCCAATCAAGAGAAATGCTTCGAGAACGGGCAATAACTCTCTCTCAACTCGAGGAGGACGTTGTTGAAAGAGGGTTGATTATGGAAAGTTGCGTGGAACCGGGGGATCTTATCACACTACACGAGGAAATCAAGAAACACCCAAGGTTCTTCGACGCACCGTTCGAGGAAGTTTTGGTTTGGTTCATCACGGATTTTCTAGGGATTGTTTGTGAGAAAGCAATGCCACCAGAGTTAATTGATGGACGTGATCTCAGTCTCATACTACTACACCGCATCGTGAAGCATAACGGTGGGTTCAAAGAGATAATGGAGAAAGACATGTGGGGCGATATTTCGGTGAAGTATGGCTACGAAGCGGATGACGCTTACGAGATAAAGGTCGCCTACGTTTATTATTTGGAGTTGGTCGAATGGTATTTCGACTACATCAAGAAGGAGCGTGCAAGAGAGAAAGTTGGCATGGCTGAAAGCTCAAGCAACAATTGCGGTTGGCTCGACGATTCAAGCGACGACGACGTGGTGGTCAAGATCGAGGTCACCAACAATCGCAAGGAGTGATCGTGATCGAAGGACTCGGATGTTCTTGCTTAAGGGGGAGAATGAAGAACGATACGTTAACCAAGTCCATCCGAGTACAAGTAATGGGCCTCTCGGCCCGGTTATGTTTATTTTATTTTAGTCTAGTTAATTATGGGTCAAACAATAGTTTGTTTATGTTTATTATTTGGGCCGTAGGCCACATGTATGGGTCAAACAGAATGTTTAGTCCAGTATGTTATGCATCGGTTAGAACAAGTGGGTTTGGGCCAAGCTTAATGAATCGGTATGTCCATTAGCAAAATAACTGCATGAGCGGTTATCTCTGAAACGTCATATCCCTTAGTTTGAAACGACGTGACTGTTGGAACATACCTGTTCATCGCTATAAAGCCGCTGCACATGCCTTTGTTCTCCGGTCGGTTATCGTGTTCAAGTTTGTGAAGAATCAAGTTATTATTATTCAAGTTCTAGTTATCATTCAAAGTTCAATTCGGTTAGTTATCTTTTGCAAATCTGTTTTTTCGTTCAATTCATCATGAAGTACTGTGATTGTTGTGGGTTGTTCGAGAACGATTGTGTGTGTGGTCACAATACCATCCGTTCCGATTGGTCCTGGGTTTCCGATGACGATGATACCAACAGTTAATACCATTGTTATTCTCCTGATGAGATGAAGAAGTGTCTGAGTTGGATTGATTATTGGCCAATTTCTCAAGAATGAATCTAATATCAGTAAAAGATTGCTCTGCTTTTTCAACAAAAGCTTCAAATCGTAGTAATGATGTTGTGTGATCTTTAATCACTTTCTCCAATTATGTTTGACTTCGAGTTGATGTCATATCGAATTATCAAATGATCGATGAATTGATAGAATTTGAACTAGAATTGATCGAACAATGATCAATTCAGGATTGAAACGAACAAAATAAATCGAACAGTTGATTGATTTAAATCGAACAGTTGATTGATTTCAGTGAATTGAAACGAACAATTCAATCAGTTATAGAGCTTCCGAGGATCGGAATATGGAGGTTCCGAGGATCGGAAAGCTCTGATACCAATTGATGTGTGTGGAAATGAAGAAGAAGATAACAGAGAAGAATAGTCCAAATCAACGATGAGTTGTTATTAACTGTGTAACGGTATTTAACAGAATACAACAGCCTAACTTCTATTTTTACAACTAAACCCCTGAACTATCGAATATTAACTATTTAGTCCCAGTTTGACCTACTGACCACTCGTAACAATCAGTGATCCATTGAGTCTGGGAGATATATTGGCAGCATCGGAGGTTTAGATCTCGGGTTAGGACATGAAGGTAGTTAGGGTTTTTCAAGAAAAATCAGTTATTGTGAAGACGATGGTTCATGACAAGGCATGGCATGGATGGTCTTGATCCAAGGTTTGTGATGACGATGACCCAGTGGTTCATTGTGATGTGCGGTGATGCAAGAACTAAGAACAATCACAGAGGTGGCTCGTGGTTGTAGTGTGTACTAGGAGTGTTTACGGTCCAGTTCAGCCATCTTATACAAGAACATGTTGGATTTTTTTAGTGTAATTTGAGATTGCGCGTGACATACAATAAGAGTGCACACTTATTTGGATGTCATCGGGACTAACGGGGGATCCAAGGGGGCAGCGCCCCCTTGGCGGGGGTTCGGGGGCAGCGCCCCCGAGAGAAGCGGGGTCCAAGGGGCGGCAGCCCCTGGCGGGGTCCAAGGGGCAGAGCCCCTGGCTGGGGTCGAGCTGCATCAGAAATTAAATTTCGGGCTAAATATGCACTTTTGAAACATGAGGGACTAAAGGTGTTTTTGTTCAAAACAAAAACTGCAGGCAGTTATGGAAAACTGTAAATACGCTCTTTCAAACGCTTTTCAAAACCCTAGACGAATTAGCAGTTCGTCAAATTCCTCAAAATTCTCTCAATCAAATTCTCATACAGAAATCTAGAATCAAATCTGATTTTATCCGATCAAAGATTGGTAGCCACTCCAATTGTTTGATCTGAAAGTGATTACACGACTTCAGATTTATCCAAGCAATTTCGAAATTTTCCAAAAGAACATTGGGCTGAACCGCTATAGTTAGTTGTGGATGACGACAAACCAATCTGGCAAGTTGGGTGAATCGGCACCAGCTGGTTTTTTGAATTTGGCTGTTCAAACAATTTTTTTTCTAAAGCATATGCCTTATAGTATAACTATCTAAACGGTAAAGATGATTCATGATACTGCTACCAAAAAATGAAAAGAAAAAACAAGCTTGTTCAGTTCACCCAAAGGATTCCATGTTCCAAACAAGGCAAACCGCTAAATCGGCACAACTAAACCATGAACCAGGCTGTTTGGATCTCAAACCAACCAACTTGCTTCCCTGATTAAGCCACTCTAACAATGAAAAGCAAAATCTTTATTACTCATGCTTTGTATTTATTTATCTACTACCTTGACATACAACAGTAGTATAGTACCCCCATCAAAAGCATGATTTTCAAACATGATTTTCAAACATGATTTACATTTGTTCTTCACTTCCATTCAACTCAACGGCTCGTAAAAGGTGTCCTTCACAATACCAAGAATCGCGTCTCCAGTAAACCCATCATCCGTTGCATAAAAAAGACTCAATACATTACTCATGTTCAAAAATACGTCTTTACAAGCTCTAGGAACAATGCTTCCTTTTTCTTCCGTGACTAATTTCATAATCTCTTTCCTCATGTTCTTTATCACCGTCGTGATCTCCTTTATAATCTCTTCTTCCCCAGTTGCACTTTCTCCATTCCTCAACTGCAATTCTATAGCATTTAGTTCTTCCTTAATTTCTCTCTGCATTAACATTTAACAAAAAACCCATTATTACTATACTACCTTCTTTTGTTTTTTTAATAAAATAAAATTTACAAGCATATACCATGAAGCTATAGATATCATTCAGAAGCCGACCCATAACGCTCATTTGGTCAAATATGTTATGATACTCAGAGCTTTCGACAATCTCCTCTGACAACTTGGGTCCCACAAAGTACAGAGTGTTCAGTACAATCGGGCCTAATGCAAACGACACGGAAGCATTTTTCATATATTCATCCATTGTTGGTGTATAAGCATCTCTTCTCCATATAGCTTCCGTCAACATACTATTCAACAGATCCAGCCACTGTAGAAAAAAAAAGAAACAAATAAAAAAAATTAGACGGACGCCGTCCTCTTATGTGAAGTAGAAAAGATTGAACATCTTACAATTTGAGTAACATGGCTTGTTACGTCTCGTTCTTGCCACTTGAAACCAGCGTCTCCCATCCAACATATCGCATCTTTTATTGCTGAGAATAGAATTCGAACTGTCTCTGAACAACAATCTTTGTCAACATCTACATTCCATCTGCAGTTTAAAAAACAAAACCCTTTAGAAGTTCAAAATAATTAAGAAAATCAATTATATACATGAATCAAGATTATACTTTTCAACACAGTAAACTAGGTTGATCGATTCGTCGATAGTAGCACCACCATCAATAAAGTCATCAGTTATTGCAGTAAGGATGCTATTTTTAGCCCATGAAAGACGGGCATCCGATAACTCAGGAGCTGGTAGTGTTGCAGCAGCAGTGAAATAACAGTAGGCTGACTTTTCCCTAGCAAACGTGAGCTGGTCCAGTTTTGTCTCTGCTATCCACCTGGCGCCATGTCATCACTTATTTGTTAATCAAATCAAATCCTAAATATAACAAAATTAACTTCAGATACACACCTTTTAAAACCTTTCATTTCTTCTAGGTAAATAGATTGGCAGGAGTTAAAATCTTCAACTGCAAACTTTAGGTAATCCTCGTTGCTGATATTTGATGATCTAGCATCAATCAGGGTAATATATTCAGAGCTATGCATTGCTTAATATTTTAAATATTTACACTTGAAATAAAAGCTCACCGATATGTAGTTTTCAAAATTCTTGTATGGTCCACATCGTAATGATATATATATCGTTTAACGTTTATGCGTTCTATACCGGTATTAAAGGGAACCTTAAGAGCATTCTCCGCCTGATTCAGTTAACCATATATTCAGATCTACATATTAAATAGACATGAAAAAGAGACGCAATTACGAGTCAAAATCAGAACCTCTTTTTGAATAAATGTAGAGAGCCTGTTTGAATCAGTGGATGTTATCCTTCTGAGGAAATCACCCGACTTCAAGATTTGTTCTCCAAAAGATAATTCCTTTGGGTATAAAATCTGTGATGCATTATACACTTCAAGAGCTGCATATTCGTCTTTGAATGCTCCTTCATTAGTAATTTCTTCCAATGGATCTACACAAGTGATGAAGTGAAATATATAACAGAAAGTAGAATAAACAACTTATAATTATATGTCTATTATTTAGGATATACCTGGAGATACTTCATACCCATTGATCCTTAATAACCGAAAGGCTAAAGCACAAGTTACAACATCCATGAATATTTGCTCATCCCTCTCCACCCAACATCTAAATTTGACCAAATGATTTGCATTAATATTTCAGGTGTTTTTATTAGATAAAAGTGAATGCTTTTAATTACCTGTATGTTTCGTCTAAAACATTTTTAATTTCCACACTGAAATGGCGTGCGATTCCTAATCTTTCAAGTGTATCAACCATGGAAAGCCGGATATATAAATCAAGAGGATAAACTGTTGGGACTGAGATTCACCACGTAGATTTGTTAGCTCAATGTAGGATTTCTCCATAAGACATTCATAAATAGCAATGTTTTAAAAACGGCTTTTAAATCATACCCGGCTGGACTCGTTCAACAGGTTCATAAAATACAAATTCATCTAAAAAACTAATCCTGTCACAACTAGAATTTATGTAGTTGATCATGGTGTTTATCTAAAAACAACTATTTTCTTGTAAAATATTATTAAGTATTTTAAGAGCATTTTTATTACTTATAAACAATATTACATTGGACGAGGTGGGTAACAGTTTAAACAATGATGAAATATTGGAATAGAAGTCACTAGGTTAATTACCAGAAATATGGAAGGTTAATTCCATCCTTATGGTGGAATGAAGATGTTAAGACCAAAATAAGGGATAAGCATGATAGTTTTAGGGTTCTTTTAAGGTGCACAGACGAGGATGAGAGAGTAAGGTTGAGGGAGAGATATAAAGTGGCAAGGAGGGAGGCGAAGAAGGCAGTGACAAAAGCAAAGAACATAGCCTATAAGAGGATGTATGAACGCCTACAAACTAAAGAAGGGGAGCATGATATGTTCAAGATTGCTAAAGCTAGGGAGCGTAGAAGACAGGATTTACAAGTAGTGAATTTATAAAAGCAGAGGATGGACGTGTTTTGGTCAAAGAACATGACATTAAGCTAAGGTGGCAGACCTACTTCCACAATCTATTCAACAACCAAAGGGCGCACATCAACAAGAAAGCGAAAACCCAACCACTCAAAAGCGAAAACAAAATAATTGCTATTGTAGGGGTATCACGTAGGGAGAGGTGAAGACAACACTTAGGAAGATGTGAAGGGTATCACGTAGGGAGATCTAAGGCAGTTGGTCCTGGCAACATACTAACAGAGGCATGGAAGTGTTTAGGGGAGGAAGGAGTTCAATGGCTAACTAGTTTGTTCAACCTTATTTTCAGATCTAGGAAAATGCCAGATCAGTGGAGGAGTAGTGTCATAGTGCCTTTATATAAGAACAAGGGAAACGCCCAATGTTGTGGGAATTATAGAGGGATAAAGCTGCTAGGTAATACTATGAAATTATGGGAGAGGGTAATCGAGACTAGAATTAGAAAAGAAACCAAGGTTACGTTAAACCAGTTTGGTTTCATGTCAGGGCGGTCAACTACAATAGCGATACACATCCTAAGAAGATTTATGGAAAAATATAGGGAGAAGAAGCGGGGTCTACATATGGTGTTCATTGACCTTGAAAAAGCATATGATAGTGTACCACGTAGATTAATTTGGGGTAGTTTGGAGGATAGAGGGTTCCTGGGAAGTCTGTTGACATAATTAGGGATATGTATGTTAGATCTGAAACTAGTGTCCGTGCGGTTGTAGGGGATACCGATTTCTTCCCTATTGAGATAGGACTTCACCAAGGGTCTACGTTGAGTCTGTTTCTCTTCACGATAGTGTTGGATGGGTTGTCTAGGTCGATTCAAGAGACAATTCCATGGTGTATGCTTTTCGCAAATGATATTGTGTTAGTGGAGGAGCCTAAACAGAGCATGAATGCGAGGTTAGAGGAGTGGCGAGCAACTTTAGAGGGAAATGTTTAAGAATTAGTCGCTCCAAGACGCAGTACCTTTATTGTAATTTCAGTGGTGTAGGCGATGGCGATGACACTCAAATTACTATTAATGGTCAAGGGGTTCCGCATGTTACTAAGTTCAAGTACTTAGGATCGTTTGTAAGAAGGGGTTGGGAGATAGAAAGCGATGTAGCACATCGCATCCAAACTGGTTGGTATAGGTGGAGAGCAGCCACTGGGGTTTTGTGCGACAAAAGGTTCCCAACTAAATTAAAGGGGAATTTTTATATGGTTGCAATTAGACCTGCTATGTTGTATAGGATAGAGTGTTGGTCCATTAAGAAAGCACAAGAGCACAAGATGGAGGTAGCAAAAATGAGAATGCTAAGGTGGATGTGTGAGCACACAAGGTTAGACCGGATAAGAATTGAGGATTTTAGGGAAAGGGTAGGACTAGCTACTATTTCAGATAAGATAAATGAAGGAAAATTGAGATGGTTTGGGCATGTGAAGAGGATACAGCGCCAGTTAGGGCAGTAGAAGGTTTAACTGTGGAAGGGAGGAGGAGTCGAGGTAGGCCCAAGTTGACTTGGGATGAGCGGATTAGGAAAGATTTGCTAGAGTTACACCTCTCTGAGGACATAGTCTAGGATAGGGGTTTATAAAGACCTAGGATTAAGGTTAAGAACTTTTAGGAGTATATTCATTAGGTCTGAGCATTGAGGTAGATGCTTAGCGTTTCTTTATGGTCTAGGCGGATTTTGCATTGATTGTTTCTTTTTTCATATATGCTTAAGTGGAATCTTGCGATTCGTATTTCACTATGTTACCTATCCACGACTTCTTTTGTTATTTAGTAGCGCTCTGTTTATAGATTTGTTTAGTTTCTCGCTTTTCTACTATATGTCTTTGGTGTTTGGGGTCTCTATGGAAGCATCTTCTCTATACCTAGGGATAGAAGTAAGGTGTGCCTACATCTCACACTCACCAGACTTTACCAATAGCTTTGCTATTTGTAACATTTATTGGGTACGACTGATTGATTGATTGATTAAAATTTAAAAATCAAATTTTAAGATAATGCAAGCCGGTTTGAACCGGTTTACCGCCGGTACATAAGACATAACGTATTTGGGTTTTACCGTCCTTTATCGTATAGGGCCGTATCCGGTTTAACCAGCCGATTCATACCAGTATTTAAAACATTGATAAATAGCTGAGTAAGAAACCCGTACCTGCATTACCAAACTTGTCCAAAAGCGAAGTTAGATAATTAAGACAACCGGTATCTTGACGATTAATAAACGCAGCTGCGGTTGCTGATGGTGAGTTGAAAACAGAACCGTTTTTCATCTGATATTTCTTCACCATATGCCAATCATATAAGTTCCCAAGTCCTTCTGAATTATATGCCAGGTATGCTTCCATCTCATTTGAATGACATCTATATGATTACGATTAGTTAATTACAATCAAAGTTATTTTCTTTGCAATAATCACTAACAAAAATGACCTTTTTAGCTCCAAATCTCTCTCATGTAGCATTAAAGTAAAATCTGTCTGTTTTGAACGTAGGTTTATGTTCAACTGTTGCGCATACTCCAGCATACCGGGAAATATGATGTCAAAACCAAAGGGAGATGGTTGACTTTTGTCCGTAGCTGAAGCAAGATTCGACTCGATAAAACGTAGACCTACAACAAGAGTCGACTATTTAATGAATGAACAATAACACTTGAAAGACAGCAAGCAAAAAAACGCATACCTTTATTAATTTGGTCTTCCCCAACATTCCATCGTTTTAATGCAACAATACATGCTAACGTTGAAGAGAGGGAATCTTTAAGTAACGGATGAGTACGAATGTGATTAACGAGACCCCATGAACCATCATCAAGCTGATTATCAACTAACCAGTTAAGACACTCGGGGAAACAAGGGGATTTGGGTGAGCTAGGAGAAGGGACCATGGCTACCCAGGCCGTGTCGTATGAAGAAACCGAAAGGTCCACATGGTTGAACAGTTTTCGGATTCTTTCTTTTGTTGTATCAATGGCCTGCATAAAAATTCAGTTTATTATTATTATAAATACAAAAATAAGTGACTGCAATAAGTTATACCAGATTGGTGGGATTAGCTTGTCCAACATGAGATGGTGCTGCTCAAACACAAAACTTGAATCAATACAGGAAATAAAGAAGAGCAACATGACATGTAGACAAAGTGCAAAAGGATGCAGATTTGTACCTGTATGAATAGCTGACAGAGCCCATGATCGATACGGTTTGGTAATTGACAAAGGGCCAGTCATGCTTTGTGTAATTGTAATGTTCATTGATGTTTCGTTTACTAAAATTCGTTTATTATTTCCTGCTTCAGTTGGCTGCAAGAAATGACCATTTGAAAAAGAAAAGAAAATCAATATAAGTATTAGATCAGACCAGTTTCTCCGGTAGCAGACGTACGCCGGTTTTTTCCTAGGGGTTTACCTTTTTCAGTGTCAACTGAATTAGAGATATAAGCAAGTGTGTTGAGTTGTTGACTAAATGTCGGATTACAAACCAGTTTACTTCGATATATATAATAAAAAAAACTCATGTTCATATATTATATTATACATAATATTAAAGTAAAATGTTGGTGGGGTTTCCACCAACCCCCAAACTTTTGTATATAGCAATCCTAACCTCCTACCATCTTCTATATTATACTAACTCCTCTAATTTTTAACATATTAAATTTTAACTAATATTCTTTTTTTCAATAGCATTCATTTGCTAATTTTCATTTTAAAAAACTAATTTGTCGTTGTGTTTAAAAATTTTATAAAATATCATTTTGATCCTCTCAAATTTCTAAAGTTTTGAGTTTATTCCTTTCGTTCTTTACTTTTCAAAAACTAAATTTTTACGTATGTATGGGTATAAATTCGAATTGGTCTAAATTTCGATGCTAGTAAGGCGTTAAAGAAGATAATCGTACTTCTTGTCTTTTAGTAATAAGTTCACCAATTTTGTGGAATATTCGGAGGTACATGTCACAACTGACAAGTGTAGGAATATTATTTGAAGCCACCACCCATGTTTTTTGTTTGCATTATTTTAATGTTACATGTGTTAATATATAATTATATACTCATCGAAAATCAGTTTTAATGTTAACTACGTTACGGTGGTTCGATCTATTTAAATGTGATATAAACACTATCTATTAGGGGTGTGCACGGTTTGATTCGTTTTGGTTTTTAGGTAAAATCAAAACTGTAACCAAAAGTTCGGTTTTTGTTTTTTAAAAACCGTTCGTTTTCAGTTATTTCGGTTTTAGCCACGGTTCGGTTCGGTTTTTTCGGTTTTTAAAACAAATTATATAACATTCAAAATTTAAAAGTATAATTCAAAGTTTAAGAATCTTTCTTGAATGTTTACATTTAAGTTAATATATTTAGTCTTTTAAATTAATATTATTCACATAAATCTAACCTTCTAATCTATTTTAATGTTTCTCTAAAGTTTTTGTTAAAACGTTTTCTTTTATAATACTTTGAAAACCATTTAATTTTTATATTAAACTTTGTTAGTTCTTATGAAAAATGGATAATTATAATGATAAATAAACATGGTAATGTTTTTATTATGAATATTTAACAAGAAGAATAAAATTAATAATTCTTAATAGCATGAGTAAACACTTAAACAACCTAAACATAAAAATATATAAATTTGCTATACTATTAAAACTTATTGGTTCGGTTCAGTTATTTTCGTTTATTGAAAATGATTATCCGAAAACCGAACCGAAATTTTCAGTTATTAAAAATCCGAAAACCGAACCGTCAGTTTTTGTTTCGGTTCGGTTCTTTTGGTCCGGATTTTTCGGTTATTTCGGTTACGCTTCGGTTATTTCGGTTTTCTGCTCACCCCTACTATCTATACTATATAATAAAAGAAACCAACTTTTAAACACGTGTCATTAATTGAAGGTATCGTCAAATTTATACTTATCTTATATTAGCTAAGTAAATAATAAATTAATATTAAATCTTATCATACTTTAATAAAATATTATCCTCTATAAATTAATATTAAATGTTATCCTAATTTATTAAAAATATAACTTTTTTTTATTATTTGGTATACAAAATTATATTTATTCAACTTGTATAAAACGCGGAAAATATAATTCTTTTTATTATTTACTATAATCTTTTTATTATTTTGTAGATTTTTCAACCCGACTATACAAGGGTTTTTTTTAAAGATACTACGTTTTTATTATTTAATATACAAAATTATATTTATTTAATCTGTGTAATACAAATGGTTTTTAAAGATATAACTCTTTTTTAGATCTATTCAACACGTGTAATATACGGGGTTTTTAAGGATGTAATTTTTTATTATTTGGTAGATTTATTCAACTCGATCATACACGGATTTTTTAAAGATACGATGTTTTTAGTATTTAGTATACAAAATTACATTTATTTAATCTGTGTAATACACATGGTTTTTAAAGATCTAACTTTTTTATTATTTGATATATATAAAATTATATTTATTTATCCCGTATAATATACGGGGTTCATAAAAATATAACTTTTTATTATTTAATATATAAAATTACATTTATTCAACTCGTGTAATACACGGGGTTCTAACCTAGTTATATATAACACGGACAGATCATTTCAAACAACATCTTTCTTTTTCTCTGTCACCGTATCTTGTTATATATTAAACAAAAAAACTCATGTTCATATATTTTAGTAGGAATTAAATCCCATCTACTGCGACTATTTTAATCCTTACCGTCATAAGTTGAAATTCAGTGGGTTTTAGTGTACTTATTATAGCAAAGGAAACAAAAATTCTAAAAACGATAGTGGTAACATGCCCAACGTGCTCGGTTAATTTATTGGTTGAGTACGGTTTTTTTTTTTTTTTTTTTTTTTTTAACGGGAAAAATTTGATGACCTTTGTGATTTAGTATAAGGAGGGCAATACTCAAGAATCCTCTAGACAAAACCCCCCAAACTCCTATATATACATCTGTAGGTTAAAACTAAAAACCTTCCACCAAAAAAAGACAAACATCTTTACCAAATGAGTAACCCTCCATATAAACCACTGGATTATTATGTGGGTGGTTAAACTGTCATAATCAACACATATATTATAAGTTATAACATACATTTAATATCAGTGTTTACCGGTTCCTTTCTAATCAACACATTTAATATCATTGTTTACCATTGGTTTAATACGTGGGTGTTCTCCGCTCCCCCGCACGTCCACCTCAGGGACAATCATGAGAGTATAACACCTAGTCTTAAGTCTTTTGATCTTGATATTTTAATGGATGCAAAGGCTTTTTGATTTAGCAAAGCTTTTTGATTTATAGGTTTACAAAGCCCGGATTCCTAGACTTCACTCAAAATGAGAGCCACACCAACCCGTCTGACGTTTCCTCGTCCACTCAGATGCCACGCAGATCTAGAGCTCCTTCGTAGGAGATCATGGTTGATGGTCTTAATCCATTGCCAACCAGAACCCTAACTATAAATGGCCCTAATATCTCCACCAAATCTTAAATCCTAACACCAAACTTACGAATCCAAATGTCGTGAACAAAAAAACTAAGGGTTATTGGAGTTTAATAATCCTAACTTTCATCCAATGGCCGTCATTAATCTCAACATAAAAAATTCTCTCTGACAATCCCAACTTGTAAGAGTTTGGGCCTCATCGATTGTAACACCTCGGAATTTTATATCAAATCGTATGGCAACACGTGTCCAATCAACTCTCAAATATGACACAATGTTGGATGAGAGGGACTATTGTGTAAAATAGTGGGGACTAAATATGTCAACATGCCAAAGTTTTGGCCTCTAAGTGACCCTTACGGACTGCAAGGCCTAAAGCCTTACGGATTGTAAGGTAAATAAAAGTTTATATCTGGAAAAGGCTTACGGACCGTAAGACTTTAATGCTTACGGACCGTAAGCAATTATTAAACCATGGGCGCTAAGGTCATTACGGACCGTAAGCGGTGAACCATTATGGTCCATAAGGGACCGTGCTGGCAGTTTTCACTTGCAGACCAAGGCAGCCTGCTCATGTGCCACCTATCTCGCATTCTGCCACTATTCTTCTGCTTGTAACACCTCACAAACGAGCTGGAATCATCTTAGAATTAACACTAACACTTGGCAAGATCCTAGAAAGCTTTTGCAACTATAAATAGCACCCTTGTGCACTTCATTTCTTGCTCATACATTTCTTTCTTCTCTATCTGCTATTAGAGTGGCTTCTGATCTATAGAGGCCCCCATTCTGAGTTCATTATTCTCCTGGAACACTAGTAAGTGTTCTTTCATAGCTCCTTTCTTTTATTATGCTAAGTAATTAGCCGAAAGTCAAGTAAATTGACTTTTGTTTTGACTTTCGGTTATGACCATTATGGTCAAGCCAATGTTTAAATCGAACATGGCTACATGATCGTAATAAGGTAGGTGATAATCCCCTATGAGGGCACCTCCTGAAGATCACGTTAAGTTGGTCAAATGACGGGTCTATGTTTAAATAAAAGTTAAAATGCAGTTTTACGGAAAACATATAAAATTGACTTATAAATGTTTTAACACATATTTTTGACATTGTATCAGTAAGTATAACATATTAGAACATGTTAAGCATGTTCAACCCGTCATTTCCAGTTTATAGTTCAGTTTGCAACCGAAAGTCAAGCAGTTTGACTTCTTCTTTGACTTTCGATTCTGACCCGATTTAGCTAAGTTAGCTACTAATTTGAAGTTGCATTATGATCATATTTATATATGGAATAACCATCTGAGGTTATACCATTTGATCATAATCAGTTGTCGGGTTTTATGCAAGTTCTTATATTATGCCATAAAATGCCAATTTTGCCCTTTTGTGCATAAATTGGTTTTAAATCATAATGATCATATAAAATGTAATACCTACTGATGTGGTAACTTAAAAAAGATGTTTTGGCATGATGAACTTGATATTAACTCATCCGATCACTCGATATCGCCAATGCGCGTACGGTTGACTTGTATAACTTAGTTTATATAGGTTAACCAAATTGGGTCAAATCCTACAATTTCTTTTAAATTCCAGAATGTATTATGGTTAACCCATATTATACAAGTCAAAGTACTTGGGAGGGTTCAAACTACATTCTATCTGGTCACCGCTTAATCCAGCGAACCGTACCATTTTCTTTATATTAGTTATCCGGTCCAAGTCTATGGCTTGAATAAGACCTGTTAACATTCTAATTGGTTATTATACCATTCATTCCAGACTAAGGGCGTCCAATAAATTACAACCTTACTTGTTATTTTGTTTGAACGGTTGTGCTTATATATTGTCTTTGGATTGTAAAGACTTAACCCAGGTAAATACTCTTAACCTATTTTACTATACGGGCTTGGGATACAGTAAATTATTACCGCTTGGTCGGGTATGGGATAAATGACGGATTGTGTCTAAAAATCCAAATAACCCGTTTTAATTCAAATTACTTGATAACTTAAACATTGGGGGTTAATACTACCGTGTCCTGGATATCCTCGGCTCATTTAATTATAAATGGCCACGACCTAAGCATGGGGTGTAGGCATATACCTGACAGATGTTAATGCTATAATAAAATATTTTTATAACCCAATATGGGTTTACACAATAAGGGTATTAAAGTGGTGTGTCGGTTAATCATGATCTCGGCATAGCTTTTGGGCCCTATATGTATTGACAAGCATGTAATACTGATAACAAGAGAAATAGTTTGTCCCAAGTTATTTATGAAAATATATGTGCCATTTTGTTCATGAAAATCATTTTTTGAATCATTTTCAAAATGTGTCGGTTATTTGTATTTACCAGTAAAAACTGACGTATCTTCAAAAGACTAAGCGCAGGTTGCAAAGTACGTAAATTGACTGGAAGTTGCCCGGTAATTGCTTAAGTGGAATTTGCAACTCCATGCAAGAAGCCTAGTAATCTTTTTATGTAATCTTTTGTTATTCTGATCCGCCTATGGATCTTTTTATACACTTTGGTCTGTATAATACTTAAACATTTGGACCATTTGTAATTTGTAATAATTATTTTATACTCCCAAGACTTCCATTGTGTTATTGTGAATATCTATATCAATTTGTCACATATAAACCCCAAAGTCCGTGCCCACCGGAAAATCAGGGTGTGACAGGTTCTTTCAAGTGCTAAAAGTGAGTTCAAACTCATTTTTCTTCATCTTTTCTCCATCATTTCTTCCCCTACAAAGCTTGGAACACCTCTAGGAGTGTTTTCACAGGTTTACCATGGTAAACCAAGGTCGAACATCACCATTTTGAGGTCCAAACTTTCTGTTTTGGAAGAATATATGGAAAACTTTTATGAAACTTAACTTTTCTTCATGAATCTCATGCCTAACATCTTCCTAAACCCATATATGGTTATGGGACTTGTTAGAGATTGATTCTTACAAGTTTAGAGGTGCAAACACCCTCTAAACTTTCTGTTTTGATAGAGTTTAAGACAACCCACAAGCGTTGAAGTCACCCAAGTCTACCATAGTTCATATGGCAAGACTTGTGTTTGATGCAAGTGTGAACCTTGGAAGCTTTGGCTATCCTAACTTGTTCCACACCTCACTTGATGTTTTATTTGCTATTCCAAGTAGCTTACTAGTCCTAATTTAACATAACTCTGTCTAGCCTCCAACACTTAGTTCATTCTTTCCATGTTGAGACGGCACACCCGGGTTAATCTTATTTGGCTACTTGAAGTAATATTAGTTAGTCGTATATTTCCTTTTCATTCATGACCATCCGAATCATCCTTTTGATGATTTGTGCATTGGTGAATCATACAATGAGGTGCCCATACCTCTATGCTTGACTTATATGATATCTATGACATTCATGATGAACTTAACACTATATAATATATAAAATAAATATACATACATATCCGAACTCATGATGATAACCGTTTTATGATTATGTGTCATGAACTTAGGCTATTTTATCTAATGTTCTAAGCTCCTCGTTTATGATTCTAATGGGCAAGTTAGGACCCATAAAATCACATAAAAACTTAGTGTCAAAACGAGTACTTAGATGAGATATATTTTCTTGTATACATACTTTTGTACTTAAATTCTAAATCCTGAATCCAACCACTCCATTAACTCCGAATGACCTTACACCTTCGATTCCTATTCTCAACAACTCGTAACTCACTGATAATCGGAAAGCTTTGCAAAATTGTGAGTATACATGACCCCTTTTACTTTTACACTTTTGGGTGCAATACATTTATTACTATTAAACACACACAATCACATACTTTATGCTTAAATCACAAACAAACAATCCAACATACATGCTTAATACGTTATGCTTGAGTTCGTATACATTGGAACATTCTTATATGATAAACTTGTCATTAACTTTGTACGAGCCTCCACTTAACATGTATAGCGCTATAGAAGTAACGCACTGCCCATAGTCTTGTGGTCATGTTAAGTCTTTTAGACTTGCGGTAATCAGAGGATTGACTTGTATAATCGCATGCTAGTTATATGTTAATTCTTGATAACAATTTTGTCATATGGATTGTTCAAACTTTTATATACGTATGCTAGTATTCAAACTTGTATGCTCGCCAATACTTTTGTATTGAACTATACTTTAACACGTATTGCAGGATTTTGACAATGATGATGCACGGAATCTAGTAGGATGCCTAGAAATGCACCTTAAACTTTAATACTTGTTGTATTTTATTTTGTTTCAAACTTATTGTAATTCCATTTTAAACCATGTACTTGATGTTAGCAATGAAATGAAATTTGTTTATTAAATACTTGTCACATTTAGTGTTATGAAGTCTCGAGCAATCTTGTTTTCGTCTCACTCCGATGTTTCTGCCATGGGTTGGGGTGTGACAATGGACACGGCGACAACTCAAAGTGGGGTTAGTTCACACGACGCTTGGTGTGGCATGCTTTGGCCTAATAGGTCCTTCGTACTCAGTGGCGGATCCAGGAATATTTTTGACTGGGTTAAGTTTTTTAGATACTCCAATTTCATATGAGTGAACATAAAGAATTTCGAGTCGGTTCGACAGTTCGGATGGGGTAAGGTTCATCACATAATAAAAGTACGATACAATGATGAAAAGAAAATCGTCATTAGAAATTTAAAAACACATAATATAAAATACGATAGTCTTTACAAATAAAAAAACTACCTAAAGTTGTTGACGACGAGTTTTCATCTTTTGAAAACGTTGCATTACACTCTCAACGGAAACTTGTTGTAAGAACTCCTTTTCAATGTAACAAACGCAAGAATCGTTCATGTATCCATCACCCATCCTATTATGCAATTCTGTCTTCACAAGCTTCATTGAAGAAAAAATCCTTTCAACACTAGCCGTTGCAACCAGTAAAACTAGTGACAACTTTATTAAACAATAGACCAACTGATACTCAATGTGTTTCCTTGTTTCCACCATCTTTTTGGCAAGATCACTAATCCCATTCAGGTTATCAAACCGACTATCTTTTTTCACGTTAAAAATGTAGTGGCCGAGTTCATTAATAAGCTTATCTTTTTCATCAAAAGTAAAATCATACGGATACATTTCGGCCAACTTTAGCAAGTTTAATTTATTAAAGGAACTAAAATTATCACGCGGGCTCAAAGAATTCAAACACGTAAGCAAGTTAGTGGTTACCTCGTTAAAACGGTTTCCAAGCTCTTGAATTTGCAAGTCAAGAACCGTGTTGAAATTATTGACCACAAAATGATAACGATTGGTGATGTTGGTCTTTCTTCTTCTGTTTTTCGAGTCAACATACTCATCTTCCATGTTAATCATCTCAATATCATACCTGTCACAAAAGGATGTGACATCTTTTAAAAGTGAGTCAAAGCCTTCAAGTCGATACCCTGGTAATTCTTCTTTGGTTGATCTATGTCACGGCTCCCCGACCCACCTTAGACGGAGTCGGGGGACCGCGAGACAGTTCCCGTGGTATTTAATTATTACGGCAGCGGAAGTCTTTTTATAACAGGATCTTTTATCCGTGAAATATGCTCGTTTAATATATTACACAAAGTTTAAGGGATAAATCCCATAATTTACAATACGTTGATTTCACACAGAAATCTTTATTTCTCAAAACATGTTTTATTCATTTATTTATACTGAGCCACTTTCCTGAGCTTGATAGTGCTTTACTGCACTTTTTCTGGATCACACAGATCACCTGAAACATGTTTGAAAAAGGTTTTGTCAGCGGGAAATACTGAGTGAATCATTCATTTTAACTAAAAAGACACGTTGTTATAATTTACAGTATTAAGAGCGATTACAATGTTTCTATCAACCAATTATCAAGAATGGGTATTTGTCACTCGATTCATTTCTGTGACTGTGGTCATACCACTATTGGGTCCCGTTGCCCAAATAGTGACGGTGTACTCACACAGAGTAATAATAACTCACATAGAGTAATATTCACTCACATAGAGTGATAATAACAGTAATGTGCACAATACCCCACATACCAGCTGTAATTTGGTGATTACAAAGACTTAATCCCTGTAACTATAACCTTGAAAATAATTTGAGGTATTGTAATATTTACTCACAAATGGTGAGAAAACAGTTTAAAAAGAAGAATGACTCACATTGCAGATTAACGAGCAATAGATATAAGCCTACTGATTAGCCTTGCTTAAACCTAATTTAACACAATGCACACACACAGGTTAGTAACTAACACAGCAGTTACGTCAATTCACGAGATTAAACTTTCACAACGATTAATCAGTGCAATACTCGATAATTCAATCGGATTCACAACGAATAACAGAGCATAGTCCGAATTCGAACAGCACTCTAATATTCAAGTCGAAATCATGACGAATACTCAAAGTACAAGCTCAATTGAGCAGCACCCGGACTATCGTTGGATAGTTATAATCGATCGGACGTTGAATCGTAATAGCGATCGAGTTATTACCCTGATTGCGGCAGCACTTCGTGATCGGTGTGTGTTTTGTGTGAACGATATTCGTTATAACTCAGAGCTCAATTCGAAATTGAACGTCAAAGTAAAGCACAGAACTAAGTCCCACTGCCTTCTATTTATAGCTGGAATTTGGCCTCCCTCGCGCCACGCGAAGAAGACATGTGTACCCGTCGCGTGGCGCGACGGGTCTATTTCGTAGCCTAGGTTGTTTCGTGTCCCTATTAGCCTTGGTGAGTAAGTTAAACGAATCAATTTCGTTTCTACAGCAATTTAGAAGATAAACATTGCTAAGGTTTAACCCCCCCTGAGTCTTAGGGGCCCTGATCCTGATTCCGATTGTTATGAAAATTTTAGGGTTTATACGGAATCACTTGGGTTTCTTAATTAGGGTTTCCTTATTACCTAATTACCATCCTAATTATGGATTTTCGTGACAGTTGTTACATCCTCCCCACCTTTAAGAAAAATCTCGTCCTCGAGATTTACTGGAATAGATGAGGGTATTTTCGCTTCATTTCCGATTCCAGTTCCCAAGTGTATTCTGGTCCTCTCCTTGAATTCCACTTGACTTTGACCAGTACTAGTCGTTTGTGCTTGAGAAACTTGACTTTTCTGTCCTCGATCTGTAGTGGTTTCTCTATAAACTTCAACTTTTCGTTCACCTCTACATCTTGAAGAGGTACTACCAGGGATTCATCTGCTAAACATTTCTTGAGATTGGGTACATGAAATACATCATGTACTCCAGCCAATTCTTTTGGTAGTTGCAAACGATAAGCAACTGGTCCGATTCGTTGAATCACTGGGAATGGTCCAACATATCTCGGACTTAGCTTTCCTTTCTTTCCGAATCGTACTACTCCTTTCCAAGGAGAAACTTTTAAAAGTACCTTATCTCCTATTTGGAATTCGAGTGGCTTGCGACGATTGTCTGCATAGCTCTTCTGACGATCTCGAGCTGTTTTTAATCTTTCCTTGATCTGAGTTATTTTGTCAGTAGTTTCTTGTACAATTTCAGGACCTGATAATTGACTTTCTCCGATTTCTGCCCAACATACTGGGGTTCTGCACTTACGTCCGTACAATGCTTCGAATGGTGCAGTTTCGATGCTTGAATGATAACTATTGTTATAGGAGAATTCAATTAATGGCAAATGGCTATCCCAATTACCACCAAAGTCAATTACACATGCTCGGAGCATGTCTTCTAGCGTTTGTATTGTCCTTTCACTCTGTCCGTCTGTTTGTGGATGATAAGCAGTACTTAGATTTAGTCGAGTTCCCATTGCTTTCTGAAAACTTTTCCAGAAATGCGAAGTAAATCGACTATCTCTATCCGATACAATGGAGAGCGGGACTCCATGTAGGGATACTACTTCGTCCACGTAGAGTTGTGCTAACCTTTCCATACTAAAGGTTTCTTTCATTGGTAGGAAATGAGCTGACTTGGTTAATCGGTCTACGATTACCCAAATCGCATCATTACCTCTTTTGGTTTTGGGTAACTTTGTAACAAAATCCATTGTTATGAGTTCCCATTTCCATACAGGCATTTCTAACTGTTGTAGTAATCCTGAAGGTTTCTGGTGTTCAGCTTTAACTTGTGAACAAGTTAAGCATTTGGATACGTATTCGGCTATATCCTTTTTCATTCCTATCCACCAAAAATTATTTCTTAAATCTTGGTACATCTTATTGTTTCCTGGGTGCATAGTATACCTAGATTTATGAGCTTCTTCTAAAATCTTATTTCTTAACTCTCCTTACTTAGGTACCCAAATTCGTTTCTTATGGAATTTCCAAATTCCATCATTTCCTTGTTCTAATTCTTTTAAGTAACCTTTCATTCCTTCAGCATCATCTTGGATTGCTGTTATCTGAACTTCTTTGATTTGTGCCATTAAATCTACTTGTAGATTTAACCTCAGAGCACGGACTCGTTTCTGTTTTTCATGATACTTACGACTTAAGGCATCTGCAACTACATTTGCCTTTCCTTCGTGATATTGAATATCACAGTCGTAATCGCTTAGCATCTCCATCCATCTTCTTTGCCTCATGTTTAATTCTTTTTGCCCAAATATATATCTTAAACTTTTATGATCAGTATAGACAGCAAACTTACTTCCATACAGATAATGTCTCCATATCTTAAGGGCAAAGATTATGGCTCCTAATTCTAAATCATGAGTCGTATAATTTTCTTCGTGCTTTTTCAATTGTCTAGAAGCATACGCAATCACCTTCTTACGTTGCATTAACACACATCCGTATCCTAATTTTGAAGCATCACAGTATACCTCAAAATCTTCTGTTCCTTCAGGTAAAGTTAAGATTGGTGCATTCGTCAACCTATGCTTTAAAATCTTAAAGGCTTCTTCTTGTCTAGGTCCCCATTCAAACTTAGCAGCTTTACAGGTTAACTTAGTTAATGGTACGGCTATCTTAGAAAAATCTTTGATAAATCGTCTATAGTATCCAGCTAAGCCTAGAAAACTTCTTATCTCCATTACTGTTTGGGGAACTTTCCACTTCGTAATTGCTTCTATCTTAGCAGGATCTACATGGATACCTTCGTGATTTACCACATGACCTAAGAATTGTACTTCTTGTAGCCAAAATTCACATTTCGAGAATTTGGCATAAAGCCTTTCGTTTCTTAACAAAGTTAAGAGAACATGTAAATGTTCACAATGTTCTTTTTGGCTTTTGGAGTAAATAAGTATATCATCGATAAAAACGATCACAAATTTATCCAAGTATGGTTTACAGATTCGATTCATCATGTCCATGAATGCTGCTGGGGCATTCGTTAATCCGAAGGGCATGACTGTAAACTCATAATGACCATACCTAGTTCTGAAAGCAGTTTTAGGTATGTCTTCTTCTTGTACTTTCAACTGATGGTATCCGGATCTTAAATCTATCTTAGAGAAATACCTAGCTCCTTGCAATTGGTCAAAAAGATCATCAATCCTAGGTAGTGGGTATCGATTCTTAATCGTAACCTTATTCAATTCTCTATAATCGATACACATTCTCATCGATCCATCTTTCTTTTTCACAAACAATACCGGTGCACCCCAAGGGGATGAACTAGGTTGTATAAATCCTTTGCTTAATAATTCATCTAATTGCTTTTTCAATTCTAGCATTTCGGTAGGTGCTAATCTATATGGTGCTTTAGCTATTGGTGCAGTACCTGGAATTAAATGAATTCTAAACTCTACTTCCCTATCAGGCGGTAATCCAGGTAATTCTTCTGGAAAAACGTCTGGGTATTCTAACACTATCGGAATATCCTGAAGTTCCTTATCCTTAGTGTTAATGGTTACTGAAATCATATACACCATTTCCTCTTTTCTTGAATAACTAGCCAATTTCATTACTGAGATGAATTTTAGTGGCTTTCGAGGTCTATCTCCGGTAATTAAAATTACTTCTCCTGTAGGTGTTTGAATTTCTACTGCATTTTTGTCACATAGGATTCGTGCATGGTTGGCTATTAACCAATCCATTCCTAATACTACATCGAATCCTGCTAAATTCATTGGTAACAAATTTGCAGAAAACTTATGGCCTAATAGTTCTATTTTTCCTTCTTGCCAGATTTTATCTATTTTCACAGAATTTCCTTCTGCGGTTTCTACTGTGAAGATTTGCCTAAGAGTGGTTAAAGGTAACTTAAGATCTTGGCAAAATAAAGTATTTATAAAACTTTGGTTCGCACCAGAGTCAAATAATACTTTTGCAAATACGTTGTGAACTAAGAACGTACCAGCTATCACATCTGGAATGAGTTCGGCCTCTTGAGTGGTCAGCTGGAATGCTCGCGCATTTCTCTTGGTTGCTCCTTCAGCTGGTTTGGTTTGGTTAACTACAGGTTTAGCTAACTTAGGACATTCAGATTGAAAGTGTCCCCTCTCTCTGCAATTATAACAAACTTTTGTTTTCTTCCTGCAGTCTTCTTCCCGATGTCCTTTCATTTTGCAAAAATTGCAAACCATGTTGCATTGTCCATAATGCTTCTTTTTGCAAATTTTGCAGAAAGGAGATGATGAGGATTGTCCGGTTCCTCTCTTCTTGGCATTACCCACACGAAATCCTTGGGTAATCTTGTGAGCTAATTCCTTCTTGCGATCTTCCTCTCTTGTGCGTACCAATTCATCTGTTAGGGTATTAGCTAATTCTACAACATCGTCAATAGTACGAGGTCTCGCAGCTTTAACGATGTTTCGGATTTCACTAATTAACCCCTAGATGTAACGAGAGATAAGTACCGGTTCTGGCGAAGCCAGTGATGGCACTACCCTTGCGTATTCAAAGAATGTCGAAGTATATCCCCGACAATCTACTCCTAGCATACGATGACTTAGGAACTTGTTTGCCATTTGTTCCTTCTCGTATTCGGGACAGAATTTTCTTTCTACAAGACTCATAAATTCTTCCCAACTCATTGCATAGGCTATCCTTCTTCCTTTTGCCTGGAGGACCGTGTTCCACCATTCGAGTGCTCCTTCTTTGAACAGATTTGATGCATACATCACTTGATCCTCGGTGGCACATTTGCTTATTGCAATTACTGCTTCGGTTTTCTCTAACCAACGCAGTGTTGCAGTTGCCCCTTCGTTACCTGCAAATTCAGCAGGTTTGCAAGCAAGAAATTCTTTGTAAGTGCAACCAGGCGTTGCAGCTTTCATTCTTTTAGGGAGTGGGGCCTGCTGTGGATCATGATCGTCATGATTACCGCCTCCATTTATGTTGTTACTGCCGTTATCTTCTGGAATACGTTTACTAGGAATTAATTGTGGTTCGGCAGGTTTTCGAACAGCAGCTACAATTTCTGGAATAGCATGAGCTATCCCTTGGGAGATAAAATGCTCGATATCTTGTCGAGTTATATATTGATCTTCCTGTTCTTGCTCAGATTGATTTACTTCATTAATTGGTTCATTGTTAGCGTTTTCCATCTGCTAATTGGTAAAATTATTAGTGTCTAACTTATCAATGACAAAATTCACATAAATACACATAGATTATCACAACATACGAATATAACCAAAATTGTCGATTTCTCGACTTTTACTTTGTTAGTATATTGTATATGCATCCATACACACCTGTATTTTACAGAGTTTTATTGCCCATTTTACAGAATTTTAAGTTACTATTATACAATACGGCTTTCTGTGGTTTAACTGACAGTTCTAGTAATGATGCTCCCTCTCATCGTACTTCCAAGTTATATGCTCTCCCATTTACCTGATCCTATTACCTGTACCTATCAGTTCTTCACCGAACTGACGGAGTTCAGCTAGGTTTTCATTACTCATGGGAGGATTTGGGAGTGGTTCTGGGTCAAATTGTGGAAGGAAACTGTAAGGACTGTTAACTATATTTTGGAATTGCCAGTCGTTGGTCCACCATTCCTCCATTTGGCCTAATGGTCTGGTATGAACTAGTGGGTCTAGAATAACTGGTCCTAGATTTAGTGGGAATTGAACTGTAGCCGGGTAAGAAAAGAGATTATCGTTGATAGGCTCTAAAACATCACAGTTCTCTAATAGGCGATCTATTTCGTCCTGGAACGTGATTTCCTCAGACTGTTTAGAGCTTTCGCCAATCTCTATTCCCTTTTGCTTCAGATCTATTCCTATTTCTTTTTCAGGTGATTTAGAACCTTCTCCAGTTTCTATTTCCTTTCCCTTGTTCATGATCACAGGATTTTCTATTTTAGGGAGTTTCCTAGTGGCAGTTTTCCTACGGCGCACTTTCCTCCACCCTACATATCTTCTCTTCTTTTTAGGTTTGGCTTTTTCCAGCGGTGGAGCTTGGAATTCCACAGGTTCTTCTATGTCAGCAATGTAACCAGTAAAGTCGTGAGAGACTTCGATAGGCACTGGATATAAGTTGAGATTCTGGAATGTTTCCGACATCTCATTCATGCTGCATAGCATATATGTAAAATGCAATGTTAAAACTTTGGAACAAAGTTTAACAAACAAAATACTGAAGTTTTATTGCATACTAATTTATACAAAGAACAGCAGAAATAAGCATACTTAGGACTTTATTTATTTACGGGATTGTGATTTCTCTTACTAGACCCAACTTATCGGATATTTAGAGATTAGCATTTTCTGCTACAGTAGCTAGCATATAGAGATTTACCCATTTCCCGTCTATTTTATCTTCCCAAGGTGTATTATTACCCAACTCTTGAACTTCTGGGTTAAACCTAACTCTCTTGGTTCGGGGTTTCTTTGTCTCCTGACTCTTTTTAAGTATCGAATCCCTTTTCTCTGAGGAAAGTGGATTCTCATAGTTTGCTTTGCGGACAAAGATTCCTTCTTCTAAATTTACCGGATTTTTAGAAGAAGATGCCACATCTAGTTTGTGGTAGATAGCAGACAACTTTTGTTTACCCATACTGTAACTAAAAATAGCCAGTTAATAAAACAAATAATCATAGAATAACAATTAGTAAAATTAAGCACTGTGGTCCAAAATGCTTAATTTAGGCTTAATCAGTGGCTCGATCAGTGGCTCAATTTAATTATTAGCTCTGATACCACCTTCGCTGTCACGGCTCCCCGACCCACCTTAGACGGAGTCGGGGGACCGCGAGACAGTTCCCGTGGTATTTAATTATTACGGCAGCGGAAGTCTTTTTATAACAGGATCTTTTATCCGTGAAATATGCTCGTTTAATATATTACACAAAGTTTAAGGGATAAATCCCATAATTTACAATACGTTGATTTCACACAGAAATCTTTATTTCTCAAAACATGTTTTATTCATTTATTTATACTGAGCCACTTTCCTGAGCTTGATAGTGCTTTACTGCACTTTTTCTGGATCACACAGATCACCTGAAACATGTTTGAAAAAGGTTTTGTCAGCGGGAAATACTGAGTGAATCATTCATTTTAACTAAAAAGACACGTTGTTATAATTTACAGTATTAAGAGCGATTACAATGTTTCTATCAACCAATTATCAAGAATGGGTATTTGTCACTCGATTCATTTCTGTGACTGTGGTCATACCACTATTGGGTCCCGTTGCCCAAATAGTGACGGTGTACTCACACAGAGTAATAATAACTCACATAGAGTAATATTCACTCACATAGAGTGATAATAACAGTAATGTGCACAATACCCCACATACCAGCTGTAATTTGGTGATTACAAAGACTTAATCCCTGTAACTATAACCTTGAAAATAATTTGAGGTATTGTAATATTTACTCACAAATGGTGAGAAAACAGTTTAAAAAGAAGAATGACTCACATTGCAGATTAACGAGCAATAGATATAAGCCTACTGATTAGCCTTGCTTAAACCTAATTTAACACAATGCACACACACAGGTTAGTAACTAACACAGCAGTTACGTCAATTCACGAGATTAAACTTTCACAACGATTAATCAGTGCAATACTCGATAATTCAATCGGATTCACAACGAATAACAGAGCATAGTCCGAATTCGAACAGCACTCTAATATTCAAGTCGAAATCATGACGAATACTCAAAGTACAAGCTCAATTGAGCAGCACCCGGACTATCGTTGGATAGTTATAATCGATCGGACGTTGAATCGTAATAGCGATCGAGTTATTACCCTGATTGCGGCAGCACTTCGTGATCGGTGTGTGTTTTGTGTGAACGATATTCGTTATAACTCAGAGCTCAATTCGAAATTGAACGTCAAAGTAAAGCACAGAACTAAGTCCCACTGCCTTCTATTTATAGCTGGAATTTGGCCTCCCTCGCGCCACGCGAAGAAGACATGTGTACCCGTCGCGTGGCGCGACGGGTCTATTTCGTAGCCTAGGTTGTTTCGTGTCCCTATTAGCCTTGGTGAGTAAGTTAAACGAATCAATTTCGTTTCTACAGCAATTTAGAAGATAAACATTGCTAAGGTTTAACCCCCCCTGAGTCTTAGGGGCCCTGATCCTGATTCCGATTGTTATGAAAATTTTAGGGTTTATACGGAATCACTTGGGTTTCTTAATTAGGGTTTCCTTATTACCTAATTACCATCCTAATTATGGATTTTCGTGACAGTTGTTACAATCTAACCGGCTCAACTGCATTCAAAATATCTTGATTCTTTCTTTGAAGAGCGACACACAATAAGTTAGTAACTCCCAAGATATGTTTCATCAAATTTAAATAAAATACAAAACTTAAAACTTTTCATGTATAATTGAAGTCCATTTTCTTGAGTTTTGTTAATTGGTTCCTATGTCGAAGTTTCTATATATTCAAGCACTTCAATGTTAGATGGTGGTTGTCTTTGAAAAACACTTGAAATATTCTTCTGCATAACTGATAATGCCTAAATACCAAATTCAAGTTTAAAACATACATCAAAAGCTGATTATTCTCAACTTAATAAAACATCAAAAGTTGATTTAAAACAAACACATTGTTAACCGAACTGTAATCATTGATGTAATCAAACCCAATGTATGTAATCAAACCCAATTTATGTATAACAAACTGAAAGATGTATTCTCATTTTATGTATAACAAACTAACAGATGGTTAACCGAACGTCCGAACTGTAATCGTTGATGTAATCAAACCCAATTTATGTAATCAACAGGTTAATCGAACAAATGAGATGATGATAATCGATTAATCGTATAAAACTAACCTTAATCGCTGATTCGCTGATGATAATCATATAACAAAAACAAAGTGAAGGTTGTCGTCGGCGGAGGCGGAGTAGCGGAGAGGAAGGACGCCGGTGTCGGCAGCAATCGGCGGAGGAGGTGACTGAGCCCTGAAGGTGGAGCTGCTGATGTTGTTTCACTCTTCTTCGTTACTTGTTCTGTACGGCGGGTTGTTTTGTGTTATAACCCTAAATGGGTTTTATTACATTAAAGAAAAAAATAAAAAGAGAAATAAAAAAAACGGAACAAAAACTATTAATTATGCCTCTTACGGGATTCGAACCCGGGTGACTTAGGGAGAATAACGCGGACATAACTAGTGGAACTAAGGCTTTTTTTGTTTATGGGTTCCCTTTATATTTTACTTATGGGTTCCTTTTCAGCTTGTTATATATATTTACACTAAAAATTAAAAACCGAATGGGTTCCTGAGAAACCCGTAGTTTCTTAATAAGTCTGCCCCTGTTCGTACTCTCATCATTAGTCCCCAGGTAGGCAAACTAGTCTGCTAATTCGGATTTATACGAATGCCAATCCTAGACAGGACGTCCCGACTATCGGTACTCGAACCCTTCCAGTTACTGCATGCACATCACATGAACTCACTTTGATGAGATTTGAAAACAAAACATCACAAAAGTTTGAATAACATAAAAATAAGTATTTGGTAAGTGGAGGGAAATGTTTTGAATATTTAAAGGAAATCGAGAACTTATAAATAAGAGTTTTATAAGTTTCATGTGGTACATTGCAAGTGGAGTGATATATATGTAATACATATGTAGACTTCATGACATAATTGTAGCGCATTACATGTATCACGTAATTAGTAGCAAATAGAGTGCTTGCATGCAAATCGAAAGTTAAACAGAACATGAAATCACATAAACACATAGGTCCTAGTTGACTAAAGTATATGTTCTAACGGTCTAATAACATATCCTATATCCCTAAAGTCAATGGCTCTAATACCAATATGTCACACCCCCACCCGCAGCGGAATAGGTGATCCGGCATGATTGGGTTGACCCAAAGCTTATGACTTACTATTACGTGTTTTAAATAATCATTAATCAATGTTGAATGTTTCACATAACAAATATTTAAAATAAACAATTACAAATGAGACATTGATCATAATCACAAAGCTACCTTATCCGTTCTTATTAACTAAAACCCATCCTATGTCCAATCTCCTCTTCATACATGTTTACCTGTAACATGTGTAAAAATGGTTTTTGGGTCAACAAAGGTTGGTGAGTGAACCTTACTGTTATTTGAAAAGTAATATGTTTAAATTTGATTTATTGTGATAACGTGCGTTAACCAATGTAAGTAAAGATGTTGTATGCCACATATCATAACTCATAACACAACCTCAAACAATAAACAAACCAGCTGAAATGATTCAATGAATGTATCGCATGTTGCACGATATTATGGTGTGCTGATGAATGTATGTATGTTGTACTGTAGTATGGTGTGCTGCAAGGTCTAAGCTCGATCAAGCGGAGCTGACCACGTATAGTTCCGCTCATAAGTAATGGAGAACTGACGAGCCTATGATGATGTGATGTCCAAAATGAATGAAATGCACCAAGTGATAAACAAAAAAAAATCAATACATAACACAAATACTTCACATAATGGTAATTGCACGTATTTGAAATGGTAAAATGTGATAAAGATAAGTGACACACGATACACCCCAAAAATGAGTAAGATAATATAAAAAGGGGAGTTGTAAGATTCACTCACAGTGGTTGCGTATAAGAATTCCTTCAAGATAACGTACGTACAAAGATGGGGAAAAGAATTCCGAATGAATGAAACGGTTAACCTAGATGATTAAAATACCACGCAACGATCTTGTTAATATTTAGGTTAAAGTTTTTGGTATTTTGTTTATAAATTAATTATATTTATATATAATAATTTTTCTTAATAATTTATTAATTATTTAAGTTTAGCTTTAAGGTTTTAGTTAAATAGAAAAAGAATATATATACAATCAACTATTATTGATTATAAAGAAATGAAGGATTAAATACATCAGAATTTGTTCTAAACATTTCAAGGTATATATTATATTATACTATTAATTACTTAAAATAGAAAGTCGGTGGCAAAGGCCACCGACATTCATTCCTCAATTACAGACGTTAGGTATATTTGATTCTGAAGCTTTACACTAAAAGACAAGTTGTGGAGCTGGTTGATGTCATGGTGCTAAATATCTTTGCCTCGAGTTCGATACCCTTTGCTTGGAAATACTTTTTTTTCATTTTTCTTTCTTTTTCCTTTTCTTATAATTGTTTCTACTAAATTAGTTTTCCGAAATATTTATGCTGAACCGATCTGTCACAAATTCATACACTTTTTTCTTTTAATTGTATCCCCCGTCGCAATGTGCGGGTACCGTGAAAAATAAGGTCGACACCGACTAATAAACATCGGTTCCATTACATAATTGTCTTTTATCCTGTATACGCCGCAACGTTAATTTTATACGTCCTTTTGTGCTTGCCCACGTTAGTGTCACCGCCTCAATTGTTAAGTGTAACGTATGTTTCACGCTGTGAGGTGCGGGCTACATTTGGTACTTTTCTTTTTGACCCCAACGTTGGTAGTTTCCGTTTGACCCCCCAACTTTGTGAAATCTTATTCCCCCCCCCCCTAGCCCTTAAGTTTAGGAAGGTAATTTTCAACCCCTTAACTTTTATCAACTTTGTAAACTGTTACTTTGATCCCTTCAAAATTATATATAATCTAATCTAATTATTATATAATACCTTCATTCGTTAACTTAAAAAAATTCAATCTATTGCGTGCTTTTTTATATACGTGTTGGTATAAATTCGAGTTTATCTATGTTTCGATGTAAATTTTATTTGCAAACGAATCAAGTCAATTATAATAGGTCTTCATGCTTACATTTTATGTACGTTTCGGCGCAGATTTTGTTTTCATTTCTAATACTTTTCATGCTTACTTTTTATGTACGTTTCGGCGTAATTTTTTTTTTTGAAAACGAGTCGGGTCAAAAATTTCAGTTGGTCCACATTTTAACGTAAATGGTCGATAATAAATTATACATAGTCATGCTACATAATTGGTACAATATTTGAGTTTGGGGCTGTTTGGCAACTTTTGAATGGTTAAGTGCTGAACCAATAAGATGTCTGAACCATTAAGTGCTAAACCAATAAGAGGTCTAAACAATTAAGAGCCAGTATAATGCTTAACCGTTTAGAGGCAAATGTTTGACCAATTCAGATTAGAGGTCTTAATCATTCATACTTAGTATAATGCTTAACCATTCAGAGGCAAAGGTCTGAATCATTCAGACATCTGCTTGCGAAACAAACAATCTGAACCATTAAGTGCTGAACCAGTAAGAGGTCTAAACCATTAAGAGGCTCATTAAGAGGTAAACAAACAGCCCTTTTGTCAACATTTCGACATAAAATTGGTATACTTTTTCTTATAAATTCGAGTTTGTCTATGTTTTGATGGAAATTTGATGTACACTTTCATGCTTTATTTGGTATACGGATCGCATATAATAAATTTTGACTTTACGGTATAAATTCGAGTTAGTCTGGTCGCATATAATATGTTATGGTTGTATGGTATAAATTCGATTTAATCTACGTTTCGATCCAATCGCAATGATTATATAGGTTACATTGAGTTCAACCGGATACGTCGAAACGTGCGTTTTCATATGGTTAAGGCATCACATAACATTTGGACTAATCCATTCAATTTTTGCGATGAACCCACGCCGCAACGCGCGTGGGCATTATTACTAGTTAAAGCTGAAAAAAAAAGATTTAAACAATTAAAACAGTGATTGTGTTTACTGTACCGGCTTTGCATTATTGCGTATAAATAAAATAGTTAAATTTGAGCGGGCTATTAGGGGTTTCCTGAATAAAACATTATTGGTACGAGTGGAGATTTCAAATAAGAAGAAATTTTTGTAAAAAGAAAAAAAAAGAAGAAATTTCAATCAATAAGAATGCTTTATTTTTCTTTATTTAATATAAGTATTTAATGTTACTAGAAGGGTACATTAGTAAATCTATATAGGTCATTAATTTGTAGTCTTCATCTTTAATAGCTAACTACATTAAATTTTTTGTAACTTATTTTCAAAATATATATTTTTTCAAAAAAAATAAAATAAAATAATTTAAAGTATAGGATAAATTACGAGTCGTGTAGGATAAATTTCAACGTGTAGGGTGAATTTCGAAATATGTAAGATAACTTTTGACGTGTGTAGTAAAAAAAAAGTTAGTGTGGAGGATACTAATCTTTATGACTAATTAATTTGTAAAAAATGATAATAAATGAGATAAGTGAAAAAAAATATTTAATGTTTTATAAAATTAACTTTTGTTCTTTTTCTTCTCAATAAAATTTTCTTCTCAAATGAACCTTCCCCATTGGTACCATGCCATGATCCCTGTTTTTGTTACTTTTAAATATATATATATATATATATATATATATATAGTGTGAGTTTCATTGCGGAACACTAAAAAAGTGTGGAACGGTGGGGAACCGACTCAAACGAACTCCGATTGGACTCATTCCAGCGGCGTTGGAACCGGCTTGTCGAACCCTAACTAGGTGTGACAAATGTAATAATTACAGGTATCCGTACAATTAATTAATATTTAATTTGTGCTTAATAACTGTGATTACAATTGCGATTAAACTGCTTTCTGATTTCTGTTACATACATACATATGCATCACATTTCATACTGTCACTCCATTTATTTCCCACAAACTTTAGTGACGAACTTGATGCACAAAGCACAGTTAGCACAGTGAGCGGATAACCCAGGAAACATGCTGACAATGCCAGCACCTAGACAGACAATGTTATTGAGGCCAGTATGAGCCAGAGACAGGGTACTACACTAGTAGGGAGAGTAGGGAAGTGAGGACCATAAAACTGCGTCACTAGGTGATAGTTATAGTGCCGGGAAGTGCCTAAAACACACTTTAACTGCAAAATTCTGCACTTAATAACAAAAATTCAGCATTTAATGATGCTAGTAATGTGCAAAAACTTGACAAAATGGTCTTGTATACTTTCCAAAGTGCCAGGAATTAAATGTGTCACTAAAAGTATTATAAAAGACACCTTATGGATTAATTAAGCACTTTAACAGAACAACACCCAACCGAACAACCGGACTTTACCCGGAACATAAAAATATTTTCAAACACATTGTTTTTATTTTTCTGAGCTAGTTAGGGTCCATGAACACCCTAACACACTATATATTTAATAACATACCAAAAACCACTAACTAAACATTTGAATTCTAACTAGAATTGTAACTAAACATTGAAACCCAACCCTATACCCCCTGGAGATGGTCACCATGGGTGTCCCCACCCATGGATTTGTTTGGTTATTAAAATGGATTATGTTGGTGGATTAAGAAACATAATACACAAGGGATAAAAGAGTAAGAATGGTTTATAAAAAGGCATTTGAGATATTAACATTTCATTCTCTACACATCAAACAACAACTCTCTTCCTCCTTCTCTCCTCTTGTTCGGCCGAAACCACCCACAACCACCATCACCATCATCAAGTTTCTTTCATGAAATCTCTAGTGATCCAAAGGTGTTAGTGATCATACAAACAAGCTCGGTGTGTTCGGAAGCTCAAGGACCTCTCTCATCATCTTTTATCCACCACTTTTCTACACTTGAACTCCCCTAGCCTTGAGCTAGTGGTAAGAACTTAGATCCTTGCATTTTACTTGTTGTTTAAGTGGTTAATGATGTTTAATGATCAAAATGATAAGAACTTTAATGAATCTTATGAAGAAGTCTTGAACATGAACTAACTTAGTAATAAAGTATGGTTAAAAGATGAAGAAATCATGATATTCATATGTTGTGATGCTTGTTGGTTGTTGTTACTCATGTTGTTGATGGATCATCATATGGTCTTGCTAGAGCATGATTAAAAACATGATCTAGCAAGATGAGAAAGATAAAAATATTGTAGGATGATGGAACTATCCACACATAAACTACGAACTTGAATAAATGAATGTTTTCTTGAAAAATAAAGATCAAATTAGGTTATAACCTTGTAGATCTAAAGGTCCATGAGTGGTTTTTCGAAAGAACCAAGTGAAAAATATGAGTTTCATTAAAACTTGGATCTTACATAAACTTAATACATTTTTGGTGGATAAACAAGTGTAGAAACACTTGTCTAATAAGAAAATTTCACAAAGTAATGTTTTTAGAAAATATGTTTAGAAGATGAGAATATTCAAACTCTTTAAAAATGAAGTTTTTAAGGGACTAATCACATTTTTAAAGGTAACAAGACTTACTAAGTATGCTAGTAAGTTACTACATACTTTTATAAATTTTCAAGTTCATAAGTTTATAGTTTATGCTTGTTTTTGACAAGTTTGGTAAGTAGAGATTGTATGTTGATGATTAGGAATTGTTTGAATGAATTTTTAAAAAGAAAATGATATGCTAGTAAGCATGGACACCTCCATTAACAAAGGAAACTCTGGCGAAATTTTTCTAAAATTCCAACACTTAGAAGATATTTTTCTAGCAAGTGTTTACAATTATATTTTTAACCTTGTTTTCAAAATAAACTTCGCCATGATTTTTATTACAAAAATACTAAGTGCGGGAGGTTGAATTTTGTAAATAAAAATTTGATAAATATATATATAGAATATATATTTTATACTAAAACTCGTGTGTGATTATTTGTTTATTTTGTGAACTAGTGATATTATTTTTAGGATAAAATAATGTAACTTATATATACCATCAAATTACGGCTCCAAAATAATACCAAAACTCCCACGAAATAAATATTTAAGTTACGCATTTGTTATAGCAATACGCCACGCTAAAACGTAACTCATGTAATATTTCAGAAAAATACTTCTACACGAATATTTTTGGTAAAATGTTATTTTTGAGAATTTATGAAGTAAAATATAATATAATATTTTTGGGAAAAATATGTATATTTTGGATTAAGATGTTTAGACAAATAATTTAAATATATTTTTCTAAGTGGGACTTAAAATATATTTTTCGGAATTACAAATGTACATGTATAAATACCCTCATCCTTGGGAAGGAAATACATATAAAATACTTGAAGTGGGAATACGAAATAGTTGCCTAACTATTATTCCTAAAAAAACGAAATTGAGTTAAAATAATTATTATTATTTTAACAAGAAGCCAAACTTTATAATATCTAAGTGACGCAACTCAAAAACACCAAACCCTAAGCCAAGGCACGACCCGTTCGACTAATAGACATTAGTACGTTGTAGGTTGCCACACTTCTGTGAGTTCATGTCCCCCTTTTCTCTTTACTATTTTCAGTTTTATACGTCGGGGGAGAAATACATGCGACAATTATTATAAACATTTATTTACATGGTATGGTTAGCGTAGGGAGGGTTTTTACTACCAGATCATGTGAAGGGTGGGTACAACACTTAAGGCCATCAATCCTCATTGTTAGGACCGAGGGGCATAAGAGTGATAGATCTGTTTGGGTGTAGCGAGCCCACACCCATGAGGCCGGGGCGGCCCATAGAGGTGACTCTGTCTTACAGCCGAAGCCCGGTAACAAATTTGCTAGGTTTGAGTCATCCTGCACCTTTTCACACATACCAGTGGCTTTGCAACCCATTGGTGATCTCTTTTTCCTTATTGCTACATACCAGGGACTTTTATTTATACATGAAAGGTTTATACATACTCACTTTTACATGAACTCGCTCAACTTTTGTTGATTTTTCAAACTACATGTATTTCAGGAAATTAATGGATCTGGCGAGGTGTGCAATTGTGTCAAGCTGCGTAATGAATAACGATGTCATCCAGGTTTAGGAGGTGTAACCCTTACCTGGACGGGTTACATGTCTCTAAACCACGTTTTATTTAAGTCTTTTGTTGTGTCATGTGAACACGTTTTAATTATGTCATGGTTGTATTTTGTTTTATGTGTCGACATTTTAAACAATGATGTTGTGGTAACTTTAAACCTTAATGAATGGATGATCATCATGTGTTTTATTTTCATATAGCATTGTTATGGTTGTTGCTATCGTATTAAGAAGTCACACCAAATAAAACCCACGCTTCCGCAAAAGCCAGGGTGTGACAGCTTGGTATCAGAGCCTCGATCATAGCGAACTAGGATTCCTTCTCGAGTCTAGACTATGATCACTTGGGCTCTCACGAAAACATTTTTACATTGCATACACTAAACGTCAAGATCCAGGGTACAAAACATTTTTACAAATAAAAGGCACAAATGCACTTTTCAAAATTTATGGTTCAGTCTTAGAGACTGAGGGAGTTCAGCCTTAGAGGCTGAGGGAGGTTCAGTCTTAGAGACTGAAGTGTTCAATCTTCGAGATTGGGGAGGTTTAGTCTTAGAGACTGAGAGTTGGTCTTAGAGACCAGGGAGTTAGTATGAGAGGCTAGGGAGTTCAGTCTGAGAGACTGGGAGGGTTGTCTAGGAGACTAGGAGAATTTCTTGTTTGCTTTATTGTGACTTACATGTTTATTTGATTTCATGTTGATATGTGTGCATATGTGTGGTTGTGTTATAGACACCATGGTTTCTTCTTCCGACACAGGAGTATCAGACACAGTGGACCCCATGACGATTGTGTCAGACGATGAGATACCGTCCGAGGGAGATGTTTACACGTCAGATACCACGAGCACGGATGACGATGATTTTCAGCCTTTCGCTCTGCCAGACATCGGAGTTGAGGTTCAGCCTGCTGATGGCATTCTAGCTGGGGATCTCCCTCTTGTTGTGATCCCTGCTCCCGTTCCACTTGCTGCTTTCCCGTGGCGGATGTGCCACTCGATGTCATGTCTGATGACGACATTGATCTTTTCGAGGAGGGTCCCCCTGAGGACGACTATGAGGGTGGGGCCCCGATTGATGTTGATGTTATCCTTCCTATTGCTGAGGCCCCTGTAGAGGAGGCTCCTCTTGATTCACCTGTTCCAGACTCATTAGAGTCTGTGGCATTCGCTTCTTTGCACGACCAGGGCGTGCAGCACCAGTCTTCTGACGCTGACCCCGACGTAGTGATGTCAGCTGCACCTGGTCCGTCTCACGAGTTTGAGTTTGATCATGAGATCGATGACGATTTTGATCCAGTTTTTCCTCCTGATTTCGATCCTAATCACGAGATCGAGTTTATTCATGTTGACCCGCCCATAGAGGCGCCAGTGGCTTCTATTGATCCATTGTTTGACATTCCTGCTGACTTTGATATGGACTTTGTTGACCCTGAGCCTGTCATGGCCCAAGAGCCTGTTATTGCTCCTGATCCTACACCAGAGCCCGACCCTGTCCTTGAGGATGCACCAGCCCTTGCACCACCCATTGTTGACCTTCCCATTGTTGCACCACCAGTGGTGGACGATCCTATTGCTGATGCACCTTTACCTGATCCCGTGCCGGCATTGGTTGACCGTGCACCTTTCGCCGCTCACATCGATCCTCGTTATGCTGACACCCGTAACGGGTGGATCGAGGATGATGATGACTATCCACCGTTTGTGCTACCCGTCACTCCTCCCGTAGCACCTGTTTCCACACCTACTGAGATTCCATTGTTCCACCCACACACCACTGACGTCCATCGCACTGATCTTCCCATCACATTCCTCCAGGACATACCGCCACCTCGTCCTGGGGAGGGTTCATCGAGGCAGCCGCCTGTTTTTGTTCCACCTGTACCGTCATCAGTACCGTTCATGTCCCAGTTCCCTCACACGGCACCATCATTCGTACCTTCGGGCAAGCCGTTTCTGTGGGCTTCGCCCAATGTTATGTCGTTGTCTGACCCGTACCACCCTTATCTTGTGGGGCACACAACAGAGGACATACTCATCTCTCTACAGCTACAGCAGGACGCACTGGGTCGTCGCATTCAGGAGTTAGAGAGAGCTCCATGTCCTCCGTGTCACTGTCTTAGAGGAGGATTGGGTGCAGCAGATTGCCTATTTGCTTACATCCCTAGATTCAGATGTTCGTTTCCTTACATCTGAGCAGCAGATTGCCTATTTGCTGCGCGTCATTCATGCCTTAGAGGAGGATTGGGTGCACATGCGCCGGTTGCTTTTCTCTCATTTTCCTCCTCCTCCTCCGCCATCAGTATAGGCATTTTTGGTTTGATGCAGGTAGATCATTTTGATGAGAAAGTCGTGATTGGGCCAGCTTGCGAAGACTTTTTGGAGACCACACTTTTGTACATGATTTGTGTAGACAGATTGTATTTTTGGGGGTGATGTAACCCCATGATCTTATTTTGATATGTGATGTACTATAAAACGTGTAAAAACAATATGGTGGTCATGATTAATGAAAGCCCAATGGCAACGTTCTCACTACATGCTTTGTTGAATTATTTGTCTTAAATATTGTAACATGGGATGTTATGTGATTGATGGATGTTACTATATATGCATATTTATTATACTTACTATGACCTGACCAACATGATCATCTATTAGAAGATGCCTCCGCGATGCGACGCGCGCATGCCCACTACAGAGGCGGAACTCCAAGGGATAATTACCGCGACTATAGCTCAGTATGCGGCCTCCCATGCAGAAACAAGCGGAAATGTCTTGAACAACAACGGCAATAACAATCCACCCAATGGTAATGTTAAGTCGCTTGAGACAAATTACGATACATTTGGATATTTCTAGCACGTCCGCTAATACCATCTGTAAATTCTAACGTATGTGCAGGGTGCACCTACAAACAGTTCCTTGACTGTAAGCCCATAAATTTCGAGGGCACTGGAGGTGCTGTTGCATTTGTCAGGTGGGCCGAAAAGACAGACTCTGTCCTAAGGATGAGCAAGTGTGCTCCTGAGCAACAAGTGACATACATCTCAGGGCTGTTTCTGGATGGTGCCCTATCGTGGTGGAATCTGCAAGTGCAAACTTTAGGAGAAGCGGCGGCATATGCACTAACCTGGGCTGAGCTGAAAGAGCTCATGAGAAAGAAGTACTATTCGCGAGCTGAAATACAGAAGCTAGAAACTGAGTTCTGACACCTAAAGATGGAAGGTTCTAAGATTGCAGAATATGTTCAAAGGTTTCATGATTTGTCCCATGTAGTGCCGTACATGGTCACGCCCGAATTTAAACGTGTTGAGCGCTTCATCTGGGGATTGGCACCCCAGATCATGAGCATGGTTACCACGTCCAAGCCTGTAACGATCATGGAAGCCATCGATCTCAGTGTGGCACTTACTGAGGAAGCCATTAGATTGAACAAGTTTTCAGTATCTGAACCGAAGAAGAAGGAGACTCATGTGGAGTCGTCTGGTGAAAACAAACAGAAATTCTCCAACTTCAAGCAAGGTACCAGCAGTGTGAGCAAGAAGGGTGAGTCAAGCACACCGGCCAAGGCCACAACCAGTGTCGAAAACAAAGGAAAGGGTTACATGGGCACTCTGCCCAAGTGTGATACATGCCAGTACCATCATCCCGGCCCGTGTAGACTCAGGAAATGCGAGTCTTGCGGAAAGACTGGCCATTCAAAGGAAACATGCTAGGTTGGTACCGGTGCTGGCCGTGGAAATCAGCGAGGTCATGAGAATGGTAATGGAAACCGCCAACAGGGAGGAAATGGCGGAAATGGAAACCGTGGGAATTTTGTGAACCAAGCTGGGAGTGGAAATCGCAATCAAAACAACACTCAAGGAGGAAATGGAAATGGTAATGGTCGGGGACCGGGATGTTTCAACTGTGGAGACATCGGGCACTTTAAGAGGGAATGCCCGAAACTGAATCAAGCTCGTGGCAGAGTATTCAACATTAGAGCAAGGGAAGCGCGCCAAGATCCAAACGTTGTCATGGTACGTTCCCTATAAATCAAAGCTTTGCATCTGTTCTGTTTGATACTGGTGCTGACTATAGCTTTGTATCGTTAGAATTTAAGAATATGCTTGGGTTAACTGCTAGTAAGTTAGACGTTCCGTACTCAATTGAACTGGCTAATGGAAAACTAGTTGAAACGGATGAAGTCATCAGAGGATGTGTAATAGAGCTGGGAGAACGCGAGTTCACTTTGGATCTACTACCAGTTGAGTTGGGAAGTTTCGACGTGGTAGTAGGGATGGATTGGTTGTCAAGCAACAAAGCCGAGATTGTTTGTCATGAGAAGACCATCCGCATCCCAATAGAAGATGGAGAGACGATTGTGGTTCATGGAGAAAAGCGCGATACACCATTAAGGATCATTAGCTGCTTAAAAGCTCGAAAGTGTTTGAGGAAGGGATGTGTTGCCTTCTTGGCACATATCGTAGATAAAGAAGCCACTGAGCCAAAGATAGAAGACATTCCAGTCGTAAAGGAATATCCGGAAGTCTTTCTAGAAGACTTGCCAGGATTACCGCCGCAAAGACAAGTCGAGTTCCACATTGACTTAGTTCCAGGCTCCGCGCCTGTGGCTAAGGCACCTTACCGACTTGCGCCTTCGGAGATGCAGGAGTTGTCAACACAACTCAAAGAGCTATTAGACAAGGGATTCATCAGGCCAAGCTTCTCACCTTGGGGAGCTCCATTTTTGTTTGTTAAGAAGAAAGATGGTAGTTTCCGCATGTGTATCGATTACCGAGAACTGAACAAGTTGACAATCAAGAATAGATATCCTCTGCCGAGAATTGATTACCTATTTGACCAGTTCCAAGGTTCAAGTTTCTACTCAAAGATCGATTTGCGATCAGGATATCATCAGTTGAGAATTCAAGAGGAAAGTATTCCCAAGACTGCTTTTAGAACTCGATATGGACATTACGAGTTTCTAGTGATGTCGTTTGGGTTGACAAACGCGCCAGCCATTTTTATGGATTTGATGAATAGAGTTTGTAAGCCGTACCTCGACAAGTTCGTGATTGTGTTCATCGATGACATTTTGATCTACTCGAAGACGAAGGATGAGCACGAACAACATTTAAGAGCTATTTTGGAGCTACTTAAAAAGGAGAAGTTGTATGCCAAGTTCTCGAAGTGCGAGTTCTGGTTACGCGAAGTCCAATTTCTTGGACATGTGGTTAATGGAAATGGAATCCATGTGGATCCCACAAAGATCGAAGCGATAAAGAACTGGGAGAGTCCAAAGACGCCAACCGAGATTCGACAGTTCTTAGGTTTGGCTGGTTATTATCGAAGGTTCATTGAGGATTTCTCAAAAATCGCTCAACCTTTGACCTCTCTCACTCAGAAAGACAAGAAGTTTGATTGGGGAGATAAGCAAGAAGAAGCATTTCAGTTGTTGAAGAGCAAGCTTTGTGACGCACCAATCTTATCTCTACCCGAAGGCACGGACGACTTCGTGGTATATTGCGACGCCTCACGTCAGGATTTAGGATGCGTGTTGATGCAGCGACAGAAAGTTATAGCATACGCGTCACGCCAGTTAAAGGTTCACGAGAAAAACTATACCACGCATGACTTGGAATTAGGCGCGGTGGTATTTGCATTGAAGATCTGGCGACATTATTTGTATGGCACGCGATGTACAATCTACACTGATCATAAGAGCCTGCAGCACATATTTGACCAAAAGGAGCTTAACATGAGGCAAAGACGCTGGGTTGAACTATTGAACGACTACGACTGTGAAATCAAGTATCACCCAGGGAAGGCGAACGTGGTCGCCGATACCCTGAGTCGAAAGGAAAGGATCAAGCCCATAAGGGTTAGGGCTTTGGAAATGATTGTCCAGACAGACCTCTCATTGCGCATTCGTTCCGCGCAGAGAGAAGCTCTCAAAGAAAGGAATATTGAGGATGAATATCTCCATGGGATGGAGAAGCAGTTGGTACCAAACGAGGAAGGAACTTTATGCTTCATGAAACGAATTTGGGTTCCTTTGTTTGGTGGATTGAGAAAAGTGATTTTCGATGAAGCTCACAAGTCACGATACTCGATTCATCCAGGAGCGGATAAGATGTACCAAGATCTTAAGGATTTCTATTGGTGGCCAAAGATGAAAGGCGATGTTGCGGTATACGTTGGTAAATGTTTAATTGCGTCAAAGTGAAAGCCGAATACCAGAAGCCTTCAGGTCTACTGCAGCAACCGGAAATATCCAAATGGAAATGGGAACAGATTTCAATGGACTTCATAACGAAATTGCCAAGGACGCCCAAGGGCCACGACACGATTTGGGTGATAGTAGACCGTCTAAGGAAATCTGCGCACTTTTTTCCAATCAGGGAAAAAGACAACACGAGCAAACTTGCTGAGATATACATGAGAGAGATCGTTGCACGACATGGAGTGCCTCTCTCAATCATCTCTGATAGAGATGGAAGATCCGTGTCAAGGATTTGGCAATCATTTCAAGAAGCATTTGATTCTCAGTTGAATCTAAGTACAGCTTTTCACCCGCAAATAGATGGACAGAGTGAACGAACGATTTAGACATTAGAAGACATGTTGCGAGCTTGCGTAATGGATTTAGGTGGAAGTTGGGACACTCACCTACCATTGGTTGAATTTTCATACAATAACAGTTACCATGCAAGTATTCAAGCCGCACCGTTTGAAGCTCTCTATGGACGCAAATGTCGGTCACCGATTTGTTGGGCCGACGCGGGTGATAGAGAATTAGTTGGTCCGGAATTAGTCCAAGAAACGACAGACAAGATTGCACAGATCCGAGAGCGCATCAAAGCGGCTCGCGATCGACAAAAGTGTTATGCGGACCGGAGAAGGAAACCTCTGGAATTTGAGGTGGGAGATATGGTTTTATTAAATGTTTCACCCTAGAAGGGTGTGGCACGCTTTGGAAAGCGTGGGAAGTTGAATCCACGTTATATTGGCCCATTCAGAATCCTACAAAGGATTGGGCTTGTAGCATACAAGTTGGACCTACCTGCTAAACTTAATGGCGTTCATGATACATTCCATGTATCAAATTTGAAAAAGAGTCCAACTCAAGTGACAGTTATCATTCCTGCTGACGAAGTTCATATTGACGACACACTCCACTTCATTGAAGAACCAATTGAGGTCACTGATTGGAAGGTGAATAAAACACGCAGGAGTAGTGTCAAGCTCGTCAAAGTTCGATGGAATGCAAGACACGGCCCAGAATTCACATGGGAACGTGAGGATCGTATGAAGGAGAAATACCCCCATTTATTCCCCAAGACCCCTGCAACCAGAAGCAGAACCTAAAATTTCGGGACAAATTTTTCTTAACGGGGGGAGAATGTGACAACCGTAACAATTACAGGTATCCGTACAATTAATTAATATTTAATTTGTGCTTAATGACTGTGCTTGATTACGACTGTGATTAAACTGCTTTCTGATTTCTATTACATACATATGTATGCATCACATTTCATACTGTCACTCCATTTATTTCACACAAACTTTAGTGACGAACTTGATGCACAAAGCACAGTTAGCACAGTGAGCGGATAACCCAGGAAACATGCTGATAATGCCAGCACCTAGACAGACAATGTTATTGAGGCCAGTATGAGCCAGAGACAAGGTACTACACTAGTAGGGAGTGTAGAGATGTCACACCCCTAATTTCCATGTGTCACCGGTGGGCCCGGTGGGGAGTATAGTGACGTAGTTGGCATCATCATAGACAAACAACACAATATATAAATGCACAGCGGAAGCAAAGATAGATTAATTTCAACTTTAATAGAGTGTAATATCAAGTATCACTAATAGTTGAAACGGATCCACAGGCGGATCAAAATAAAAACAAGATATTGTTCAACAGGTTTATTGTCATCCAAGCTTGCGAGACTTATTGTGGACGCTCTAGAAGACAGCCAGCCTATTACGTGTAGTACCTGCACTTAACCTTTTGGGAAAATACGTCAGTTTACACTGGTAAATACAATTTAACTGACTCATTTTGAAAAGGTTGAAAATTGATTTGAATGCTCAAGGCACAAAACATTTTTATAACTTGGGATTATTATTTATTATAATCTTGTGAACGAATTACATGTTACTTGTGCGTTCAGTAGCCCGGATCTTGTCCGGGTTAAAGACCAATAGACACACCACAATAATGAGTTATACACAGACAGGTGTACGCCTACACCTCGTGCTCTGGTCGTGGCCATCTCGTAAGATGATGCCAAGGATATCCGGGACATGGTCATTAATCCCCCAAAGGCTTAAAGTAAACAAGACTGTTTAAACGAGCCGATCAAATTATTCAATTAACCACCCAAGGATGTAAGATTTGATGCTCGATCAAGCGGTATTCTATATACCGTAACCCAAGCCTGTATAGGGAAAATAAGTTAAAAGTATTTACCTTGGTAAGTATAAATCACAACTAGCAAGTGAAGGTAGCTTTTACTGGTTCTTCTATTCTGGAACAAAGGTTTATAATAACCTATTAGATTCCTAACGGATCTTTATTTAAGCCTAAGCTTAGACCGGTTAGTTTTAAGAACGATACGGTTCAAACGCACGATTAAGCGAAGACCGGATAGAACGTGATTTAGACCCAACAAGTTTGAATACTTATATAATATGGGTATGCTAAATACATTCTGGATTTTGAGACAAAAATGATAATGTTTGACCCGTTTCGGTCAATTTATGCAAACTAGTTACATAAACCGAACCGAACGTTAAAAGAGCGTTACGGGTAACCATAAGAGTCATATGCAAGTTTCCTGAGATAATATGCCATAAATATGTTATACTATCAGTAAGATGTCTTCTATTATGCCTCATACGAAATTTAACTCAATTTACGCCTCATAAGGGCATTTTGGTCATTTAAAAGATTATAAAAGAGTTAAATTTGTAATCTGAGTTACAGGTCTGATTTATACAGCAAATATACTTAATTTAATATGTTATAACAGTAGGTTATGACCCGTATGTGAAACTTATCATTTAAAACCAAACTATGCCCCTTAGGGGTATTTTGGTAATTTCACAAGGGCTCAAACGGTCAAAACTGGAAACCTGAGTTCAAAAACTTGTGCTTACTGTTATTATATAAAAATATACTAAAAACATCAGTAGGTATTAACCTTATGTGTCTAATGTGATTATAGTGCATACTATGCGTTAAAAACGCTTAAAAAGCCGATTTGGAGCCATTTCCGGGTTTTTAAAAGAAAGCTGAGATTTTTATAATTCCAGAAGGCTCAAAATATTTTATTTAACAAATGAAATCAGTAGAAAAAGGTTTGGGGTCAAAAGGATTTGTAGAACTTATTTTATGGCCAAAAAAGGGCAAAATCGGTATTAACCGAATTAAACTTAGAGACCTATGCTATGCTCAGCCAAAAATTAAATAAAAATCTTCAAAAATCCCAAAATATTATATAACATCAGTGGGTAAAAGTTTGATATTAAAAAGTGGGCTTAAATAGGTTATACGCTAATTACGCCGTTTACTTAACACAAAGCTTTCAAATTACGATATTGAGGATAACTCTTAATCTAGACCTCAATCTGATATCAAATTTTAAGTGCAAGCTTATAAATCAGTAACAAACGTTTCTACTCTTTCATTTCTTCAAAAATCGCGTTTTATAGCAAAAAGGCATAATAGTCAACTTTTAAACATAAATCGGAAACATGCATATGCATCGGATGAGTATTGAACCAAGTTGTAAAATCTCAGAGAGTTGTACATATATGAAATTGGTTCAAAATAAGCTCTAAGGCAGATCTCAAACATGCATGCACGGATCAGAATTGAGAGTCAAAGAAAAAGTCAATTTATGAGACTTTCGGTTCCGATCCGGGTTTAAACTGAAAATTGTCGAGATGAACTTGTTGAGACACGTTCTTACATTGATTACCAAGTTATTTTAATGATCAAATAGGTTGCATGTACCCTACATTGCTAATCATGCTTAAATTTGCAAATACACATTCTGTTGACTTTTTGAAACAAGCTTTGACTCGACAATTATCATATTTAGAGTGGGAATCTGAAAATACCCTTTTAAGGGTTTGTTACCCACATAAATACCAACTTGTAGGTACTTTCAATTCGAGAAATGACTGAGCCATTTTTGATTAATCATGAAGTCAAACTAAATTTACGACGGATTGACTTTCGGTTAATAAACTAAGCTAGAACAAATTAGAGAAAGGTATGAACACTTACAAGAGTTCTAATAAAGCTTAGAGAGCACTAGAATGCCTGAGGTTGATCAGAGAAGCTCCAGAAGTGGTTCTTGTGAGTTATGAAAATGTAAGTGATGAAAGTTTACATCTTCAATGATCTTTATAACAAGTTTAATCTCATGAGAGGTTGCCACAAAGGTCTAGGGATGATATGAGAAGTGTCCAAGTGCCCCTAGCTGCATGTAATCCCATTGGAGAGCCCCTAGAATCGATGCACAGCTGTTAAGCACCGGAACAGACCTGAAAACTGGCATCTGCCCGTTTTCTGTCGCTGGGCAGGTCACGCGGCCCGCTTAAGGACCCCAGGCGGGCCGCCTGGCTTCTTCTGATCCACAAAAACCTCTTAAATGTTGATGTTTTGGTCCTTGGTCCTTTGTTACGTGGTTTTTGCTATTTGTCTTGCACATTAGACCCTCAAATATGATTTTTAAGGACCTTGGGACATTTACAAACATGGTAAAGTCCTTGGGTAACTTCGTTCTTACCCGAAAAGTCACGAATTTCAACGTTGACGCATCTAACCCTTCGTGCACAGTTTTGATCATAACTTTCTCATACGATAACGAAACTTCATGGAATTTTTACCATATATTCTAGTGAGTATATTTTATCATTACAAAGCTTCGGGTTTGCCAAAAGATCACTCAGAGGTATACATTCAACATGTTGACACAATTAGCCCCTGTAGTTTGCAATTCCTCACTTTCTTTCATTTTCCGCTTTGTATGATCCATGATATATCCGTTTAGGATTATAAACACCATGTAGGGTTATTGTAGAGCCTATTTTTCCATTGTTGACACTTTGGACCCTTATATTCCCATAGTTTCACTGTTTGTCAACTTTAGTCCCTCTAAAGTATGTTTTCACATATCCAAAGCCTATGCCACGTGTCAATGCATTATTGGACGTAAATTTCCGAGGTGTTACATCCTCACCCCCTTAAAAGAAATCTCGACCTCGAGATTTACTGGAACAAATGAGGGTATTTTTCTTTCATCGTGGATTCTACCTCCCATGTGTATTCGGGACCTCTACGGGCATCCCACTTGACCTTAACTATAGGTACATGCTTCCTTCGAAGCTTCTTCACCTGTCGATCCTCAATCGACAATGGTTTTTCCACAAACTTCAAGCTTTCATCTATGTGTATATCTGTATGCGGTATGACCAGTGATTCGTCAGCGAAACACTTCTTCAGATTACAGATGTGGAACACATTATGTATACTACTAAGTTCTTCAGGTAAGTTTAGCTTATAGGCAACTGATCCGACGCGTTCGATAACCTCAAAAGGTCCTATGTATCTCGGGCTTAGCTTACCTTTCTTACCAAATCGCATCACTCCCTTCCAGGGTGATACCTTAAGCAATACTTTGTCACCTACTTCGAAGTGAAAAGACTTACGCTTTGGATCTGCGTAGCTTTTCTGCCTATCTTGGGCAGCTTTCAAGCGATCGCGAATCTGGACAATCTTGTCCGTTGTTTCAAAAACCAAATCTGGTCCTAATAATTGAACTTCTCCTACTTCTGCCCAACAGATGGGTGTTCTGCATTTTCTACCATATAATGCCTCGAAAGGCGCAGCCTTAATACTAGTATGGTAGCTATTGTTATAGGAGAACTCTATCAATGGTAGGTGGTTATCCCAACTGCCACCTAAATCAATCACACATGCTCGAAGCATGTCTTCCAATGTTTGGATGGTACGCTCACTCTGTCCGTCTGTCTGTGGATGGTAAGTCGTACTAAAGTTTAAGCGCGTACCCAAAGACTGTTGGAAACTCTTCCAAAAATGAGAGGTGTATCTCGTATCTCGGTCAGAGATAATTGACACTGGTACACCATGTAGGGCTACGATCTTATCCACATACAATTGAGCTAACATGTCAGAGCTGTAAGTTTCCTTAATGGGAAGAAAATGTGCTGACTTGGTTAGCCTATCTACTATAACCCATATAGTATCGTTTCCCTTCCTTGTCTTGGGTAATTTGGTGATGAAATCCATTGTCACCATCTCCCACTTCCACGTGGGAATTTCAGGTTGTTGAAGCAAACCTGACGACTTCTGATGCTCAGCTTTGACTTGCGCACAAGTCAGACATTTAGCTACATACGCAGCTACAGACTTTTTCAAACCAATCCACCAGTAGTTTGCCTTTAGATCCTGGTACATCTTATCAGTACCAGGATGAACGGAATATTTGGAGCTGTGGGCTTCCTGGAGGATAACATCTCGAAGTCCTCCAAAAACTGGAACCCATATTCGCCCATTCAGTCTTAGCATTCCATCCTTGTCATAGGATAACTGCTCCTCAGTTACTCCTAGCTTTTCTTCAGGATAGTTAGCTTCCAACACAGCTTCCTTCTGTGCAGCTAACACCCTTTCGTTCAAATTATTCCTTATTTCTATGCGCTTGGCATTGATTCTTATCGGCTTTACTCTTTCTTTTCTGCTTAAGGCGTCAGCAACTACATTCGCCTTGCCTGGATGGTATCTTATCTCACAGTCGTAATCATTTAAAGTTTCCATCCATCGTCTTTGTCGCATGTTCAAGTCCTTCTGATTGAACAAATGTTGAAGGCTCTTGTGATCCGAATAGATTACACACTTTGTTCCATACAAGTAGTGTCTCCAAAGTTTCAATGCAAATACAACGGCACCCAGTTCCAAGTCGTGGGTGGTGTAGTTTTTCTCGTGCACCTTTAGTTGTCGTGAAGCGTAGGCAATGACCTTGCCTCTCTGCATGAATACACAGCCCATGCCAGTGTGTGACGCATCGCAATACACCACGAATTCTTCTATACCATCGGGCAATGTTAACACTGGTGCATTGCTCAACTTCTTCTTCAGAACGTCAAAGGATTCCTGCTGCTTAGGGCCCCAATCAAACTTGATCTTCTTACGTGTCAACGAAGTTAGGGGCGCATCAATCCTTGAAAAATTTTCGATGAATCGCCTATAGTATCCTGCTAATCCTAGAAAACTGCGAATCTCGGTAGGTGTCTTTGGCTCTTGCCAATTCATAACTGCTTCTACCTTAGCGGGATCTACTTGGATACCACGCTCACTTACCACATGTCCAAGGAATTGGACTTCTCGAAGCCAAAATTCGCACTTTGAAAATTTGGCATAGAGTTTCTCATGATGTAGAAGTTTGAGAATACAACGAAGGTGTTTCTCGTGGTCAACTTGGTTCTTTGAGTAGATAAGGATGTCGTCAATAAAGACGATGACGAATTTATCCAGATAAGGCTTGCAGACGCGATTCATGAGATCCATGAATGCGGCTGGTACGTTAGTGAGCCCAAAAGGCATCACTAGGAACTCGTAATGTCCATAACGAGTCCTAAACGCTGTCTTGTGTACATCTTCATCCTTGACCTTCAACTGGTGATAGCCTGACCTCAAGTCGATCTTGGAAAAGTAGCTTGCCCCTTGTAACTGATCGAACAGATCGTCGATCCTAGGCAAAGGATACCTATTCTTGATGGTGACTTTATTAAGCTCGCGGTAATCGATGCACAGACGCATCGATCCATCCTTCTTTTTGACAAACAAAACCGGTGCTCCCCAAGGAGACGAGCTAGGTCTAATAAAACCTTTAGCTAACAGATCATCTAACTGCGTCCTTAACTCCTTCATCTCCGTTGGTGCCAACCTATATGGTGCTCTCGCTACTGGCGCCGCACCCGGAATAATGTCAATTCGAAATTCCACTTGCCTATCCGGTGGTAAACCAGGTAGTTCTTCCGGGAAAACTTCAGGGTATTCCGAAATGACAGGGATATCTTCAATCTTTGGCTTTGGCTCATCAATAGTAACTTGTGCCATATAAATGACACAACCCTTCTGCAGACATCTGGATGCCTTGAGCATGGACACTTGCTCAGGCAATCCATGCTGGGTATCTCCTTGGATAGTGAGTGACTCACCAGACGGAGTTTAACTACTACTTGCTTTCTGTTGCATAGAATCTGGGCTTGGTTATGCGATAACCAATCCATACCTATCACTATATCAAAACCGGCTAGCTTAAAGGGAAGTAAGGATAATGGAAAAGAGTGATTCCTAATGGATATAACACGTCCATCTAAAACAGTTGAGGCGGTTTCTATGGTTCCATCAGCTAATTCCACCTCATACTTCACACTTAAGGCTTTTACAGGCAATTATAACAACTCACAGAACTTATTATCTACAAAAGACTTATCTGCTCCAGAGTCAAACAATACTCTAGCAAAAACATCATTTACGAGAAAAGTACCTGTAATCACGTTGTCATCTTGAACAGCTTCCTTAGCGTCCATCTTGAAGACCCTTGCGTTGGTCTTTTTCCCTTCTTCGGTTTTCTTGGAGTTCTTTGGGCAATTAGACTTAATGTGCCCCTTCTCATTGCAACCATAACATGTTGCATCCTTCAGCTTCTTACATTCCAAGGTCTTATGATCTGTGGATTTGCAGATTCCACATGAACTCGTGCGAGACTGGGATTTCGACTCAAATCGACACTTCCCAAAGTGGTTCTTCTTGCAAGTTTTACACTTGGGCTTATCCCCTGATTGTTGCCCATCCTTCTTAGATCCCGACCCTTTCTTGTGGTCGTCATTTCCTCGGTGTCTCTTATCTGATCTTTGTGAGGTATCGTCCTCACGCTTTCTCTTACTTTCTTCTGAGTTCCTAAGAGCTCTCAACCTGACTACGTCCATGGTAAGAGATAGAGACAGATCAGCTGCTGATCTGAAGGTTGCAGGCCTTGATGCCTTAACACTTGCTTTAATCTCTGGGGCTAAACCCCCGATGAAGCGAGCAATTCTCCTAGGTTCTGGGGTTACCAAGTACGGAACCAACCTAGATAGGGTATTGAAAGTGGTGAGGTAAGCCTGACAGTCTAAATTCTTCATCACCAATGATACGAAATCTGACTCGATTCTTTCTACTTCATGCTGCGGGCAATAATTATCTTTGATAAGAGCAACGAACTGATCCCATGATAAGTTGTAGAGTGGGATTTTCCCAGCAGCTTGTATGAGAGACTTCCACCATGCCAATGCTTCTCCTTTGAACGATTGGGATACATATTTTACTACATCCCTTTCAGCACAACCGCTGATGTCCACTACCGTATCCATTTCGTCCAACCAGGTCATGCAGTCAATCGCTCCCTTATCCCCAGTAAAGTCCCGGGGTTTACAAGAGACGAAGTATTTGTATGTACATGACTTATCACGCGGTTCTGGCTTATGCTCGACCTTCCTTGACGGGACACTGTTTTGGTTGGATGAGTGTCGCTCATCATCCTTCTTGAGCTCATCTTTCTTAGATACATCTTTCTTAGAGGGTGGTTTGCTATGAGCCTCCGAATGAACCTTGGGCTTGGAATGTGGCGCGGACCGGGTCCTACTTCGGGTCCCGTTTGATTCACTATATTGCCTTTCAATGGCTTTGGCAACAGCATTTTCCACTAATGCTTGTAGCTCCGCACCAGTTATATGTATTTTAGTGTTATCTGGGTGTTCCACTGGATGACTGTTTATTTCTTCAGACTTAGCCATGTAGCTTTAGGTGCTACATAAAAGTAAGGACAAGGTCTATTTAGAAGCCTAAACAGTATTATCGTTCTTGACGATTTATTAACCATGGTAAATAAGAGCCATATTAGTTAATTTGTTAATTAATTTCATTCAGGACTTTTTATTAGCAACTTTACCCTAGAATGAAATATATATTGGCACAATAGGCCTAGTCACTTGGACAAATTTCTAAATTTTGAATTTAGATTCTATAGGATTAAAATTTGAATAATTAAAACAAATCAATCCTTTTCTTGGCAGGGGGTCTATAAACCACGGCTGCCTTTTTGTTTTATATGACATTAGTTATAACCCGTAGGCATTATGTCACAATTAGATATATATATAGAATATAAATTTGGATAATTTATTAAAAGGGTGACATGTGTGATTTTGCGGATCACACTAGCCAAGAACGTTAACAGGTTTACAGATGTTAACAGAGATTTGAATCTTTTTAAACAGGTTCTACCATATTGGCCAGGTCTTTAATATGACATTCAAGCTAGGTTTTACCTTTTTTAAGATTCTTATTATTAAAATGGTAAAATAATAATTGCTATTTTTCATTTATTCGTATATTATATTCATGTATATAATTTTAAAATGAAAAACTTAAATTAACCATTTAGAATAAAATTAACTAACACGAGTTTGCCCTAAACGGGACTTTTACACAAATAACATACCCACGCAGGGGCTAAACTAACAAACAAACCCACGCAGGGGTCAAACAGAAACAAACAAACCCACGCAGGGGTAGAACAGAAAGGAAAAAAATGTATGCCCACGCAGGGGCAGAGTACAGAAATAAATGTCCTCGCAGGGACATGATTAAATAAACTAGCAAACAAAGGATTTAGTAGTCCTTCTTGCTTTTTCCCTTGATTAAATCCACCATTTTCTTAAACATCCCACGATTATGCCGACGATCTTCCCGTAATTCATGTCGCATCTCTCGTCGCACTTCATTTATCCCTTGAAGGATTTCTTGAACTTGTGGCGGCGACATCATCGGTGCCTGCGGTGGTAGCGGATAATGCGGTGGTTGAGGAGGCTGCGGCTGCTGATATCCATATGATGGGTATCCATAGGTCGATTGTCCCGTAGCCCAGGGACCTCCAAAAGTACCTTCCGGATTGAGAGAGTTGTAGTTCGCAGCTACCCAGTGGGGATCCTCTGTAAAGTTATAACCTGTGTGGATCGTCTGCTCGAAGGGATTGTATGCTGCCGCGCTAGTATAAGCAGGGATTGGGTCTCCGAAATCCTGTGGTGGTGGTGGCGCGATTGGTGCAGAAGTTACTTCTGAGACGGGATGTGAAGATTCTCCATTCTCTGGTTCTTCGTGAAGTGGCAAGTACCGGCTGCCACCTGAATGTGGAGGGGTGCCGATGCGCACTCCCCCTCGTGCGGAAATCCGTGCGTTCGTTCGTCTTCGCCTCGGAGGCGGGGGAGGCAAAACCGGAGGTGGTGGCGGCGGTGGAGTGACTGCGACAAGTCGGGAATCCTCAGAAGGATTCTGCTGCTGCTGTGGCTGCTGTTGAGGCTGTTGCTGGGGGTGCAAGGGAGAGCTGTGTTGCGGCTGGTGCAGGGGAGAGTTATGGTAACTAGGGGTAAATACCCAGTCATACTGCCTGAATCTCTCCTCAAAGCTGTCGGGACCATTGTATGGTGATCCCACAAAAGGTGACCCATCAGAAATCTCGATAGGGTGGTTCGGAGTTCCAGATGGTGGCATTGAGGGATCGGTATCTTCATCGACATCCATCGCATTGCCACCAGGAAAATGGTCTTCTGGTCCAAGTGGGTTAAAACCCATAGGCACATCAAGGTAGTCAGCAGGGTTGTACAGGCCTTGGAAAACAGGTGATGGGTGGTCAAAGGGTGATTGGTGTCCTTGGAGAGGAATATAGGACTGGTGAGAGTTGTGGGGCTCATTTTCTGATTGAGGCCCAAAGGAGTGTGGGATAGAAGGTGAGGTACTCAGTGAAACCGAGTGCCTTGCGGGTTCAGTAAAAGACCTCCACAGATTTTGAGCATCTGTGTTATGGGAGCCTGAAGGTGTTCGCCTGTGCGAAGGTCCGGCTTCATGGTCGTTTGGGGCTGCATATGCACCTTGTCCCCTTCCTCTTCCTCTCATACGTGGCGGCATTTTTTTTTTGTGAACCTGTCAAAAATCAAACAAGTGAGACAACAAAATATATATAAGACAAAGTTAGAAAATAAAACAATTTTTTTTGGATATTTCCTAAGTTCTTTGTCTAGACTCGAGAATCGCGGAATGTGCAATTGTGTAACTGAGATTAAACACAAAAGGCTAGTGTTTAATTCGCTCAGCGTTTGCTCTGATACCAACCTGTCACACCCCTAATTTCCACGTGTCACCGGTGGGCCCGGTGGGGAGTATAGTGACGTAGTTGGCATCATCATAGACAAACAACACAATATATAAATGCACAGCGGAAGCAAAGATAGATTCATTTCAACTTTAATAGAGTGTAATATCAAGTATCACTAATAGTTGAAACGGATCCACAGGCGGATCAAAATAAAAACAAGATATTGTTCAACAGGTTTAATGTCATCCAAGCTTGCGAGACTTATTGTGGACGCTCTAGAAGACAGCCAGCCTATTACGTGTAGTACCTGCACTTAACCTTTTGGGAAAATACGTCAGTTTACACTGGTAAATACAATTTAACTGACTCATTTTGAAAAGGTTGAAAATTGATTTGAATGCTCAAGGCACAAAACATTTTTATAACTTGGGATAATTATTTATTATAATCTTGTGAACGAATTACATGTTACTTGTGCGTTCAGTAGCCCGGATCTTGTCCAGGTTAAAGATCAATAGACACACCACAATAATGAGTTATACACTGACAGGTGTACGCCTACACCTCGTGCTCTGGTCGTGGCCATCTCGTAAGATGATGCCAAGGATATCCGGGAGATGGTCATTAATCCCCCAAAGGCTTAAAGTAAACAAGACTGTTTAAACGAGCCGATCAAATTATTCAATTAACCACCCAAGGATGTAAGATTTGATGCTCGATCAAGCGGTATTCTATATACCGTAACCCAAGCCCGTATAGGGAAAATAAGTTAAAAGTATTTACCTTGGTAAGTATAAATCACAACTAGCAAGTGAAGGTAGCTTTTACTGGTTCTTCTATTCTGGAACAAAGGTTTATAATAACCTATTAGATTCCTAACGGATCTTTATTTAAGCCTAAGCTTAGACCGGTTAGTTTTAAGGACGATACGGTTCAAACGCACGATTAAGCGAAGACCGGATAGAACGTGATTTAGACCCGACAAGTTTGAATACTTGTATAATATGGGTATGCTAAATACATTCTGGATTTTGAGACAAAAATGATAATGTTTGACCCGTTTCGGTCAATTTATGCAAACTAGTTACATAAACCGAACCGAACGTTAAAAGAGCGTTACGGGTAACCATAAGAGTCATATGCAAGTTTCCTGAGATAATATGCCTTAAATGTGTTATACTATCAGTAAGATGTCTTCTATTATGCCTCATACAAAATTTAACTCAATTTACGCCTCATAAGGGCATTTTGGTCATTTAAAAGATTATAAAAGAGTTAAATTTGTAATCTGAGTTACAGGTCTGATTTATACAGCAAATACACTTAATTTAATATGTTATAACAGTAGGTTATGACCCGTATGTGAAACTTATCATTTAAAACCAAACTATGCCCCTTAGGGGTATTTTGGTAATTTCACAAGGGCTCAAACGGTCAAAACTGGAAACCTGAGTTCAAAAACTTGTGCTTACTGTTATTATATAAAAATATACTAAAAACATCAGTAGGTATTAACCTTATGTGTCTAATGTGATTATAGTGCATACTATGCGTTAAAAACGCTTAAAAAGCCGATTTGGAGCCATTTCCGGGTTTTTAAAAGAAAGCTGAGATTTTTATAATTCCAGAAGGCTCAAAATATTTTATTTAACAAATGAAATCAGTAGAAAAAGGTTTGGGGTCAAAAGGATTTGTAGAACTTATTTTATGGCCAAAAAAGGGCAAAATCGGTATTAACCGAATTAAACTTAGAGACCTATGCTATGCTCAGCCAAAAATTAAATAAAAATCTTCAAAAATCTCAAAATATTATATAACATCAGTGGGTAAAAGTTTGATATTAAAAAGTGGGCTTAAATAGGTTATACGCTAATTACGCCGTTTACTTAACACAAAGCTTTCAAATTACGATATTGAGCATAACTCTTAATCTAGACCTCAAACTGATATCAAATTTTAAGTGCAAGCTTATAAATCAGTAACAAACGTTTCTACTCTTTCATTTTTTCAAAAATCGCGTTTTATAGCAAAAAGGCATAATAGTCAACTTTTAAACATAAATCGGAAACATGCATATGCATCGGATGAGTATTGAACCAAGTTGTAAAATCTCAGAGAGTTGTACATATATGAAATTGGTTCAAAATAAGCTCTAAGGCAGATCTCAAACATGCATGCACGGATCAGAATTGAGAGTCAAAGAAAAAGTCAATTTATGAGACTTTCGGTTCCGATCCGGGTTTAAACTGAAAATTGTCGAGATGAACTTGTTGAGACACGTTCTTACATTGATTACCAAGTTATTTTAATGATCAAATAGGTTGCATGTACCCTACATTGCTAATCATGCTTAAATTTGCAAATACACATTCTGTTGACTTTTTGAAACAAGCTTTGACTCGACAATTATCATATTTAGAGTGGGAATCTGAAAATACCCTTTTAAGGGTTTGTTACCCACATAAATACCAACTTGTAGGTACTTTCAATTCGAGAAATGACTGAGCCATTTTCGATTAATCATGAAGTCAAACTAAATTTACGACGGATTGACTTTCGATTAATAAACTAAGCTAGAACAAATTAGAGAAAGGTATGAACACTTACAAGAGTCCTAATAAAGCTTAGAGAGCACTAGAATGCCTGAGGTTGATCAGAGAAGCTCCAGAAGTGGTTCTTCTGAGTTATGAAAATGTAAGTGATGAAAGTTTACATCTTCAATGATCTTTATAACAAGTTTAATCTCATGAGAGGTTGCCACAAATGTCTAGGGATGATATGAGAAGTGTCCAAGTGCCCCTAGCTGCATGTAATCCCATTGGAGAGCCCCTAGAATCGATGCACAGCTGTTAAGCACCGGAACAAACCTGAAAACTGGCATCTGCCCGTTTTCTATCGCTGGGCAGGTCACGCGGCCCGCTTAAGGACCCCAGGCGGGCCGCCTGGCTTCTTCTGATCCACAAAAACCTCTTAAATGTTGATGTTTTGGTCCTTGGTCCTTTGTTACGTGGTTTTTGCTATTTGTCTTGCACATTAGACCCTCAAATATGATTTTTAAGGACCTTGGGACATTTACAAACATGGTAAAGTCCTTGGGTAACTTCGTTCTTACCCGAAAAGTCACGAATTTCAACGTTGACGCATCTAACCCTTCGTGCACGGTTTTGATCATAACTTTCTCATACGATAACGAAACTTCATGGAATTTTTACCACATATTCTAGTGAGTATATTTTATCATTACAAAGCTTCGGGTTTGCCAAAAGATCACTCAGAGGTATACATTCAACATGTTGACACAATTAGCCCCTGTAGTTTGCAATTCCTCACTTTCTTTCATTTTCCGCTTTGTATGATCCATGATATATCCGTTTAGGATTATAAACACCATGTAGGGTTATTGTAGAGCCTATTTTTCCATTGTTGACACTTTGGACCCTTATATTCCTATAGTTTCACTGTTTGTCAACTTTAGTCCCCCTAAAGTATGTTTTCACATATCCAAAGCCTATGCCACGTGTCAATGCATTATTGGACGTAAATTTCCGAGGTGTTATAAGGAAGTGAGGACCATAAAACTGCGTCACTAGGTGATAGTTATAGTGCCAGGAAGTGCCTAAAACACACTTTAACTGCAAAATTCTGCACTTAATAACAAAAATTCAGCATTTAATGATGTTAGTAATGTGCAAAAACTTGACAAAATGGTCCTGTATACTTTCCAAAGTGCCAGGAATTAAATGTGTCACTAAAAGTATTATAAAAGACACCTTACGGATTAATTAAGCACTTTAACGGAACAACACCCAACCGAACAACCGAACTTTACCCGGAACACAAAAATATTGTCAAACACATTGTTTTTAATTTTCTGAGCTAGTTAGGGTCCCCGAACACCCTAACACACTATATATTTAATAACACACCAAAAACCACTAAATAAATATTTGAATTCTAACTAGAATTGTAACTAAACATTGAAACCCAACCCTATACCCCCCCCACCCGGAGACGGTCACCATGGATGTCCCCACCCATGGATTTGTTTGATTATTAAAATGGATTAGGTTGGTGGATTAAGAAACATAATACACAAGGGATAAAAGAGTAACAATGGTTTATAAAAATGCACTTGAGATATTAACATTTCATTCTCTACACATCAAACAACAACTCTCTTCCTCCTTCTCTCCTCTTGTTCGGCCGAAACCACCCACAACCACCATCACCATCATCAAGTTTCTTTCATTCAATCTCTAGTGATCCAAAGGTGTTAGTGAACATACAAACAAGCTCGGTGTGTTCGGAAGCTCAAGGACCTCTCTCATCATCTTTTATCCACCACTTTTCTACACTTGAACTCCCCTAGCCTTGAGCTAGTGGTAAGAACTTAGATCCTTGCATTTTACTTGTTGTTTAAGTGGTTAATGATGTTTAATGATCAAAATGATATGAACTTTAATGAATCTTATGAAGAAGTCTTGAACATGAACTAACTTAGTAATAAAGTATGGTTAAAAGATGAAGAAATCATGATATTCATATGTTGTGATGCTTGTTGGTTGTTGTTACTCGTGTTCCTGATGGATCATCCTATGGTCTTGCTAGAGCATGATTAAAAACATGATCTAGCAAGATGAGAAAGATAAAAATGTTGTAGGATGATGGAACCATCCACACATAAACTATGAACTTGAATAAATGAATGTTTTCTTGAAAAATAAAGATCAAAGTAGGTTATAACCTTGTAGATCTAAAGGTCCATGAGTGGTTTTTCGAAAGAACCAAGTGAAAAATATGAGTTTCGTTAAAACTTGGATCTTACATAAACTCAACACATTTTTGGTGGATAAACAAGTGTAGAAACACTTGTGTAATAAGAAAATTTCACAAAGTAATGTTTTTAGAAAATATGTTTAGAAGATGAGAATATTCAAACTCTTTAAAAATGAAGTTTTTAAGGGACTAATCACATTTTTAAAGGTAACAAGACTTACTAAGTATGCTAGTAAGTTACTACATACTTTTATAAATTTTCAAGTTCATAAGTTTATAGTCTATGCTTGTTTTTGACAAGTTTGGTAAATAGAGATTGTATGTTGATGATTGAGAATTGTTTGAATGAATTTTTGAAAAGAATATGATATGCTTGTAAGCATGGACACCTCCATTTACAAAGGAAACTCTGGCGAAATTTTTCTAAAATTCCAGCACTTAGAAGATATTTTTCTAGCAAGTGTTTACAATTATATTTTTAACCTTGTTTTCAAAATAAACTTCACCATGATTTTTATTACAAAAATACTAAGTGCTGGAGGTTGATTTTTGTAAATAAAAATTTGATAAATATATATTTAGAATATATATTTTATACTAAAACTCGTGTGTGATTATTTGTTTATTTTGTGAACTAGTGATATTATTTTTAGGATAAAATAATCTATATATCTATATATAAATGAGATGTGATGTGGGCTATGTGGCATTTGATTTTGGCCATTTTTGCTAATGTGGCAAGTTTTTTTGGAGAGTTTAGGAGGGAAATCACAAATTGCTTCTACATTCACGATTTTAAAACAAATGCACGCGGGATCCGAATGGATTTGGGTCGACCAAATGATCCAAATGGATTCTTTATATCCCAGTTTCATTCTCTTCATCTCTGTCGTCACTTTCAAAACCCTAACGCCGCTACGCATCATCTTCAGCAAATCCAAAAATCTTCTTCAGGAAATCGACAATGGTGATTCTCATGAACCTTTTCACCACTGATCCCGTAGATTCGAGGTCACAATTGAAACCCTAATTTTCTCTAATTTCAAATATTTATGATACCATAAAGTTTTTTTGTTTTGTTATCAGCCTCTCTCACATTCATCGCTCTACTGGATTCATCATCTTCTCCAAACAATTCAACAAATAGGTAAATTCTTTGACAAACCCTAGGTAAATTCTTTGACAAACCCTAAATTATATTTTTGGATCTTTGAAGTCTGATTTTTAAGGTTCTTGATCTTGGAAGTCTGATTTCTTGATCTTAGAATTCTGATTTACAAGGTTTTAAAATCGAAATTAGTTCTTTATCGAAATTCAAATTTCTTGACCCGTATATATGGTTGTGTATTTTTAGGGGTTCTATATTGAAATTTACTTCTATTTTTAGGGGCTCTTGATCTTATGTATGTTTTTTCAATCATTACAGCTTAGTTCAACATGTTGGTAGAATCTGTGAATGTTTGGGCAAAAACTTATGCTATGAACTACCACAAGTCACTTAACCATCACAACTTCTATTTCAAACAACAAGATTCAAGGAGGTTGAGTACTAGAGATGAACTAATACTTAACATCACATTCTCCATTTAATATTCATTTTTCATAGATATTGCATTGTTCATGGTATTTAATATAACTCTGGTATTTTTGTTCATTTGCAGGCTAACAAGAGATCTGGGCACTCCAAATAAGTGAGACAGGCAAGAGTAAGACAGCCGCAAATATGTTTTTTTTTGTTTGTTTGATGCACTTTTTTAGCTTTCATGATGCAGGTCCACTGTGATTGAATCATAACTTGGTCTTAAAAGTTGGAGTTCATATCAAGGCTTCAAATCAAGGTCAGATCACAAATACTTTCAACTAAACATGATGATTTTATCAATATTTAACATTCAATCTTCGTTTTGATTGTTCATTCATTTGATTTTCATTTGTTATAACCTAGGGTTTGTTGATCTTCGATTTGTTTTCTTTTCTGACAAATAAATGTCGTCTGCACAAAGGTATAATTTTGATATTGATATATTATTCAGGTTTTGATGTTTTTCTAATAGATATTGTTTGTATATTGTGGAGATAATTGGTCGATTCTACCTTCTTTAAAGATTTGTATAATTCGGGGCGTTTTAGATGATCATGTGTTTATAATTTTTTTTTCCAGATCTGATTTTTGCAATCTCCTTATTGCCCTTTGGTTCAAGCAAATCCATTCGAAAGGATCCAAACATCAGGTAACCAATATATGTCTAAAGTATCATCAAAGAATTGTTTTTTTGGTTCTGTATTTTTGGGACAACTTTAGTTCTGTGACCTGGTGTTCAGACAATTTCTGCTATTAATGTTATTTACAGATGGTGTTGTTTATTTGTTTTCTCTTTTATTGCAGAAGTCATAAAATACTGGATATTGCAATAAGCAGGAATAGTAATAAGTAATCTCTTATACCACGACGATTGAGGTACGGTTTTTTTTGTGTAAATATGTGTATCAGTGTGTTTCTAGGGTTCTGACTAACGGACGTTGATGATGGTGTTTTGATGTCTTAGTAACAATAGTAGTGGTTGTAGTGGTGGACAGTCGCCGTACCGTAGAAGAAAGTTGAATATCAACAGCTATTTCATTCAATCTAGCCGCGACGGCGATGGTGTTAACATTTAGTTTTGAATTATTAATCGGAAACGATAACTAACCCAACCGTAGTATGGTAGCAGATGGACCAGCGAGGCTGGTGGATTTCATTGTAGAAGAAAGTTGCAAAGAGGGGTACATATGTGGGTTTCATCTGGTTTTTTCGTCTCTCTTTCATCGATATATTGTCATTTACCCTCTTAGTTTAACTGTTTTCTTCTGCAGTTGATGCTTTAGGTGAATATTTTACTAAAATAGTAATATCTAATTCGATCAGGTATTTGGTTTATATGGATTAGATTAAATTAGACGAATCCTTTCCAATTCGATCAGGTATTTGGTTTATAGATCTACATATAATTTAAAGTTCTTTATGATTCAAAACCCTAATCTTCAATATTGTGTTTTGATTCTGCTTTAGTGTCAAAGACGTGGCAACAACTTATTCACCATCACTGCCTACCTCTCGCACAGGTAATCGCCTTTTCTTGCAATATATTGTGTGTGTTTCTAGGATTTTTTGATATTTGAGTGCACACAGTTGTCTTTCGGTGTGTGCTTCAGATGATCAACCGACACTTTCAGTGCTGCATATTATGTGTATGGTTTTAGCGTTTCTGTTAACTATCGTAAATATTGTGGTGGTTATGGTTTACTCTAAAAAAAGATTGACTGACTTGAAGAAGGATGAATTATGGCTACTGCTGCAGTAAGATATTGCAATCTGGCAAAAACTAACAAATCAAAGTGTTTTTTCATTAATTGTCATGATGATTACCAGAATTAGTGTGCTGACGTGTAGTGTGATGTTGATAAACGCTGATTTTTTTATTTCATGTGGTTTTTTCAGTTGGTTCAGCTTTTGTATATAATGAACACCATAAAGCTGACACAACATTAGTATGTAAAAATGTAACTAAAAGCAAGGCGAGCTCTCATTCAGCAATTGGACAGATCTCACGACACCACATTAACAAGTGTTATGGCTATTCCACTTTAACGTTTGGTTGAATATACAAGAGGATGGTAGCATCGCCGGTTGCGACATGGTTATTTGTTGCGACATGGTTATCGGTTGCGACATGGTTTGTTATCCTACTGTGGAAACAACTCAACCATCTTGGGTGATTTACATCTGCAACTTTTGCTTGCTTTGATTTTTTCACTAATTCAAAAAAATATATGTTATTTAATAAATAAATGGATTATAGTTAAAAATATTTAATTTCAGGATTGCTGGATTTGGTCCGGAGACGTTTCGATTAGACCCATATGTCAATGTTTCATGTAGAAAGTTGAGAGTTTTTTTCTTATCTGTGGGTTACTCTTTCCATTTTCAAGCTTTTGTTATCATATTTTGATCCCTTGGGTAGTGGTGTAAGTTTATAATACGACATGATAGTGATGATACTAACACGAAAGTTCTCACATGTTGCATATGTTGATGTTACTTATGAAGTTGATGGTTCAGAAGCAGGCTTACTCAAACCCCATCGCCCACCCAGTTACTTCAAGGTATACCAAGTTTTATTATTTATTGTCAAAACATACTACTTTCAACTTCCGAATCGCTAATAACCGTTTATGCTTAGTTGAAAATTATGATAGCTACACCACAACATTAAAGAAACACTGTTTCGAAAAGATAAATAAAACATTGTTAAAAGAAAAAAAAAGTTTGTGCAAAATTCGGATTGGGAAGTACTGGCTTTTGAATTGTGGAAGTAAATTGACATTTGCACATATAACAAGTTCATGATGTTGGGCAACTTTAAGCATGTTAAAGAGGTGAACAGAGGGATCACTTTCTGAAAGTGCAGCCATGCCTAAATATGTTGTTTCTTCCATTTAATTTGTTCTCATATTATGTTTCATATGCTTTGTTTTGGTCGTAAACTATAGGCTTTTAAACTTCATTATGAACTTCATAGTTTAAAACAGTTGTTTATGTCTTTGTAAATGGTAGGAAGCTATTAGATAGCTAGCAACCACTCATATAAGGTGATATACTATAGGGGACACATGTAATATTATGAGACTACTAACATATGAGAGTTGAAGTTTTATACTCTTTAATACTTTTTAAATGACTATAATTCATATTTCGCGTACTATTTTTTATAGAAAAGCTAAGAGTGTTGGAACCAAATGTGACTGATTGCAACCTATAAAAGAGCTAAGAGTTTTATACTCTCAATCACGCTGCAACGCGCAAAATTACAATCAACCCATTACTTGAAGAACGGGTCATGAATGGTGGTGTGCATTATATTAACCAATCAAGAGTCATTGATTACTGGTGCGGTTGCTGGGATAAGCTATACCATATGTGCGTATCCTTTGGAGTTGCTAAAAGCTCGGCTCACCAGATACCTTTCGCTTTCAAAATTTCATCTTCTTATCAATATAATTTAACTTTAGAAGATTGTTATTATAGAGTTTACATAATGTATGAACAGGGGTTGTTCATGGTTTATTTTAAATCGTTAAACCATCCAAACCGGTTATCGTTTGGTTTCGAGGTTGGTTTTTATATTTATTTTTTTGTCGGCCGGTTTCAATAAACTCGAACCATAACAAATGGTTTGGTTTGCGGTTTATACCGTAAACCAGCCATATAAAAACGGACCGAACCGTAAGATTGACTATTTAATTTTTTTTATAAAATGTTACATACACATATAAATGTGCGTCTGCGCCTTAATTTGTTTCATCTATAATTGTTTTCGATGTAGGTGTTATAGACTTTCTTTACAAAGTCTAACCTTGATTTTTATGTAAAAGATGTACTAAACAAAAAATGTACTTAACAGGACGAGCAAATTCCTTTTTAGCTTTATATATATTTTATAGAAAGGCTTGATTAAGATAAATTCTTTTCATTTATCTACATTTGATAACAACATAAAATGATCCGTGTTAGCTTTATTAAACGGGTTAGATTTATAAAAAGAGGTTAGTTTTACTATGTATCAAATTTGTTGAACGGGTCAACTTTAAAAACAGGTTTAATGTATAAATTGGTCATGTTTGGGTTAGATTTTATAAGAGTTTACAAGTTTATCCAAAAGCTCGACTAGAAAACATTGACTTATCATGACTTTTCTTTATTGGTACTTAAATACATATTTTGTACTAGACTGACATATGAAAGGCCTAGTATCCTCAAATGGTTCTCATTAGGTCACTTCACTTGCCCCACCACAATGCAAGAGCTTTGGTTAATGATGATTTTCATCATAATATGATGGTTGCAAGCAACTGATGAAATGAATTTCGACATTTTAGTTTCTCACATGATAGAGAAGGAGTTAATACTAAAAATACCTATAATTAAAAAAGCTCCAATAAAAGACATAGGACGTTTTCAATCCTAATGGGTTTGATTAGATTCAAACCAAATAATTAGATGGAACATTGATGAATTCCAGGTTATTGGTTACGAAACTCCAGCAAATAGAAGTATTAGAGCAATAGGCTTTCAATTTATATTTCAAACCAGAAAAAACATATTTCTTTCATTTACTTTTCTTTTCGCTTTTGTTACATTTGTAGTACGATGCTTCGTTTTATTTTAATCTTTAACTTCAGATTGCCATAATAAGTTCATGTGTATAGTTTGTTTATGATGTTGTAACTCTGTAGGCTTATTCGACTGTTGGTACACCTGATTATATTGCTCCTGAAGTTTTGTTGAAAAAAAGATATGGAATGGAATGTGATTGGTTTGTATCTTTTGTGGTAAACAAAACACTTATTGAGTTATTGGAATATAATTATAATAAGAATTAACTGAATCTTGTTTTCCTGCCTGTAGGTGGTCTCTTGGGGCGACCCAATATCAAATGGATCATATAACTTATGATGATTTTGGTGTCGTTGATTGTTGGTGATTGCGGCGGCAGAGATGGTTGGTGTGGTTGTGGCGGAGATGGTTGATGGTGGCTACGGTGGTGGCAGATTAGCAATGGTTTGATGGTGGTGGTGATGAGTGTGGTGGTGGCAATGTGGTTGAGGGTGGCTGCGGTCGTGGCGTTGGTTGATGGTGGCTATGGTGGTGGCGTTGGTTGACGGTAGCTAAGGTGGTGGCTTCGGGTGATGGTGGTTGTCGCAGAGGCAATGGTTGGTGTTGGGTATGTTATTGGGGATGGTTCCGGTGGTGACAAGGCTCGCCCTTCGAGAAGGGCTACTTAGAAAAATAACAACACTTTTTCCCTTTGCCGTTATTGTTGAGGTTTTTTCTATATGCAGGTGTGTTATGGTGTTTCCATTTTTTGTAGGTTACGTGCTTTATAACTGTGAATAAATTTATAGCTCATTGTTAGTTGATCATTTGCGTTTCATCACCAGAGAACTGAGGTTGTTCACTTCATGTGTTTTTTTTGTTGATTATATGAACTTATGATTTTTTTTTAAATCACAGTTGTGGTGGTGCCGAGTCCATTCATATCTTATACCCTGCAGTGCTATGATGAATACCTACATAAGTGTCTTGAGAAAGCTGCAGAAGCAATGGGAATTTCAACGTGGGGTATCCCACCTGATGGTGCGGGCTCTTATAATGACGAACATGTGGATACCGATTTCTTTTGTTATTGTGGTGATTACAATGGACCGTATGGCAGATTTTTTTCTGAATTGGTACTCCCAGTATCTCATTGATAATGGAGACAGGGTACTAACCAAGGCCAAATTGGCCTTTAGAGATACCCTCATTTCTGTGAAAGTAAGTCGGTTGTTCCACACTGGTCAATTATTTTCTTACATTTCATATTTATTTATTTGAAAGTTTTCATGATGATCAGTTATCAGGCATTTATTGGTGGTAGGCATTTATTGGTGGTACGAAACAAACGGCCATGCAGCTGAACTGACAGTTGGATATTACAACCCGGTCAACCGTGATGGATATGCTCCAATTGCTTCATTGTTAAAGAAGCATGAAGCTGCTTTAAACCTTACATGTGTTGATCTGTCTACAGTAGAAGAACAAAAAGACTTTCCGGAAGCAAAGGTTGATGATCCTGAAGGGTTAGTTTGCCAGGTAGTGTAGGTAGGTGTTAATTTTTAAACTAGTGAAATTTTGGGGTTATTTTTGGGTAGTTTAGAATGTAGCGTTCCTAATTGAGAATGGCAGATAAAGAGGGCTGGGAGTGATGGTCACCCTACGCCCTCTTAATAGTTTTTTTTTTGGTATTGTTATGTGGTTTATAGATGGTCCCTGGGTAGTGGTTTGTTGCTCTGCTTAACTTCGAGTTTTGTATAGCGTTGAGTGATTATAAGACTAAACTGGACTTAATATAGGATGGTTGTAGTTTTCGTGTGAAGGGTTTGTAAAGTATGACAACGATTTAAAGTATAAATGTATGAAAAATGTGTTGCAACGTGCTCTTATATGTAGATTTGTTCTATATGTTAAAAACGACAAGAAAGTTTATTGTGTGTGATAGGCATAAAAAACCTTGAACTCGTCAACATCAAGAAAGTTTATTGTGTGTGATAGGCATAAAAAACCTTGAACTCGACAACATCAATGTTCTCTTATTAGTTGTTTGTGACAGGAGAGTCAATAGTGGGATGAAACTTGATGGATGTTAGCTCAAAAGAAAAGATGAAAGTCTAGAGTGCACTAAAGATCTTAAATACCTTCTCGAGCTTTCATAGTTTTTTTTTTTTTTTTTTGATAGTTTTGGATTTTGATGCATTAGGAATGCAGCTATTGTATTCATGGATCCAATTTTATTTTTATTTTTTAAGTTTCTTAACATACATTTCTTTCCTTTCCATAAAGTTTTAAAAAGTTTTTTTTTATATTTATGAAGTCGAGATATTGTTTGGTTTGACATTTTCATTGCAATGAGGATATCATTTCTTTACAATTTTTTTTTTATTTTTAAAGTTTTTTAATTTCCATGTTTACATTTTCAAAGTTTAGTATACATTTTTTTGCTAAATTGTAATGTCAATTACTATGTAATTTCATTAAGGCATTATAATTAATATAATTAGTATGTTTTATAAGAGAATGAGAGATGAGTCTATTAAATGCTGGCCTATCAATTAATAGAACATACATGTGAATATTAGGAAATTATGCATATCTTATTAGTGAACCTGCTTTTTTTTATATTTTTTGTGAACATATCTTTCACTGGGAACTTTTTTATACTTTTTAATTTGTGGATCTATAATTATGGCCATAGTAAGAAATTCTTATAGCGAGTAACTGTTGTTTGCCTAAAGACATCTTAATTCTTAATAAAAGTAAAAGATATAATGTTTTATAATTCAATGCATTTTAGCTATATTTTCACTTTGTCAATAAGTAATTTATGTAATGTGTTACTTTTGTATTTATATTATTTATACGCTTTTTGATAATATAGATTAAATTTTCCAACCCACGAAGTTCGTGGGTGATAACCTAGTATAACTTATATATAGCATAAAATTACGGCTCCAAAATAATACCAAAACTCTCACGAAATAAATATTTAACTTACGCATTTGTTATAGCAATACGTCACGCTAAAACGTAACTCATGTAATATTTCAGAAAAATACTTCTACACGTATATTTTTGGTAAAATGTTATTTTTGAGAATTTATGAAGTAAAATATAATATAATATTTTTGGGAAAAATATGTATATTTTGGATTAAGAAGTTTTAGACAAATAATTTAAATATATTTTTCGGCATTACAAATGTACATGTATAAATACCTTGGGAAGGAAATACACATAAAATATTTGAAGTGGGAATACAAAATAGTTGCCTAACTATTATTCCTAAAAAAACGCAATTGAGTTAAAATAAATATTATTATTTTAACAAGAAGCCAAACTTGATAATATTTAAGTAACGCAACTCAAAAACACCAAACCCTAAGTCAAGGCACGGCCCGTTCGTCTAATAGACATTAGTACGTTGTAGGTCGCCAGGTAGCTGATCAAATTTGACATTGACGTTATAGGATACGCACTTCTGTGAGTTCATGTCCCACTTTTCTCTTTACTGTTTTCAGTTTTATACTTCGGGGGTGAAATACATGCGACAATTATTACAAACATTTATTTACATGGTATGGTTAGCGTAGGGAGGGTTTTTACTACTAGATCATGTGAAGGGTGGGTACAACACTTAAGGCCATCAATCCTCGTTGTTAGGACCGAGGGACACAAGAGTGATAGATCTATTTGGGTGTAGCGAGCCCACACCCATGAGGCCAGGGCGGCCCATAGAGGTGACTGTGTCTTACAGCCGAAGCCCGGTAACAAATTTGCTAGGTTTGAGTCTTCCTGCACCTTTTCACACATACCAGTGGCTTTGCAACCCATTGGTGATCTCTTTTTCCTTATTGCTACATACCAGGGACTTTTATTTATACATGAAAGGTTTATACATACTCACTTTTACATGAACTCGCTCAACTTTTGTTGATTTTTCAAACTACATGTATTTCAGGAAATTAATGGATCTGGCGAGGTGTGCAATTGTGTCAAGCTGCGTAATGAATAACGATGTCATCCAGGTTTAGGAGGTGTAACCCTTACCTGGACGGGTTACATGTCTCTAAACCACTTTTTTATTTAAGTCTTTTGTTGTGTCATGTGAACACGTTTTAATTATGTCATGGTTGTATTTTGTTTTATGTGTCGACATTTTAAACAATGATGTTGTGGTAACTTTAAACTTAATGAATGGATGATCATCATGTGTTTTATTTTCATATAGCATTGTTATGGTTGTTGCTATGGTATTAAGAAGTCACACCAAATAAAACTCACGCTTCCGCAAAAGCCAGGGTGTGATAGCTTGGTTCATGCGAGAACCCCCTTTATTGCAAGAACCGCGAGAACCAATGTGAACACAACCTAAAATAGCTAAAAAAAACCTAAAAAAAACCCTAAAAAACCTAACCCCACCCCCCAAAAACCTAAACCCCCCACCCCCCCCCCCCCAAAAAAAACCTAACCCCCACCCCCCCCCCCAAACAAAAAAAAACCTAACCCCCCCCCTCCCCACCCACCAAGCTAAATGCTAAAAACTAAAACCCCCAAAAAACCTAAAAAAACCTAAACCCTCCACCCCCCCCACCCAAAAACCTAAACCCCCCTCCTCCACCCCCAAAAACCTAAACCCCCCCACCCCCCCTAACAACTAAACCCCCAAAAAAACCTAAAAAAATCAAAAAAAAATCTAAATTTTTTTTTAATATATTTTATGTTAAAATCGCTACTTTTAGTAGCCAAAAAAAATTTTTTTTTTTTAATTTTTTTTTGGCTACTAAAAGTAGCGATTTTTATATAAAAAATATTTAAAAAAAAAATTTGTGTGTTTTTTAGCTATTTTTAGGCATTTTTGGTTGTGTTCACATTGGTTCTCGCGGTTCTCGCAATAAAGGGTGGTTCCTAACGTATCTTTGTGCTATATATATATATATATATATATATACTAATATTTTGCAACATGTTAGTGCAATGTAGAGTTGTAAGTGTGGCTTTAGTTGTGGTTTATGCTATTTTTAATTGTACCCTTTCTTTGGTTATTTGTGCATTATTTATAAATTTATATACTATTAAGTTGGAACAATCGTATGCACGTTTGGTTGTAAATTGTGCTTAAGTGGTTGTACCTTAATCAAATAATGGTTTCATTACTTTACCAAATTCAACCTGTTTTGTATGCATGTATGGTTGTAAATTGTGTTTAAGTGGTTGTACCCTAATCAAATAATGGTTTCATTATCTTACCATATTCAATCAGTTTGATCCATTATAAGTTCTGTTGTTTTATTTGTAAATTATTATTATTATTATTGATAATAATCTAATTAATTTAGCCAAAATCTTGTATAAATATAATTTGCAACATATTGATGCAATGGTTGTTGTAATGTATGCATTATGGTTTTATAGTGGTAATGATATATATTATATATAGACATCGTAATATATATATATATTATATATATTATTTATTTTATTCTATGTTTTACGTCTCGTTTAATTTCTTCTTATTAACACACCACAACTTCAGTGTTGATGGTCACTGACAGTAGTGTGGCATTAGTGCTCGCCACTGCCACAACACGAAGGCTACTTAATACTAGTTATAATTTATCTTTCATCTTACACCTAACTATTATATTATGTGCCATGAGTCCTTTGAATCAATTACCTGTATATTCAAATGAAATTGTAGGAATACTGCCACATGGGACAAATTTATCAATAGAAGAATCAAAGGAATAATATAATTAATAAACCAAAGCAGAATTTTGTGGTTTTATGTATACATAAACTCATGAAAAGAAACTAGGTGTTTAAGATCTGTTAAGACCAGACGGTATGGGGGCCGACTTAGGCCCGTACTGGCCCGTCGCCAGTCCCCCACACCGCCCCCCACTCCTCTGGCGCGTCAACATCGGCTCCCACTCGATGATCTTCACGGGCCTCAATTTCTCTCTCCTCACACACACAGCTACACATACATATATACATATATATATAGGGGAGGTTCATTTGAGAAGAAAATTAAATTGAGAAGAAAAAGAACAAAGGGTACAATTGTAAAACATTAAATAGTTTTTCTCTCATCTCATTTATTATTATTTTTGACTAATTAATTAGTCATAAAGAATATCATCGTCACACAAATTTTTGCCTAGACACATCAAAATTTATCCTACACGTTTTTGAAATTTATCCTACACATACTGAAATTTATCCTACACAACTCGTAATTCATCCTACACACCTTATAATTTATCCTATACTTTAAAATATTTTTTTTCTTCTTTGAAAAAATATAATTTTTTGAAAATAAGTTACAAATTTAATTTAGTTAGCTATTAAAAAGGAAGACTAACAATTAATGATGTATCTAATTTTACCAATATACCATTACACCCATATATTAAATACAAAAATTAAATGAAGTAAAACGAAGCATTCTTATTGGTTGAAGATTGTTCTTTTTTATTCTTACAAAAAAATTCTTCTCATTTGAACCCTCCAATATATATATATATATATATATATATATAGGGTAGGGATATGGTAAAAAGTGTCCAAAGTGTAAGAAGTGTAAGAAGTGTTTTAAGCCATTGGATCTTTGATCTAATGGTTGAGATCAATAGGGTATTAAAGTGTAAATTGTGTTTTAATTAGAAGGGGCTTTTGTAAAATTGAAGGGCAATAGTGACTTTTCCAACATTTCAAATATGGTAACCGTTTCAAAACCACCCATCAAACTCCTAAAGATCAGCGAATTATATGTAACCGCCGTCAATCTCCAAAAAAAAAATCAGCGAATTTCTTCATACTTTAAAACATTCCCAGATTTTTAAAACGTAATCGCAGATTCAAGTCATGGTGTTTTATCTGGAGACATTGTTGATGGCGTGGTGTTTTATCTGGAGACATTGTTCATGGCGTAGTGTTTTATAAATACAAAACATTCCCAGATTCAAGTCATGGTGTTTTATCAGGAGACCTTGTTCATAGTGTGGTGTTTTAAACATCTATGATTCAAGTCATGGTGTTTTATCAGGAGACATTATTCATGGCGTGGTGTTTTATCTGGAGACATTGTTCATAGCGTGGTGTTTTATCTGGAGACATTGTTCATGGTGTGGTGTTTTATCTGGAGACATTATTCATGCCGTGGTGTTTTATCTGGAGACATTGTTCATGGCGTGGTGTTTTGTCTCCAGATGTTTAAAACACTATGCCATGAACAATGTCACCAGATAAAACACCACGCCATGATTCAAGTCATGGTGTTTTATCTGAAATCCCCAACAACCTTCTATGAATATAACACCATACAACTTAATAGAACACCAGAATAAAACACTATGATACACATTAACCTGCATCGCTGGACTCCCTAAATATATTTTGTTCAAATCGGAGAAGATGATCTGAATCGGAGTTCGGAGAAGACGATGACGGAAGGTTAACAAGATGACGTGAACTGTGATCAATCCCTAAACATTCTCATCGTCAGTTTTTTTTCAGTTATATTGTAAATCAATTAAATGACAAAAAAATACAATTACTAATCTACCCTTTTGAATTAATTAAGAGGAGGGACACTTGTCATTCCAAGATTATTTCTTACACTTCTTACAAAAGACCCACTTTTTACAGGATCCTCTACCTATATATATATATATATATATATATATATATATATATATATAGGGAGAGGATCATGAGAAAACTAGATATAAATGAGAAAACTAGAAAACTAACTAAAATCCACTAAAAGGGAGAGGGAGGGAGACTTTTAATGAAGGAGGGGTAAAATTGGAACAAAAAATATATAAATTTTCAAACATTTCCCATTTCTCCATACGTTATCATTTTAAAACAAAAATGGCACCATAAGATCACAAATTTTCTTATCTTTCATTCAAGTATATTCGAGCATATTTTTTATGACATAAAAAAAGATTTATGGTGTCGTCTTGTTTTCTCCACTATTATTATAGTAGTGCACATGTGCAATGTAACATGTACTACAATTGCATTACATGCTTAAAATTAGCTTTTTGAGTCTAGTTTAGCTTTTAGGGTTAGTTTTTTTGGAGGTTTAGGATTAGGATTAGGTTTTTGGGTGTGGGGGGAGGGGGGTTTAGGTTTTTTTTGGGGGGGGGGGGGGGTTTAGGTTTTTTTTCGGGTTTATGTTTAGTGTTTAGTTTTAGGTTTTTGGGGGTGGGGGTGGGGGGTTTAGGTTTTTGGGGGGTGGGGTGGGGGGGTTTAGGTTTTTGGGGGGTGGGGGAGGGGGTTTAGGTTTTTTTTTGGGGGGGGGGGTGGGGGGTTTAGGTTTTTTTCGGGTTTATGTTTAGGGTTTAGTTTTAGGTTTTTGGGGGGTGGGGGTGGGGGGGTTTAGGTTTTTGGGGGTGGGGGGTGGGGGGGTTAGGCTTTTGGTGGGAGGGTGAATTTAGGTTTTGGGGGGTGGGGGTGGGGGTGGGGGGGGGGGGTTTAGGTTTTTGGGGGGGTGTCGGTGGGTGGTGGGTTAAGTGGTTTAGTCTTTCCGTATTAGTGCACATGTGCAGTACAACAAAAAAATTTTTTTTTTTTTTTTTTTTTTGAAAATTTTTTTCCATACATATAAAGTAGCGATTTTTTATTAAAAAATTGTAAAAAAAAAAAAAAAAAAAAAAAATTTGGTATTTTTTTTGGTTTTTTTTAGGTTTTTTTAGTTAGTTTTTTGGTTTTCTCATTTAAACTAGTTTTCTCATGATCCATCCCCTATATAAAGGGGTTCATCCCCCACCCCCTAGGTCCATCCCCTTCAAGCCCCTCCTACGTGGCGGTGACGTGACGGCCCATCCCCTTGGGGATGAGGCTCTCCATACCCACTAGTCTAATGGCCGACAGATTTTGGTTCAAATGTATTTTTGCTGGAAAGTGCGTAATTCATAAATATACTACCGGAACTTGCACTAAACCTTAAGACCATAGGGTATGGTTTGGGTAGTCCCTTTGGAGACTATCCGTCACGTAGGCGCCAAGTCACATTCGATGAAGGACCATCCAAAGGAGACTACCCAAGGGTGTGGGGACTACCCAATAATAAAAAATTAATATATAAAATAAAGGAGATTGAGAGAAGAAATGAAGGGGGCCCCACCATTGCAGCTCGTCGCTGCCATCTTGAGGGGGACGTGAGGGACGCGACGGACCGCCGAGGGGCGGTGTGGGACAATCCGGAACGTGGGGGACGGGGGGAGCCGAGCCCCATACCCTTTGGTCTAAGATGCTGCAAATGGTTGTGTGGTCGTTTGTTAAATCTGTAGACCCGGGTTCAAACCTTAGGTTCTTCAGGTTTTATATATTTTTTGTTCTTTGTTCCATTTAATAAAAAGAACTTCAAGTTTCCATATATGCACAAAAGGTCCTCAAATTCAACTTTAAATAAAAGTTATATTTTATCTTAACCAACGAAATATGTTTTATCGTTTCAACGGCTTAAGCCCTTGTGATCCATAATAGCGTGTGTATATATATATATATATATATATATATATATATATATATATATATAGATTTATATATATGTGTGTGTGAGTCTGTGATAATAATAATAATAATAATAAAAGAATCAAAAATAACAATCAACAATTCCATCCGCGTTTAATTGTTGATATATATATATATATATATACACACACACATACATGATAGATGTTTATTTCATGAATTTTGTTTACGTATATACTTTTAGATATATACATATATATGTATATGTATATGTATACGCATAGAATGTATGAAACGACAATTCCGATTGGAAGGCTATAGAATAATTAAAACTCGAAATTTTCAAAACCGGTCGAATTTTGAGAGCCCATTTTGACGAATGTTACAATTCTGGCCAGCCGCCCAATGGTAAATAAAAATAATTCATAATTTTATACTCAAATACTTTTTATTCTACATATTAAATATTTTAAACAAACTGTGTGTTATATTTTCCACATATTTTTTAAGTTTTTTAGAATAATTATAGCTTTTTATCTTATTTTTTCTCAAATTATTTATTATTTGTAATAAATTTGGATATGTCACCGTTTTTCTCGAGTTTAATTTAGGACATAACTTTTTTCGTTATTTGCAAATATCCCGTCACATGCGTTTTTATCTACATTTCAACACAAGTGATTTTATATACATTCGCATGGTTTTCCTCGAGTTTAATATACGACGTGACGTAGTGTTGCAATGCGCGGGATATTTTATCTACTTTCGCATGGTTTTCTTCAATTTCTTACATTTTATTTAGTGTTTGTAATTTATATTTTGTAGCTTTATACTGGTCTTTACCCATTTGATTTGTACGTGGATTCCCCGCCGCAACGCATAGGAATTCCTAATCATATTATATTGTAATATAATATATATTAAAAACATCACAATTGCTACATGAATGTTTTTGTTTTTAGAATTTTAACGCTAGATTTAATAATTCATTATCAAACAATATAACTTTGTTTTTAGAATTTTAACGCTAGATTTAATAATTCATTATCAAACAATATAACTTTTTTTAACACTAATGTCTTTTTACTTTTTACATCAATCCATATTTATTTTCGCATATGAAGACAATTTGATAGGGGGAGATTGTTAGGCTGAAAATTGTAAGACGTGTATCAAATATACACAACGAGCTATGGTTACGAGTTGAGCTTTATCTGGTTAGTTTGTATTAGAAATCAGACCTTAAAAGGTTATTTGGGCCAAGCCTAAGGCCATGTGGGCTAAGCCTGCCCATGTGAGGCATAGGGTTGTCTAGGATATATAAACTAGTTTATTTCATAAACTAGGGTATAAGCCTCATAGTTACATTTTGGAGAAAATCGCAGGAGGCCATGTAGGGTTTATGTACTTGACTTGTTGAATCAAACAAGTGTGCATTGAAACCGTAATCTCGTGTTCTTTAGTCTTGAATCACCTATTGATTGGATTCCGCACAATTATTAGGTTTGTTTGATATCATTATTAGATCTGATTTTCAGGACCTATAGATCCTTTTCTAACTCGGTTATAACCAAATAGTTTTTTGCTAACGTGGCAGTTTACATGGCATAAACCTAGTTATTGGCTGATGTGGCCGGTGTATGCATGTGGCACAAAACTAGCTATTAGATTTTAGTAATCCTAACTGTCACCACCACCATTCCGTCGCCACCACTACCATCACCCGCCGCCACCATCACCCACCACCACCACCACCATCAACCACCACCACCAGCCATCGTGGTGGGGTTGTTGATGGTGGTGGTAGCGGCTGATGGTGGTGGTTGTTGATTGTGGTGGTGTGTGATGGTGGTGGCGGCGACTGATGGTGGTGGTGGTGACGGTTGATGGTGGTGGTGGTGGTGGCGGTTAATGGTGATGGTTGTTGATAATGGTGGTGGGTGGTTGTTAATGGTGGTTATAGTTGGTGGTGGCGGCTGATGATGTGGTTGTTTGTGGTGGTGGTGGTGGTGGTGGTTGTTGATGATGGTGAAAGTTATGATTATCAAAATCCAATAACTAGGTTTGTGCCACATAAGTATACACATAAGCAGCTACATCAGCCAATTACTAGGTTTATGCCACTTAAGTTACCACGTCAGCAAAAAATCTAATTGGGTTATAACTCACTTAGAAAAGGATCGATGGGGCCAAATTCTTACAAGCTGGGAGTGTCAGAGAGAATTTTTTAAGTTGGGATTAATGTCGGCCAATGGGTGAAAGTTAGAATTATTAAAATCCAATAACCCAAAAACTAAACATAATGTTTAAGAATAAGAGAAGGAGAAATGCATGATGAACAAACATGTGAACCATACATGTAATTTGTGGTGGTTTGCAGCGTGGATAGGACTGATAGTCGAGACCTAGCCCACATATGTGAGAATGAGCATGTATCCGCTTTCTTCAAGCTAGGACTTTGCTCATTGAGACTTTTAGCTCGTAATGTTTGCTAACCGTTGATTGTAAGGGACAGAGAGTGGCCATGAGTGCAATTGACAGGCAACAAGGGCGATTATAAACATGGTTTTGATGTTTACTAAAAATAATAATTAAACATACATGAGCTAGATACATGGTATATGACTACCAAAAATGAAAATGATGCAGTTTTGTTTGCAACCAAATGACTTAAGAACGATTAGTTAATCAAAGACCATAAAACTATAAATCCTAAATCCCTTTATATAGAATAGGAATCATACGTTAAATAGGAAACTAAATAAAAACAAAATAAGAAATTCAAATAATAGATAAGAAAAATAATCTCTAATTTAATCTCATGGTAACCCTGCATCATACTACTTGTCTTCAAAAAAAACTTGCCCTCGAATTTTGTCTTCGAATCAAAGCCACCCGGATCAAAAGGAACATTAACCCGATTGACTTAAATTGTTCAACTTCACAGGTCATCTCGCTTGACTTTGAACTTATACCACCTGGGTCGAATGGAGTATTGAACCGTCTCTTCACTATCAACCACTCAAATATTGCAGCTCCACTTTGACTTCATGTTGACTATTGTTCACTTGAATGGACGTCTCGCCAATTCCGGACCCAAATCATTTGATATTTGGAATTAATTTTTGAGAATTGGGCTTCTAGTGTTGCATTCGGACCACTAAAAAAAAGTAGCCGCAATGTTGTATGGATTTTCCACAGTTGTTTGCCCACCACAATCCTCTACACCCTTCTTATTAGCATTTGGGCTAGCCCATCATTTGATCTAGTCCACCATCAACACTCATATTAGCCAATTTTCCAGGCATTTCACGTGAGCAGTGCATGACATGACACCCAACTTAGGGGCTGTTTGTTTACCTCTTAATAAGGCTTTTAATGGTTCAGACATCTTACTGGTTCAGCACTTAATGGTTCAGACTGTTTGTTTCACGATCAGATGTCTGAATGAATCAGACATTTGCCTCTGAAAGGTTAAGATTTATACATAGTCTGAATGGTTAAGACCTCTAATCTGAATTGGTCAGGCATTTGCCTCTGAACGGTTATGCATTATACAGGTTCTTAATGGTTCAGATCTCTAACCTCTTACTGGTTCAGTACATAACCATTTAGATGTTGCCAAACAACCCCTTACATTTAATATTACCCTCAATATTTCCAATCAAACTATAAAAAAGTATGTCATGTTTTAATCTTATGTTATATTTTCTAAATTAAATTCCCCAATTTAATCCATAATTACACAACCTCTCATATCCTCCAGCTTAGCTCTCCCACATACACTAAAAGAACACTAACTCCCACCCGATCAAACCCTCCCACACTCAACGACGTTGTGATTCCGAAGATTAAAAGAACCTAACAACGTTGTGATTCTGATGATTCCTAAAGACACAATCTCTGATCGTTTATAAAACGTGAAGGCTTTATGACACGTATATTTGTATGTAACTGTTTAAGTGTCATAAAAATATAAAACACAATCGAAATATGCATTTCATCTCCACGGGTCATCTAAAAATAATCTTATACTTATAATATAAAAGAATTATTATTTTAAGCAATCAAAATTTAATTGTGATATATATGCCAAACAAAAATATAATATAATATAAAATACAAGTTAATTGATTTAAGTTAATATAATTAAAATACTAAAATAAAATACTTGCTGTGAATGGAGCAGGTAATAGAATGGAGAAAAGAATGAAATGGATCATTTCATTCCATAGTCTTGTTTGATTACCATGTGGGAAGAGAATGAATCATTACCTTGTAGTGTTTGATAGGAAGAAAAAGAAGGAATAAAATTGATGATGGGTTAATTGCGGTTATGAGTGGTCGCGGTGGTCGGTGGCAGTGGCGGTGGGTGGATGTAGACAAAGACGTTCGCAAACTTATGTGGCGACCTGACATAAAATGTAGACAAAGACAAACGCAAACCTATACGACAACTTAACATATAAAAGAAAAAAAAAGGCTTGTTCAGTTCACATCCATGTTCCAAACAAGGCGAACCACTAAATCGGCACAAGTAAACCATAAACCAAATTGTTTGGATCTCAAACTGGCCGACTTGCTTCAGCAGGGAGGATTCATTCTGTTTTAACAATTTATGAAAGAGAGTCCATGTATGTGGCATGCGACATGGAGCCTAAGCTTTATAGTTGCTATCAACAATATTCAAAATGTGCACTACTATAAACTTAAATCTGATCAAAATCTCACTGATTAAGTCACTCGATCTGACAATGAAAAGCAAAATGACAATGAAAAGCACAAACGTTACTCATGCTTTGCTTTTATTTATCTCCTGCCATGACATACGACAATAGTACAGCACCCCCATCAAAAGCATGATTTTCAAACTTGATTTACATTTGTTCTTCACTTCCAATCAACTCAATGGCTCGTAAATGACGTCCTTCACAATACCAAGAATCGCGTCTCCAGTAAACCCATCATCCTTCGCATAAAAAAGATTCAACACGTTACACATGTTCCAAAACGCGTCTTTACAAGCTCTAGGAACAATGCTTCCCTTTTCTTCCGTAACTAACTTCATCATCTCTCTCCTCTTGTTCTTTATCATCGTCATCATCTCCTTTACCACCTCTTCTTCCACATTCCCACTTTCCTCATTACTCAGTTGCAACGCTACAGCATTTAGTTTTCCTTCCTTATATTCTCTCTGCGTTAATATTTAACAAAACCCATTATTACTATACTACCCTTTTTTATTTTTTTAATAAAAAAGGAATTACCTTGAAGCTATGTATATCATTCAGAAGCCGAACCAGAGTGCTCATTAGCTTATATAGATAATGATACTCAGAGCTTTCGACAATCTCCTCCGACAACTTGGGCCCCACAAAGTAAATAGCGGGCAGTACAATCGGGCCTAATGCAAACGATACTAAGCATTTTCCATATATTCATTTATTGTTGGTACATACGCGTCTCTTGTCCATATAGCTTCCCTCAACATAGTATTCATCATATCCAACCACTATAGAAACAAAAAAAAAAAAAATGAATAACCATGGAACATCTTTTTTTATATAAGAGTAAAGTACACGGATGGTCCCTATGGTTTACTAAAATTTTGGATTTGGTCCATAGCTTTTCAAAAGTACACAGATGGTCCCTATGGTTTGCACTTTATAACGCATTTAGTCCCCAACTTTTTCCAAAATGACATGGATGGTCCCTGTGGTTTGCACTTTGTAACACATTTAGTGGTTAACTTGGACAAGCTAAAACCTTTAGATTTATTGGCTGGGGACTAAAAGTGTTAGAAAGTGCGAACCACATGGACCATCCATGTACTTTTAGAAAGCTAAGGACCAAATCCAAAATTTAGGCAAACCACAGGGACCATCTGTGTATTATACTCTTTATATAAAGCAGAAAAGATTAGATATCTTACAGTTTGAATAACATGGCTCGTTACATCTCGTTCTTACCATTTGAAAGCTGTGTCTCCAATCCAACAGATTGCATCTTTTAATGCTAAAAATAAAATTCGAACTTGCTCCGAACAGCAATCATTGTCAACGTCTACATTCCATCTGCAGTTTATAAAACAAAATCCTTTAAAAATTCAAAATAATTAAGAAAATCACGTAAATATGGAACAAGGTTATACTTTTCAACACATTGAATCAGATTGGACAATTCGTCGATAGAACCACCAACGTCAAAAAAGTCATCAACTACTGAAGTAAGGATGTCGTTTTTGGCCCACGAAATACGCGCGTCCGATAATTCAGGAGATGAAAGTGTTGCGGCAACAGAGAAGTAACAGTAGGCTGTCTTTTGCCTAGCAAACTTGAGCTGGTCTAATTTGTTATCTACTACCCACCTGGTGCCACGCATCACTTCTTCGTTAATCAAAATATAAAGAGTAAAATGCCATTTTCGTCCATGAGGTTTGGCCAGTTTTGTAACTTCTGTCTAAAGGTTTGTTTTTCCACATCTAGACTCAAAAGGTTTGAAATCTAGTCATTTTCATCCGACTCGTTAATGCCATCCATTTTGTCCGTTAAGTCATGGGTATTTCCTTTTTTTTAATAACTTAAAGGGCAATTCGGTATTTTGCACTTTATGTTAAAAGACCGAATACCCATGAGAAAGACCGAATTACCTTTTAAGTTAATAAAAAAGACAGAAATACCGCAGACATCACAGAGAAAAATGGATGGAGTTAACGAGCCGTATGAAAATGGCAAGTTTTTATAGACTATTAGGGTTTAAATCTGGTGTTTTAGTAATCTTCACTATGCTATTTGTGGGTTTTAGGTGTGTTTTATGACTGAAATTATAGTTTTTAATGACTCTTTACACTTTTTAGGAAAATTGGACTTTGTAGCCGAACTAGGTAATAGAAAAGACAAAAATAGTTTGGTGTATATATGCATTGTTTAGGGGGAGAAAAGAGAAAAATCCAAAAAGAGTTTTGTTTTGCAACATATGGGAAATGAAGTAAATTTTCGTGTTAAAGGGCTTGACCAACACATGTAAGGTGTTGTAGCTAAAAAATTGGACTTTGTAGCCGAACTAGGTAATAGAAAAGACAAAAATAGTTTGGTGTATATATGCATTGTTTAGGGGGAGAAAAGAGAAAAATCCAAAAAGAGTTTTGTTTTGCAACATATGGGAAATGAAGTAAATTTTCGTGTTAAAGGGCTTGACCAACACATGTAAGGTGTTGTAGCTAAAAAGACTAGGATCTATATTGATATGTCGATAGGTTTGACGCTCAAAGTGATAAAAGATACAAAGTAATATAAACATAATGAACTATGTACCATGTGGGTAACAGGTCATGACGTACGATTTATGGTCTTAAATCTTGCCTTGATAGATTGTCAACATCTGAGGTTTTGGGTCTTTATATTGTTGAGTCCTTCTGTTGCATTCAGACATATACAAACCTAGATACAGTCAGGTTATCTTAAAAGAGCCAAAGAGGCCAAAAGCCCTACGGAATAAAATCTCAAAATGAGATAATTTCGTGTGGATATAAAGCAAAATTCAAACCAAAAATGTATTTGCGTAACCCTCGTTGGACACAAACATTGGTCGTTTTGACTAAACGATGGTACATATATGTCACCAATGGTCCGACGTTGTAAAGCAAAGGATGATTCCAATATACTCACCTGATACGATGAGTTGTTGTTGTGCGTACCTTGATTGTGGGGGGTATGTCATGTAATGAGACACACGGGTATAATAGTATAATATACCTTAAGCATATCACGAAGTTGAGAAAATTGTAAGTTAGAGCATTAAAGTTTAAGTGGACAAATATATTGACAATCACTTAGACTAGTTTGAATAAGTTTGTGCCGAAAAATGTTCCTTGTAATTGTATAGTGTAACAGTTGAGTTAATTTCTTTGTTTATGTTTTGAGTTTTTGTTTGTTTTTAGTTCTTGAAAATTATGAAATTTAAAAGAAAAGAGAGAAAATACAAAAATAGTGTCTTGTTTTTCTTAAAACCAAAAATCCAAAAATAGAGTATTTTATTTGTTTTATTAAAAATTAAAAAAAAAAAACATTAACCATTCTTGAAGATTTGACTGATCATCAGAAGTTGAAAGAAAATTGAATTATGAAATTTGAGTACAAGTACTTGGATGTACTAGGTGTTCATGTGGTGTCACATGCCCCAACCAATGGCGGAAACATCGGGATGAGACGAAGTGTGAAGATTGCAAGAGACTTCATAACGCTATTTGTGATAATATTTAATAAACCGATTTCATTTCATAACTAAATTGTCAACAATACAAGAAATACAAATAAAAACAAGTTCAAGGAAATGCATAACAACATAATCAAAATTGACACAACATATTAAACCTAAACGTCTATATGTGTATCTAGGCATCAACGCTACTTCTTTTCATAGCATCGTCATCATCAACCTGTAACATGTTTAAAATACAATTCAATGCAAAAGCAAATGCGAGTATACAAGTTTAAGTATAAGTATAAGTATAAAAGTTTAAAACGAATCCACATGGCAACTTAGTCTATACGAGATCAACCTAGCATGGCATGCAATATTTCTAGCCAACCTCTGTTTACGCAAGAAAGTTTAATTACTTCAATATGACCCAAGTTTAAGGGGGGCGGTGCGTTACTCCTATAGCGCTATACATGTCAAATGGAGGCTCATGAAAGCTAATGACTAAAACATATCACATAAGTATGGTCCACGTAAGCATCAAGTATCATAACATAGCATTCATGTATACGGGTTGTTTTGTGCATTACATAAAGAATAAGTTGAAGTGTGTTTTAATAAGGTAACATGTTACCCCAAAAAGTGGTAAACATAAAAAGGGGGTTGCGAGTATACTCACATAATTGCTAAGTCTTCCGATTATCCAAGTGTTGACGAGTGTACGAGTTTAGAAGGACGGAACACCGAGGTCACCCTATAAGGGCAAATGATGGTGCATGAGTAAACGAAATTTCAAGAGAACGAACGAGAGTGTTTATCCTAAATATTTAAAATATCACGAATTCGTTATTATTTATTGATTTTGACTAAGAATAATCCTAATGTTTATTGTTTCCACACTTTAGTTATCTATAGTATATAATTTGTTTTATTAATAACTTACAATATAAAGGAATCAAAATAAACTAATATTTACAAACTAGTGTTTCAAAATATGCTTTATTCCATTCTATTCTAATATGATAATACGTTAGGTTTGTAAATAATGAAATATAATAATAGATAATAACCAATAACAGATTACTTTGTTTGATATCGTATTACTTACACCCATGCACACATCGTTTCACTTTCCCTTGTTTATTCTATCAAAATGCAGAAAGATCGAACCAGAGATCTTGATTAACAGAAAATCGCTTAAAAGACCAGAACAAAATCTGGATTAAGTTAGAACAATAAGTCTTGAAGCTTACCGAAATCGGATGGAGCAAGAACGACTTCCCAAGACGCCGCACCCACGGTATAGGGTGATGGTGGTGGCGACCTCTCACAATGACGACAACGAGTGATGTGTAGCGATAACTGTCGCGGTGGCCGTGCCGTCGTCGAATGATGGTCGTTGTTGACAAAGACGGCTGCGATTTGGTTCCGCTTTAATTTACACACGAAACGACTACGTCGTCTTCTTCGTCATTTAACCAACCGGCCTCTGTTTCATTATTTCCTTGAATCTGGTGTTTGTTTTAGTTGACAGCTAGAGACAACAATAATGCTATCATCAAGTTTAACGAGAAGGTAAATAGAACGAAAAGGTATACCGAAACGATGAAAACGATTACTGTCGCGAATGCGGGCGTCTCCGGCGAATGCTCCGAACTCCAGTGGCGTGCAGTTTGTTCCGGCGGCTGGTTGGAGCTCCGGTAGCTCTTCGGTTACAACTCCGGTGAGTTACGAGTCAAACGAGGTGTGCGGGTTTCGGTGTGGGTTAAAGGATGCTGTTTGGTGAGTGGGTGAACCCGGGTTCCGGTGAAAAGCTTGAAGTTCTGGCGAGTTGTAGATGTGCGCAACCACAGTTCAGAAGGGTCTCGAGTGGTGTTTAATCGGGTGTAATAGTTTAGAATGATGTGAGGGACTTGAACAGGATATGTGATGGTATAATGGTTGTGAAGGTTTTGGTTATTAAAGCATTCAAATGTCTTGGGAATTAAGGGAAGGATTAGGGGGATTAGGGTTGAAGTTAAGAGGGTATTAATTATAAGTTGGTTGAGTGTTAGCATAAAAAAAAAAACAACTAAATCAGCCATAAAGGCTAGCGATCATGGCTGTAAACAGCCTAGATATTTATTATTTTCTTTTGTTTTTGAAAATCAACTTATGTGCTTATGACATGTATACTATGTGATGATGCAAGGGTATGTGTAGGGGGGTAATCATTTGAAACAAACAAAACCAAACAATTAAGGGTTATTGGATTTTATCACCCCTAATTATTGGCTATTGGTCACTACCACCCCCAACTATCACTTTGACACCCGACACCCCCAACTTAACACTTAGTGTGTTCTGTCACCACGTCGTTAACTGATCACTAACTTTTGATTCTGTTACTATACATTTGGGGTGTCCTAAGATCCCTAAAACCTTCCTTAGATCCCTATAACACCCCCAAAAGTATAGTAACGGGATCCAAAGTTAATGATCAGTTAACGATTTGGTACGGTTTGGTGACAGAACACACTAAGTGTTAAGTTGAGAGTGACGGACGTCAAAATAATAGTTGGGGGTGGCAGCGGCCAATAGCCATTAATTTGGGATGATAAAATTCAATAACCCAACAATTAAATAAGTTGGCAGTCTTGATCTCCTTTTTGGGCGTGCTGGCCTAACACATGGCTGACCATAGTCACCTATATATCTTTTCATTTTTGACCATTAATTCTCTAAGTTTATATATTTTTTTTATTATGTTAATTAGCTTATTGTGGTTGATAATAAATATTTAAAAAAATCACCAAATGAATCTAACTTTAATTGACTAGCTTCACTATAAGGTATTATGTTCAAATATTTAACTAACATATATCAACGTTACTTTGTTTTTCTTTTTTTTTTTAACAAATTTGTTTAATTAAATGACGTGGAACAATCATTGAATAGAGTTAATTAGTTTGATTAAATGCATAAGTAAATTGTTCAATTTAGAAGTTTAATCATGTTGTTAATATAGAATATTATTAATGTAATCAAACATATATGGCACAATATAAGGTATGTTATGTAGTATATATATATATAGGTTTAATTTATATGAGATTAAATAACAAGTTTGAAAAAAAATAAATAAATAAATAAATAAACAAAGTATAATTCGTATGAAATAATTAATTTTATTACGATCGAAGTCTCGGATTACGATAATACGAAACGAAATACGATAACACGAGATTACCAGTTTCCGAAAATAGAAATACGTTACAAGCTTTCTAATTAAAGAAAGTTATGAAAAAGCGAGGCGTTACATGTGGTACTTTCCTCTGTTGCATAGAAATGTTTGCTTACAAATTTATGAGAATGTACAGAACATGATTTAAATCAAGAAACAGGGGTTAGTGAAGAATGAGATGTTTTTATTAGCAGACAAGCACGAAGAATCACAACAACAAGATGTACCAGAGTCAGAAGAACCAGATACGAATCATTATCTGACAGTGAACGTACATATGAAGAAGTGCCTATGAACGTGCTTGAAAGAACAATATTGAAAAAGAAAAGAGTTGCTGAGAATCCCTCTCGCATTCATTTTAGCTAGATGTTTAAGCAATGTTGATCATGATCCTAATATGAAGCTAACTTCAAGAGAAGAAAGAAGAGATCCAGTGCTGAGAGTTCAGAAGTCAAGAACTTCAACAACAACTACAGCAGAGCAACAACCATAAACTTCATTGAAGACTTTGTTGAATTCATGTTATGAAGACAATTTGATAGCATTAGTCTAGGGGGAGATTGTTGGGCCTAAAAGTGTGAGACTAATGCATCAAATATACACAACGAGCTACGGTTACGTGTTAGGCTTTATCGGGATAGTTTGTATTAGGAATCGGACCATAAAAGGTTATTTGGGCCAAGCCTAAGGCCATGTGGGCCAGGCTGGCCCATGGGGAGCCCATGGGGGCATGGGCTTGTCTAGGGTATATAAATTAGTTTATTTCATAAACTAGGGTTTAAGCATCATAGTTATATCATAGTTATAACATGGAGAAAATTGCAGGTGGCCATCTAGGGTTTATGTACTCGACTTGTTGAATCAATACAAGTGTGCATTGAAACCGTAATCTCGTGTTGAGTCTTGAATCACCTATTGATTGGATTCCACACAATTAATATGTTTGTTTGATATCATTACAAGATCCGGTTTTCGGGACCTACAGTTCCTTTTCTAATTGGGTTATAACCTAGATAGTTTTTTGCTAACGTGGTAGTTTACGTGGCACAAACCTAGTTATTGGCGGCTGGTGTTAATAATCCTAACTTTCACCACTACCATTAGCCGCCACCACCACCACCATCACCCACCACTACCATCAACAACAACCACCATCAGCCACCACCACCATCAGCTGCCACCACCATCAGCCGCCGTGGTGGGGGTTGTTAATGGTGGTGGTGGTAGTGACTGATGGTGGTGGTGTGTGATGTTGGTGGTGGCGGCTGATGGTGGTGATTGTTGATGGTGGTGGTGACGACGATTGATGGTGGTGGTTGTTGATGGTGTGGTGGTTGATGGTGGTGGTGGTGTGTGATGGTGGTGGTGGCGGCTGATAGTGGTAGTGGTGGCAGCTAATGGTTGTGGTTGTTGATGGTGGTGGGTGGTTGTTAATGGTGGTTGTAGGTGGTGTTGGTGGCGGCTGATGGTGGTGGTAGCAGGTGATGGTAGTTGTTGATGGTGAAAGTTAGGATTATTAAAATTCAATTACTAGGTTTGTGCCACATAAGCAGCTACATGAGCCAATAACTAGATTTGTGTTACGTAAGCTACCACGTCAGCAATAAAACTAACTGGGTTATAACCCAGTTAGAAAAGGATCGATGGGGCCAAATTCTTACAAGTTGGGATTTTCAGAGGGAATATTTTAAGAGGGAATTTTTTAAGCTGGTGTCGGCCAATAGGTGAAAGTTAAGATTATTAAAATCCAATAACCCAAAAACTGAACATAATGTTTAAGAATAAGAGAAGGAGAAATGCATGATGAATAAACATGTGAACCATGCATGTAATTTATGGTGGTTTTGTAGCGAGGATGGGGCTGACACTCGAGACCTAGCCCACATATGTGAGAATGAGCGCATGTCCGCTTACTTGAGGCTAGGACTCTGGTCGTTGAGACTTTTAGCTCGTAATATTTGCTAACCGTTGACTGTAAGGGACAGAGAGTGGCCATGAGTGCAATTGACATACAACAAGGGCGATTATAAACATGGTTTTGATTTTTACTGAAAAAATATTATGAGCTAGATACATGGTATATGACTACCAAAAATGAAAATAAAAAAAAAAGGCTCGTTCAATTCACACAGCAGGTTCCATGTTCCAAACAAGGCGAACCACTAAATCGGCACAACTAAACCATGAACCTAACTGTTTGGATCTCAAACTGACCGACTTGCTTCAGTAGGGAGGATTCATTCTGTTTTAACATTTTATGAAAGAGTCCATGTATGTGGGAGGCAACATGGAGCCTAAGCTTTATAGTTGCTATCAACAATGTTCAGAATGTGCACTACTATAAACTTAAATCTGATCAAAACCTCACAGATTAAGTCACTTGATCTGACAATGAAAAGCAAAATGGCAATAAAAAGCAAAAACATTACTCATGCTTTGTATTTATTTAAATACTGCCTTGACATACAACACTAGTAGAACACCCCCATCAAAAGCATGATTTTCAAACATGATTTAGATTTGTTCTTCACTTCCAATCAACTCAACGGCTCGTAAATGACGTCCTTCACAATACCAAGAATTGTGTCTCCAGTAAACCCATCATCCTTCGCATAAAAAAGATTCAACACGTTACACATGTTCCAAAACGCGTCCTTACAAGCTCTAGGAACAATGCTTCCCTTTTCTTCCGTAACTAACTTCATCATCTCTCTCCTCTTGTTCTTTATCATCGTCATCATCTCCTTTACCACCTCTTCTTCCACATTCCCACTTTCCTCATTACTCAGTTGCAACGCTACAGCATTTAGTTTTCCTTCCTTATATTCTCTCTGCGTTAATATTTAACAAAACCCGTTATTACTATACTACCCTTTTTTGTTTTTTTTAATAAAAAAGAAATTACCTTGAAGCTATGTATATCATTCAGAAGCCGGCCCAAAGTGCTCATTAGCTCGTATAGATAATGATACTCGGAGCTTTCGACAATCTCCTCCGACAACTTGGGCCCCACAAAGTAAATAGCGGGCAGTACAATAGGTCCTAATGCAAACGACACGTAAGCATTTTCCATATATTCATTTATTGTTGGTACATACGCGTCTCTTGTCCATATAGCTTCCCTCAACATACTATTCATGAGATCCAACCACTATAGAAACAAAAAATATATAAAAATCAATGACCATGGAACAACTTTTTTTATATAAGAGTAAAGTACAGGGATGGTCCCTATGGTTTACCAAAATTTTGGATTTGGTCCCTAGCTTTTCAAAAGTACACAGATGGTCCCTGGTTTGCACTTTATAACGCATTTAGTCCCCAGCTTTTTCCAAAATGACATGGATGGTCCCTGTGGTTTGCACTTTGTAACACATTTAGTCGTTAACTTGAACAAGCTAAAACCTTTAGATTTATTGGCTGGGGACTAAAAGTGTTACAAAGTGCGAACCACATGGACCATCCATGTACTTTTAGAAAGCTAAGGACCAAATCCAAAATTTTAGCAAACCACAGGGACCATCTGTGTATTATACTCTTTATATAAAAGCAGAAAAGATTAGATATCTTACAGTTTGAATAACATGGCTTGTTACATCTCGTTCTTGCCATTTGAAAGCTGTGTCTCCAATCCAACAGATTGCATCTTTTAATGCTAAAAATACAATTCGAACTTGCTCCGAACAGCAATCATTGTCAACGTCTACATTCCATCTGCAGTTTATGAGACAAAATCCTTTAAAAATTCAAAATAATTAAGAAAATCACTTAAATATGGAACAAGATTATACTTTTCAACACACTGAATCAGATTGGCCAATTCGTCGATAGTACCACCAACGTCAAAAAAGTCATCAACTACTGTAGTAAGGATACCGTTTTTGGCCCATGAAATACGCGCGTCCGATAATTCAGGAGATGAAAGTGTTGCGGCAACAGAGAAGTAACAGTAGGCTGTCTTTTGCCTAGCAAACTTGAGCTGGTCCAATTTGTTATCTACCACCCACCTGGTGCCACGTCGTCACTTCTTTGTTAATCAAAATATAAAGAGTAAAATGCCATTTTCGTCTCTGAGGTTTGGCCAGTTTTGCAACTTTCGTTCAAAGGTTTGTTTTTCCACATCTGGATCCAAAAGGTCAAAACCTCAGGACGAAAACGGCATTTTACTCAAATATAAATATAAAAAAATAACTTTTGATACAAACCTTTCAAGACCTTTTAATTCTTCACGGTAAATAGATTGGCAAGAGTTATAATCTTCAACTGCGAACCTTAAGTAATCCTTGTTGCTAATATTCGATGATCTGGGGTTAATCAGAGAAAAATACTCAGAGCTGTCACTGCTCAATACTTTAAATATTTACACGTGAAATTAAAAACTCACCGATATGTAGTTTTCAAAATTCTTGTATCATCAACATTGTAGCGATCTATATTTCGTCTAGTGTTTATGCGTTCTAAACCGGTATTGAATGGGAACTTAAGAGCATTCTCCACCTGATTAAATTAACCATTCAGATATGTTGCATGGAAAAAGATACGTAATTACGAGTCAAAGTCAAAATCACAACCTCTTTATGAATAAATTTAGAGAGCCGGTTTGAATCAGTGGATATTATCCTTCTAAGAATATCACCCGACCTCAAGATTTGTTCTCCGAAAGATAAATCCTCTGGGTATAAAACCTGTGATGCATTATACACTTCAAGAGCTGCATATTCGTCTTTGAAAGCTCCTTCGTTAGTAATTTCAGCCAATGGATCTACGCCACATGTCAAGTCATAAAATGAAAAATATAACAAAAATATAATAAAATAAAATAAATGACTTATAATATGTTTTTTGTTTAAGATATATACCTGAGGATACTTCATACCCGTTGATCCTTAATAACCGAAAGGCTAAAGCACAAGTTACAACATCCATAAATATTTGCTCATCTCGCTCCACCCAACATCTAGATTCGACCAAAGGATTTGCATTAACCTGTGTGTTTTGATTTAATAAAATGAATATTTTACCTGTATGTTTCGTCTAAAACATTTTTAACTTCCACGCTGAAATGGCGTGCGATTCCTAATCTTTCAAGCGTATCAACCATGGAAAGCCGGATATATAAATCAAGAGGATAAACTGTCGGGACTGAGATTCACCCCTTAGATTTGTTAGCACAATGTAGAGTTTCTTCATAGGATATCGATAAATAACTAAGAAATGCGTACCTGCATTACCAAACTTGTCCAAAAGTGAATTTAGATAATTAAGACAACCAGTATCTTGATGATTAATAAAAGCAGCTGCTGTTGCTGACGGTGAGTTGAAAACCGAACCATTTTTCAGCTGATATTTCTTCACCATATGCCAATCATATAAGTTACCGAGTCCTTCTGAAATATACGCCAGGTATGCTTCCATCTCATTCGAATGACATCTATGTGATAATCATATAAGTTAGAAAAAGCTCATTGGGAGAAAATAGGTTAAAATTTGGGATTGTCACAAAACAATTTGTTAGTTGGGACTGTTGCCGGCAAATAGGTAATAGTTGGGATTATTTAAATCCAATTCCGTAAAAAAAAATACCTTTTTAGCTCCAAATCTCTCTCATGTAGCATTAAAGTAAAATCTGTCTGTTTTGAACGTAGGTTTATGTTCAACTGTTGCGCATACTCCAGCATACCAGGAAATATGATGTCAAAACCAAAGGGAGATGGTTGACTTTTGTCCGTAGCTGAAGCAAGATTCGACTCGATAAAACGTAGACCTACAACAAGAGTCGACTATTTAATGAATGAACAATAACACTTGAAAGACAGCAAGCAAAAAAACGCATACCTTTATTAATTTGGTCTTCCCCAACATTCCATCGTTTTAATGCAACAATACATGCTAACGTTGAAGAGAGGGAATCTTTAAGTAACGGATGAGTACGAATGTGATTAACGAGACCCCATGAACCATCATCGAGCTGGTTATCAACTAACCAGTTAAGACACTCTGGGAAACAAGGGGATTTGGGTGAGCTTGGAGAAGGGACCATGGCTACCCAGGCTGTGTCGTATGAAGAAACCGAAAGGTCCACATTGTTGAACAGTTTACGGATTCTTTCTTTGGTTGTATCAATGGCCTGCATATAAATTCAGTTTGTTAGTATTATAAATACAAAAATAAGGGACTGCAATAAGTTATACCAGATTGGTGGGATTAGCTTGTCCAACATGAGAAGGTGCTGCTCAAACACAAAACTTGAATCAATACAAGAAATAAAGAAGAGCAACATGACATGTAGACAAAGGATGCAGATTTGTACCTGTATGAATAGCTGACAGAGCCCATGATCGATAAGGTTTGGTTGACAAAGGGCCATTCATGCTTTGTGTAATTGTAATGTTCATTGATCAGTTTCTCCGGTAGCAGACGCCGGTTTACCTTTTTCGGTGTCAACTGAATTAGAGATATAAGCAAGTGTGTTGAGTTGTTGACTAAATGTCGGAATCTAAGTGGATTACAAACCAATTTTCTTCGATATATATACTAAAAGAAACTCGTGTTCATATATTATATATTAAAAAAAAAAAAACTCATGTTCATATATTTTAGTAGAAATTAATCCCATCTAGTACGACTATTTTAATCCTTGCCGTCATAAGTGGAAATTCAGTGGGTTTTAGTGGTCTTGGTATAGGAAAGGAAGCAAAATTATAAAAACGATAGGGGTAATCAGGGGCGGGCCTAAGGTTTGATGTGGATGGGTGGCCGCCCCTCTTAAAAGAAAAATAATTAGTGTATTATTTATTGGTGAATATTCCTCTATAATTTTCCTTTATTCCTCTTTCATATTATTGCATGGATAATTTCTCCTTGAATGAAGGCCCTTATTACTTACTTCCTTTATTACGTACATGTCATCTTTGTATTTATATTATTGCCTTGTACCAGTTTGATTATCAATCAATAAACAATTCAACCTTGTCGTTGATATCATCGACTTGTTCATGGTATCAGGATAGGTTCAAAACCCTTCTCTAATCAAAACCCTTGTTCCGATATAAACCATGGCCCCTGTTCCCAGAAGGCGAGAAGAAAACGACAACCGGAAACAATGAAACGTGATACGCCGGTGGGAAAGGATGCTCTGCGTGGTGATGTTATTGAACATTGCACTTTCTGTGGGAGATGGTCACAACAAAGAAGGCTGCTTCAAAAGAATCGGTTATCCCGATTGGTGGTTAGGAAACAAAACAAAACGTGAAAGTACCAACGCCGCCAACTTCGCAGGAAAAGAGGAAGAAGCGGATGAGTGGGTAATGGACTCGGGGGCCGCCGATCACAATATTCACGATCTGGATTTTCTTAGTAATAAAAATGAAAACAGGTTCGAAGCACCGGTCATCGTCGCTGATGGAAACAAAGTTCCTGTTAAAGGAAGAGGAGTTGGCACCTTAAAGGGGGACATTGAAATTAAAAATGTCCTTTATGTTCCTGATCTCAAATGCAATTTATTTTCCGTGAAATAATTAACTAAAAGCTTGCCATGCGCACTGACATTCTTTCTTGATTTTTGTGTTATGCGGAAACTCCACTCGGGGAGCTTGATTGGTGCGGGTAAATGCAAGAAGGGACTATATCGGATGGGGATGATCAAGAATAAAAGAAAGGCTATGATTGTTACTAAGGATGTCTGGCACAAAAGACTGGGACATGCTTCCGCTGCGAAACTCTATGAGATTAGTTTCCTTAAAAACATTGTTTTTAACAAGTTGTGTGATGCTTGTTCTAAGGCTAAGCACACAAGACTTCCTTTTCCATTCGCACTACCAAAACAACTGATTTTTTTGATTTATTGCATTGCGACATTTGGGGTAAGTACCGTACACCCTCATTTACAGGATCATTGTGGGTGATTTTAGTAGAGCCGTTTGGGTATTTCTATCAAAATATAAACATGAGGTCAGTGGGTGTCTTAAAGATTTTCACAAAATGGTTCAAACTCAATTTGGAAAGAATGTCAAGAAAGTTAGATGTGACAATGGAGGTGAATTTACCTCCAATGACATGATGACCTTTTATAAAGAAAATGGGATGGTTCTTGAAACAACATGCCCATACACGCCTCAACAAAACAGAGTCGTTGAAAGGAAAAACCGCCATCTCCTTGAAACGGCTCAAGCTCTTAGGCTCCAGGAAAATTTACCCAAAAGGTTTTGTGGGGAATGTGTTTTAACGACCACCTATATAATTAACCGGCTACCCTCTAGTGTCAATGATAATAAAACACCTTATGAGTTACTTTACAACCAAACACCCGACTATGATTTCATGAGGGTCCTTGGTTGCCTAGCATACTATTGGAACACCGACGCTAAAGGGGATAAGTTCGAGGAGAGGGGGAGACCCGAGATTTTCTTAGGGTACCCACCATTCACAAGCGAATATAAAATCTATGACCTTGAAAGTAAAAAAAATGATAGTCTCAAGAGATGTTCGATGTCATGAGAATCACATTCCTTTCAAGGCTATTCAAGTCCCTCAAAACACCGATCCTTTTGAACTTGAGATCCCACCTATTGATTCCATTGAAAACCAAAACCCAATTGAGTCTGCTCAAAATGACGGCCTATTAACCGAAGATGAAGGAGAACCGATTAATGCGCCTCCTTTAACCCAACATAAATCTACTTCGAGTGGGCCTCTGCCTCAACAAGAACCACTTCGAGTGAGCCTCTGCCTCAACAAGAGCCCACTTCGATTGGGCCTTTTCCCCATCAAGAGCGCACTTCGAGCGGGCCTTTGCTTCAACAGGAACCCAACTTTGAAACCGTTGGGCCTCAAAACATGCACCCTGATCACGATTCAATTGAAGGACAGGGCAAACGAACTAGATTTTCATCCACTCATCTCGAAGGCTTCGAAGTCAAGCTTCCTCCATCTATAGTCCATGTGTCTCCAGCATCCAATCAAGACTCCTCAAAGGTACACCCGTTGTCCAATTTTATTTCCGCTAAAAAATTTTCAAAGGCTCATAAAGCTTTTTTGACGGCCATCAACTCACATGATAAGCCGAGAAACTTTGCACAAGCTGTACAGGACAAGAGATGGAAAAAAGCTATGAGAAAGGAGATCCACACTCTCAAAGAAAATGGTACGTGGACACTTGAAAATTTACCGGAAGGGAAACGTGCCATAGATTCCAAATGGGTCTAAAAAAGTAAAAACTTAATGGGGAGATTGAGCGTTTCAAGGCTCGTCTTGTCGCAAAAGGATTCACACAACAAGAAGGCATTGATTATCACGAAACCTTCGCTCCTGTCGCCAAGCTTGTGACGGTTAGGACTCTCTTGACCATCGTTGAAAAATGGAATTGGATTATTAATCAAATGGATGTCAATAACGCCTTCTTGAAAGGGGACTTGCACGAGGAAGTTTACATGAAGATTCCACAGGGGATTTCTAAGGAAGGGGAAACTAGAGTTTGCAGGTTGAGGAAATCTCTTTACGGCCTAAAGCAAGCTTCACGGAATTGGTATCAAAAATTCACATCCTCTTTACTCGACTTGGGCTTTCAACAATGCATGGAAGATTATTCATTCGCAAACAAGGCAACAACATTGTGGCGATTTTAATATATGTGGATGACGTCATTATGGTTGGTAACAACTAGGAGATGATTCAAGAAACGAAGAATGAATTAAATCTCCGATTTAGCATCAAGGACCTTGGGGATCTCAAATATTTCCTGGGAATTGAGGTAGCTCGTACTTCAAAGGGGCTCATTCTGAGCTAAAGAAAGTACATTCTCGACATTCTCGAAGATTGTGGCTTCCAAGGATGTCGACCGGGCACATTTCCTATGGAACCAAACTTGAAACTAGACAAAGGAACTACATAACCAAAAATAGATGGCGGTAGATATCGCAGGATCGTGGGTCGATTACTTTATCTACAAGCCACCAGACCCGACATCACATATGTTGTTAATGTTCTCAGCCAATTTGTCTAAGATCCTAGACAACCTCACCTCGATGCGGTTCATCATGTTCTATGCTATCTCAAAGCAACTCCAGGTTAAGGAATTCTTTTGTCACGGGAAAATATATAACAACCCTCGAAAACGACCCTAAACGTTTCTAAATACATCCCGTACGTGAGAAATAGACCCGAAAAAAATTAATATTAATAAAAACCAAGAAAAACAAACATTCGGGGTCGCTCGCGGGTCGCGTCTCAGATAGCCTAACTCTGTCGCGAGGCACGACAACTTGTTACTTGCCGGACACTGCTTGCGCCACGTGTCTCGACACGTGTCGGACCTACTTGGTGACTCATCGACCTTACCGCCGCCTTTTAGGCTCTTGCGGGCCGTGACGGAAGAAAGAGGAGGCTCTCGCGGGGCGCGAGAGACCTCTGTCTCAGTTATAAAAGGAGCAGAGAACGGCATTTCAATCCGTTCAAATTTCTTTATTTTCTCTCAACTCCTAATAGGCTAAAACTATAGCCAAATACCCCCTAATAAGCGAAGCTCTGCCTCGTTGTAAGTATTATAACCCCCTTTTACGTATTAATTACTCTGCCCGATTGATCTAGAGTTCCGTAACGCATGTTAAGGCTCTGCCTGACTCAGTCGTTGGAGTTCTGTCTCGGGGGTATAGCTAATATAAATTGGGTTATTTTACTAATACATGTGCATTGTTTAATTTTAATAAATAATAACCAGGAAAAACAATAGGAAGCTATAATATTACCAGGAAGCCTGTAGAAATACCCAAGCCTACAAAAGTGAGTACATCTGCTTTTCATAAACTGTTTTTATAAAACCTCAATTATTTTAAAGTATAATTAACAGTAATTGAGTATTTGTATTCTACAATTACTGTCGGTATGTTAGAGTTTTGTATACATTACTTGTTACTACACTAGGAGTAGTAGCATGACTACAGGTCAGGATTGACAGTACTGTGGGTGGTAATTAAGTAGATATAAACAAATGTAATTACGGATGCCCTCAATACTGTACAATGATAAAACTGTTTTGATTAAACTAAGATGCACTCACCAGTATTTCTGTATTTCTTGCTGATAAAATGTTTTTAAAACGCGTTTCAGGTAACACAATGTGAAAGCCAATAAAAGCCAGCTGGAGAGCACTGAATGTTTAGAAAAGTGACTATAAAAGTTAGCTAAATAAAAAGGAGATCATGTTTTCAATAATTAAGGTTTACCCTTATAAATATATTACAAATGAAAATCGGGATTTGTCCCACTTGTTCATTATAAATGTATTATTAGAAAAACTTGGGTTTTATCCCGTTTATCTATTTTAAACATTTTGATGTTTAACTCTGATAAAAATATTTCCTAACTATGGTCCTACTGAAAATTTCCGCTGCCAAATTAATAAACACCGATACCATCTGACTGGCTCGCGGCTCCCGCTCCCAGGGTGGGGTCGGGGGCTGTGACAAAATAGCTATAAGCTAGTGGGTATTGTGATGCGGATTGGCTTGGCTGCCCCTTTTCGAGACGCTCTCGAATCGGGTACTTACTTTTACTAGGAGGTGCTCCAATCTCATGGAAAACTAAGAAACAATCCGTTGTTTCTCGTTCCTTTGCCGAAGCCGAGTACCGATCAATGGCTTCTACCACCAGTGAGATTTTATGGTTGCGATGGCTCCTACATGAGCTCGACGTTCCTTTGGATGGTCTTACACCACTTTTTTGCGACAATCAAGCTGCTCGCACATTGCCAATAATCTCGTTTTTCATGAACGCACAATGCACGTGGAGATGGATTGTTACTTTGTCCACGAAAGGATAGAAACCAAAGAGATACATCCCTTCCACGTTGAATCAAGTATGGATTGTTACTTACACGCTCCAACTTGAGGGAGAGTAGTGGCAATATTCCTCTATAATATTCCTTTATTCCTCTTCCATATTTTTGCATAGATAATTTCTCCTTGGATGAAGGCCCTCATTACTTATTTCCTTTATTACGTACATGTCATCTTTGTATTTATATTATTGCCTTGTAGTAGTTTGATTATCAATCAATAAACAATTCAACCTTGACTTTGATATCATCGACTTGTTCATTATTACTGTTAAAATCCCAAGCGCACCCCATAAAATTTTGTGATCACCCTCCATAAAATCTGGCAAGCTACAAATGAGGACGATGGGATAAGTGTTCATTGGATTTTTTTGTATGGTAGAATAGTTAGAGGTGCAGAAAAGATGAGTTGTGGGAAGAAGATGAGGGCATAGTGAGTAAATACTTAAAAGGAGGTGGGGCATTTTAGTAATTACACATACACAGTAACTACACATCTTAGAATTGTCTTTTACTAATAAAAAAATTATATAATTTTATTTTACTAGAACTTTACTTTTACTAATTTATATTATTTAGTTTAAAAATATTTAGATGTTAATTTTGTTTATTCTTTTATGTATTGCTTTTTTGTTTTATATAAGTAAAAACTTTTATATCTATACTATATAATAAAAGAAACCATTTTGAGGACACTTGTCATCATATTAGGCTATCTTTTATAGATAATTATTATTTTTATTTAATTTCTTTTAATTAATTATAGATAATCCTCCTATTAAATATTATTTAGTCTAATATCTTATGGATAATTATTATTTAATTTAATCTCCTATTCATTAAAAATATGAATATATATCGTGATGTTCTTAGGATCGACAAAAATGAACTTTGTTCAACGATATTGCATATACAATAAATAAAATGATCCTTTGATATTAATTTTAGAGGCATTTTCAACATATCCTGAGAAGAAATTTTTTTATAATCTATCTACTATAATAAAAGAAACCAACTTTTAGACACATATCACTTATTGAAGATATTCTCAAATCTATATTTATTTTATATTAACTAAAATAAATAGTAAATTAATATTAAATCTTATCATATTTTAATAAAATATGATTTTCAAATCTAAATTTTTAATTTAATTAATATAGTTTTAAAACAAATACCTCTCTTTCCTATTTATCTTATATTAAATATATAAATAATAAATTAATAATAATGTTATCCTAATTTATTATAAGTATAACTTTTTTTATTATTTGGTATACAAATTATATTTATTCAACTCGTGTAAAATGCTGGGTTTTTAAAAATAATTTTTTTATTATTTACTATTCAAAGTTATATTTATATAACTCGTGTAATACACCAAGTTTTAAAGATATAATTTTTTTATCATTTGCTATGTAAAATTAGATTTATTCAACACATGTAATACACGGGGTTTTTTAAGAATATAATTTTTTATTATTTGGTAGATTTTTCAACCCGACTTTACATGAGTTTTTTAAAGATACGATGTTTTTAGTATTTAATATACAAAATTACATTTATTTAATCTGTGTAATACACATGGTTTTTAAAGATATAACTCAATTTTAGATCTATTCAACATGTGTAATATACGGGGTTTTTAAGGATATAATTTTTTTTATTATTTGGTAGATTTATTCAACCCGATTATACACGAGTTTTTTAAAGATACGATGTTTTTAGTATTTACTATACAAAATTACGTTTATTTAATCTGTGTAATACACATGGTTTTTAAAGATATCATTTTTTTATTATTTGATATATAAAATTATATTTATTTAACCCGTACAATATACGTGTTCATAAATATATAACTTTTTATTATTTAATATATAAAATTACATTTATTTAATCCGTGTAATACACAGGGTTCTAACCTAGTACACTATATATGTGTATATTGATCGTTCGTTTAAAAGGTTTTGGTTTCATCATAGGTAGACAACAATATGTATTTTTGGAAAGCCTTACAAATGATGCCTGGCGTAGTAAAAGAGTACTCTAGTTTACATATATAAATTATAACATTGTTTTTAAAATTTGTAATATACTTGTTTTTTACCCGTTTAAAATATTACCTAAATTATTTGTTAAGTTTTTTTTTTTTTTTACATGTCACGTCGTAAATTATTTGTTTTTTTTTTGTTAAGTTTTATTTTATTATGGTAAAAAACCACTCTAGTTTACATATTTGAATTATAAAATTGTTAAGTTTTATTTTATTATGGTAAAAAAGCACTCGAGTTTACATATTTGAATTATAAAATTCTTTTTCAAATTTATAATTTACTTGTTTTTACCCGTTGAAATAATTATCAAAATTATTTGTTAAGTTTTATTTTATTATAGTATGTTGTATTATGTGCTGCTTGTTAGAGATTTACTTGTTTATTACTTCGGATATTTTAATTCGTTATACAACATGTTTTGTTGGGGTCTTGAATATTAGAGCATAACAATGGATGTTATTTAAAAGAAAGTTGTGATCCGATCTGATCCAAATCGAACTGGAAAAGTACTATAAGATAGACGCAAAACGCTAAAATTTGCGTTCCCCATGAAATTTTTTTATGTCCGCCACTGGTGGTAGTATGCCCAACGTGTTCGGTTTACTGGTTTAGTACGGTTTTTTATTTTTAATGGGAACAATTCGAAGACCCCTGAGAATTTAGTATAAGGAGGGCAAGACAGACAAAACCCCCCAAACTCCTATATATACATCCAAAGGGTCAGTCATGCTTTGTGTAATATTCATTGATGTTTCTTTTAGAAAAATTCTTTTTTTTTTTCATGTTTCAATTGGCAGCAAAAAAAACGTCGATTTAGAAAGAAAAAAATCAAAAAAAAAAAAAAAAGCCCTCAATATAAGTATTAGATGAGTTTCTCCCGTAGCAGACCGGGATTTTTTTTCTGTGGGTTCACCTTTTGTCGGTGGTCACCTTTATCCAGTGTTGCAAAAGTCGGATTCCTCGGCCGAGTACTCGGCGAGTACTCGGTCCTCGGACCTCCACCTTGGCGACTTCCTCCTAGGCGGTCTCAACTAGTCGGCCTCGGGAGTACTCGGTCCTAGTCGGCGCCTAGTCGGCCTAGTCGGAGCCTAGTCGGCCTAGTCGGAGCCTAGTCGGCCTAGTCGGTCTAGGCGGTCAACGTGGTTTGTTGACTTTTAATCGGTCAAACTCGGTCAAAATCGGCCTACTCGGCCTTGTACTCGGACTACTCGGCCTTGTACTCAGACTAGCCGGACTTGTATTCAGAATATTTGAACTTTAAACATGTTTCATTTTAAATTATACACAGTTGACATGAATTATGCTTATTTTAACACATAAATAATATATAACAATTAATTTTATTTATATTTACCATGTCCGCGTACTCTCCGAGTACTCTCCGAGTACTCCGATTACTCCCAACTCCCCAGTCGGCCGACTAGGGACCGCCTAGCGACTTTTACAACACTGCCTTTATCACAACCAAACAGTCAAGTCGGGTCAAATTTTTCACAACTAAACGTTAACAAATAGAAATTTCACCTCAAATTTGAGTTTCTCAACCCAGCTTTTAGTTATGAGTAAAAAAATCAACTTAACGGTTCGAATTCGATAAACTCTGCATCAAGAACCATTTTGTGAAAGCAATTTTCAAAGCATTTTACCATGAAGTTGCCACCAAACTTGATCAATTTCCGAACATTGCTCACAGTTTAACAAACTTATGAACCTAAATTATAGGTCAAAAAAACTAGCCCTAATATCAACACCATCAGACCAAATTAGAATGCATCCTAAATATCTGAAAGCTATTTGTACTGCATAGGATCGTGGAGAAGGTTCTCACCCCCAATATTTAAATATGTATATAAGTTACAATCTTCATAAACGCATGAAATGAAACAAAGGCATATTATAAAGCGGAACAAAAGAATTAGAAATATTAGTACCTGAGAATTGCGTAGAACAACAGAAGCAAGAGATGCGTTGAAGAAGATATAAGGGTGTGCGGGATGGGTTAGGCAAACCCCTTCAGCAACCCCCCTTGCTCATGGCATGTCCACCGCCAACATAAGCAAGTGTGTTGACTAATATATATATATGAGAGTTCAAATGAGAAGAAAAAATTTGTAAGAATAAAAAGAATAAGTTTTAAACCAATAGAAATACTCCATTTTACTTCATTTAATATGTGTGTTTAATGTTTTTAATTTAGCTAACTAATTAAATTTGTAACTCACTTTTAAATATACTCTTTCAAGATAAAAAAAAAAAATTTATGGTGAAGGACAAATTTTGAAATGTGTAGGATAAATTTTAGTATGTGTAGGATAAATTTTTAAATGTGTATGATAAGTTTCGATATGCGTAAGGTAAATTTCAATAAGTGTAAGATATATGTAGGATAATTTTGAAATGTGTAGGATAAAATATTTTTTTCTTTATTAATGAGAGATAACATAATTAATGGGAGGAGTTATAAACTATTTAATGTTTTACCATTATGCCTCTTCTTTTTCTTCTCACATTAAATTTCTTCTCAAATGAACCTTCCCATATATATATATATATATATATATATATATATATATATATATATATATATATATATATGATTAGGTTCAAGAGTGAACAACTTCTTGATAGTGAACTAAGTGAACTAATCTTGACCCTTGATCACTTTTTTAGATTAAAAGGGTAAGATTGACATTAATCAAGTATGTTTAATTAAAATCCCTAAATTTTTTCCTCTCTTAACTCCCTATCTCATTTTTAATTATTTCTCCATCATTTCTTTATCCATAGATTTTGTTTTAGTTTCAACTTTAATATTGTTTTTTCTTTTATTATCCATATATAGGTAGAGGATCCTGTACATTAATCCAGAAGTGTGAGAAGTGTATTATAACACTATATATAACACTATATAACACCATATAAACACCGTATGACACTATGTAACACAATATAACACCATATAACACTATGTAACACTATATAACATTATATAACAAATATAACACTATATTTTGTTTAATAGCATGTCTATGATAGATGTATAGTGTTATATATTGTTATATAGTGTTACATAGTGTTATATGGTGTTACATAGTGTTATACGGTTTATATATGGTGTTATATAGTGTTATATATAGTGTTATAATACACTTCTCACAGTTCTCACACTTCTGAATTAATGTACATTATCCCTACCCTCCATATATATATATATAGATATGATAATATATTGTTTTTAACTTTTCATAATTTTCAATAAATATTGAAAAATTCTCTGAGATTGAAATTGTAATTATTTTTGGGCATTAAATTTTTTTTTTTAAATATGCGATGAAGTTATTTATTTTTGCATACATGTCATATGTTTCGTTTTCGTTAATTTCAATAATTTTTATATTAATCTACTCGTATGCATGCATAATATACTATATGTTGTTAATATACACATATGTAACCATTTATGAATATATTACACAGATGTATAAAAGACTGTACAGATGTGTATAAACTAACAGCTGTGTATTTAGTATAAACTAATAGTTAGCGAGACTGTACACATGTTACAAAAAAACAACATGCGATTTCAATGCCGGAAGATGATCTGACGGCTGAGATTGTAGCGTACGTAATATACGATAAGCGTATTTGTACGTTAACCTAACCCTATATATATATATATATTAAAAATATATATTAAAAATATATGTGTGTATATTAAAAAACTCATGTTCATATATTTTAGCAGGATTAATCCCACCTAATGCGACCATTTTAATCCTGACCGTGATAAACGGGAGGTTAGTCGGTTTTAGAGACTGATAAATGGGAGCTTAGTCGATTTTAGTGGACTTGCTATAGCAAAGGAAACAGAAAATCCAAAATCGATGATGGTAGTATACCTAATGTGTTGGGCTTATTGATTTAGTATGGATTTTTTTTCTTTTAATGGGAACAATTCGAAGACCCCTGGGAATCTAGTAGGGCTCTAAACTAAACGAACCGAACGTTCATCGAACAAGTCGTGAATCGTTCGCCGCGAAGTTCGTTTACGTTCATTCGTTTATTTAATGAACGAACATGAACAAGAAAATTCGTTCGTTAGTTAAATGAACGAACACAAACAGATGTCCCGTTCATTGAGTTACGTTCGTGAACGTTCAACAATGTGTTCGTGAACATTCGTTAATGTTCGTTTGTTTATGTTGTTCTTTAAACATTTTTTAGCATTCATTTATTTTATCTAAACTTTTTATAATCTTTAATTCTTATTTATCTTATTATCCAAACAAATAAAATAAGAAACTCTATTTCCACCTTGTTTATGCATCGCTCCACTTTTCTTCTCATTATTTACATCAACAAATACTATCGACCTTCGCTCAACCATTAGAGCTTCAAGGTCTAGCGTCGCTCCATCTCACCATCCACCTCTAGCCACCGTCGTCTTCGCTAATTTTATATAGTGTTCATTTGTGTTTGTGTTTGTGAACACGTTCATTTCCTTAATGAACGAACACAAACAGAAAATCTCGTTCGATAAGTGTTCATGAACCATTTGTGAACACATTATATCTAATGAACACGAACAACGCCTTGTTCGTGTTCGTTTACAGCCCTAGAATCTATGATAAGGGGGCAACACTCAAGAATCCCCTAGACAAGAACACCCGCCCCCCCCTCTTGATCATGAGAAACTAGTTTAAATGAGGAAACCAAAAACTAACTAAAAAAGCCTAAAAAACATACCAATTTTTTCTTAAAAAAATTCGCTATTTTTTATGTATGGAAAAAATTTTAAAAAAAAAATTGTATTGCACATGTGCACTAATGCGGAAAGCCTAAACCACTTAACCCACCCCCACCGACACCCCCCAAAAACCTAACCCCCCTCCCCCCCCCCTCCAAAACCTAAATTCACCCTCGCACCAAAAGCCTAACCCTCCCACCCCCCCCCCCCAAAACTTAAACCCCCACCCTCCCCCCCCCCCCGAAAACCTAAACTAAACCCTAAACATAAACCTGAAAAAAACCTGACCCCCCCCCCACACGCACCCAAAAACCTAATCCTAATCCTAAACATTCAAAAAACCTAACTCTAAAAGCTAAACTAAACTTAAAAGCTAATGTTAAGCATGTGATGCACATGTGTAGTACACATATAATGCACATGTGCAAGTTTTTTTTTTTTTTTTTTGAATTTTTTTATATATAAAAATAACGATTTTTTTTATAAAAAAACTGTAAAAAAAAATTAGTATGCTTTTTAGGTTTTTAGGCTTTTTTTGTTAGTTTTCTAGTTTTCTCATTTATATGTACTTTTCTCATTATCCTCTCCCTATATATATATATATATATATAGAGAGAGAGAGAGAGAGAGAGATAGTTAGGTTAATGTACAAGAGCCCTTATCCTACATTACGTACGCGATCATCTCAGTCGTCAGATCTTCATCCCACATTGAAATCGCATGTTGGTTTTTTGTAACAATTTCGCATGTTGGTTTTTTAACATGCGATTTCATCAAAATTACCACATGCGAAATTGTTACAAAACCAACATGCGATTTCATCAAAATTATCACATGCGAAATTGTTACAAAAAACAAACATGCGATTTCATCAAAATTATCACATGCGATTTCATCCATGCTATATTATAACATGCGATTTCACATCGCGTACGTAGCGTATGTTAAGCCATTTTGTACAATACACTTTTTCTATATATTTATATATATGTATATATATATATATATATCTATATATAGAGGGTTAGGTTAACGTACAATATCTCTTATCCTAAAATATGTACGCGCTCATCTCAGCCGTCCGATCTGGTGCGAATTCAATTTTGAACATGCGATTTCATCAGAAAAACCAACATGCGAAATTGCTAAAAAAAAATAACATGCAATTTCATCAAAAAAAAAAAAAAACAACATGCGATTTCCAACATGTTTTTTTTATAACATGCGCGTACGTATTGTACGTTAAGGGATATTGTATTTTACACTTTCACTATATATATATATATATGTATATATATATATAAATATATATATATATATATAGTTATATATATCCTTTGGTTGAAACAAAAAACATTCCACTAAAAGACAAGTGTATCTACCAAATGAGCAAGCCTCATATAAATTATTGGCTTAATATATGGGCGGTTAAAATGTAGCAATCAACACATATTATAAGGAGGTTTTTCCCAAACTAGTGTAGATACAAAAAGTATTTACCTATTTGGGTACTTTGAAAAATATTTACCTATTTGGGTAGTTTTCTATATCCCTTTAATTTTTTTACCTAATTTATACATTTCTTTTAATTTTTCTACCCAAAGTAAAATTAGATTACTCACAGAATTAGAATCAGCAAAAATATGAGTAATTATTTTTTGTATAAAACTAAAAAATTCTACAAATATTCAAAAAAAAAAAAATTCTGCAAAAATTCTACATAAAAATCTGCGAAAAATCAACAAAAAAATCTGCAAAAATATAATAAAAAATTCTACAATAATTGTGCAAATAGTTGATGGATTTGATGATCCATATTGTGTAGTTCGTTTGTGGTTAATATCTATAAAAAACCAAACTACTTACACTTACAGAATATATTGGAGAAATAATCACTATTGCACATTAATTAAGTCACTCAACTTGTTAAATATGAACGTATATGTATTTTTTTTTTCAAAAAAGTAACCTGTAACCAATTGCACCGGTTGTTTTTCTTTCATGGCACCTTTTTTACTTTCATAGATTTATTTAATAAAATTATTTTCCAGATGGTTTTAAATTTACCATACATACAAACACAAGATGGGGGAATAGTGTAAGCCAATTGTCTAGCACTTCCCCCACTGGTCCAACTAAATTACGACTTTGTCCCGTTTAAATTTATAATTGAGTAAATTACAAGTTTTGTCCTTTATGTATGTCCCAAATTGCAGGCGCTGTCCTTTGTCTTTAAAATTGATGAGTTTTGTCCTTAATGTTTGCAAATCTTGCACGTTATGTCCTTTAGGCCAAACCCAGTTAGATTTTTTGGTTAAATGAAGGCATGTGCAGGGCACATGAGGGCACTTTTGTCATTTTGCCTCCCTAGGGGTTATTTTGTAAATAACTTATAACAAGGGTGCATTGTGTAAAAATAAAAAAAAATAAATATATAAAAAAAAATTTGTTCATGCTCTCTCTTTCTCTCTCTAACTCCCTCTCTCCTCTCTTTACAAAATGTTCTCTGCCCTCTCTCTAGAATTACCCAAACAAGATCAAATTCAAATTACCCAAACGAATATCGATCCTGATAAGAGACAAAATATCAAACCCTGATCTGTTCTAAACCCTGATCTGTTCTAAGCCCTAATTACCCACACAAGATCAAACCTACTGAACAAAACCATAAACACCTCTTTGTAACAAAAAAAAAATGTATGAATTCACCAAATTAAAACCCTTTTTTGGTTTAAAGATATGTAACCAAAAAAATCCAGCAACAGATTGAACGTCCGCCACCCACCCGTCACCATCCCACAACCAACCACCCACTTCCACCGCTGCTAACAACCACCATCAACCGCCACATTCAATCTAATCCACCACCATCATCGATCCCGTCACTATACCGCCACTGCCATCTCCAAATCAAAAATCAAAAACCAAAATTCCCAAATAACAACTCAAACAACCAAAAATCCCCAAATCCCCCAATCAACTTAACAACCAAAAATCCACAAATTCACAGTCGTTTCAATGTTGGCAGCTATAAGGATTGAAAGATTTGTGCAAATCAGAAAAAAATATACAAATGGGGTTTTAAAGAGATAGAGAGAGAGAGAGAAAAAAATCAAACAAATTCATTTCTGATTCATTCGTTCGTTGTGTCGGTGCCGATTCAGCTTCAAGTACTCAAGGTTTCAGGTTCATTCGTTGTGCCGTTGCCGATTTCTGAGCCGGTTTCGATCGATAGATGTGTGGTTTCGTTGATTGATTCGATTCATTGTTCCGGTGCGGTGCTGTAATGATGTTTCATAAAACAGAAAGATGTCCCCTAATCACCTCCAACAACCATTCTTGTTTCATAAAACAGAGAGATGTCCCATAATGGATTTTCAGATGAGAGAGAGAGAAGAGAGAGAGGGGAAAATCTGATGAGAGTGAGAGAGAGAATATAAAGTTTATATAAAACCTTTTATTTTTTGATTTTGTACAAAGAGTCCCTCATTAAAAGTTGTTTACACAATGCCCCTTAAGAAGGTAAAAAGACTAAAATGCCCTTGTGCAATCTGATTTAACCAAAAAAATCTAACTAGGTTTGGCCTAAAGGACATAACGTGCAAGATTTGCAAACATTAAGGACAAAACTCATCAATTTTAAAGACAAAGGACAGCGCCTGCAATTTGGGACATACATAAAGGACAAAACTTGTAATTTACTCTTTATAATTTTGCTGTTGGTTTTGTTTTTTTTTTTCTCCTCCCAGCCAAATTACGATTTTGCCCCAGCTCAAATTTACTGTTTAGCTCCAAATCTCTCTCATGTTAATTAAAGTAAAAATCTGTTTGTTTTGAACGTAGGTTTATGTTCAACTGTTGCGCATACTCCAGCATACCAGGAAATATGATGTCAAAACCAAAGGGAGATGGTTGACTTTTGCAGTAGCCGAAGCAAGATTCGATCACTCGATAAAACGTAGACCTGCAACAAGAGTCAACTATTTAATGAATGAACGATAACACTTGAAAGACAGCAAGCAAAAAACGGTTACCTTTATTAATTTGGTCTTCCCCAACATTCCATTGTTTTAATGCAACAATACATGCTAATGTTGAAGAGAGGGAATCTTTAAGTAACGGATGAGTACGACTGTGATTAACGAGACCCCATGAACCATCATCAAGCTGATTATCAACTAACCAATTGAGACACTCGGGGAAACAAGGGGATTTGGGTGAGCTAGGAGAAGGGACCATGGCAATGTAAATTTAGTTTATTATTATTAGTATTATAAATACAAAAATAAGTGACTGCAAAATGTAGACAAAATGCAAATTAACAGGATGCAGATTTGTACCTGTATGAATAGCTGACAGAGCCCATGTCCGGTAGCAGACGCCGGTTTACCTTTTCGGTATCAACTGAATTAGAGATATAAGCAAGTGTGTTGAGTTGTTGACTAAATGTCGGAATCTAAGTGGATTACAAACCAATTTTCTTCGATATATATACTAAAAAAAACTCGTGTTCATATATCATGTATTAAAAAAAAAAAAAACTCATGTTCATATATTTTAATAGGAATTAATCCCATCTAGTGCGACTATTTTTATCCTTACCGTTATAAGTGGAAATTCAGTGGGTTTTAGTGGTCTTGGGAAGCAAAAATTCTAAAAACGATAGTGGTAATATGCTCAACGTGCTCGGTTTCTTGGTTTAATACGGTTTTTTTTTTAACAGGAACAATTCGAAGACCCCTGTAAGAATCCCCTAGACAAAACACCCCAAACTTCTATATATACATCCTTTGGTTAAAATCAAAAACCTTCCACTAAAAACATTTACCAAATGAGTAAGCCTCATATAAATCATTGGATTAATATGTGGGTGGTTAAAATGTCAAAATCAACACATATATTATAAGTTATAACATACATTTATTATTAATGTTTACCGGTTCCTTGCTAATCAATACATTTAATATCATTGTTTACCATTGGTTTAATATGTGGGTGTTCCCCGCTCCCCCGCACGTCCACCTTAGGGACGATCATGAGAGTATAACACCTAGCCTTAAGTCTTTCGATCTTGATATTTTAATGGATGCAAAGGCTTTTTGATTTAGCAAAGCTTTTTGATTTACAAGTTTACAAAGTGCCATCTGGAAATAAAAGATAGGGGGCATCGGAGCCAACGGCGGTATTCCACCACCACTCCCCACCGTATGTTGTTATTTAAAGAAAACGCCTACCACTTTCACAACCTTTAACCCTTCGTAAAGAAAGCACTTTAAGAACTCAAGAATAAACTTACCACCACTTACGACGGTGATGCATCCATGCGGGTCATCCATTACTACCAACCACCGCCAGCATCTAGAAATCCGACATCATCGATCTAAATTTCCTTTAGGCGAGACTTTAGACTTGCATGACCTTACATTTGTACGAATTTGAACTCACATCACTTGTGTTAGGGGCAAACACCATACCAGTACTAGGTCATATGTAATAATCTAAGTGTTGTGAGGCTCTTTTGTCTAACTATAGGATAGACATACGCTATGGTTTGATTTTTTTTTTCTTTTGAACTACAATTTACACCTAAATACCATTTAACCTTGCACTTACAAGGATTTGAACACACACCACTTATATGTGTGTGTATAGGGGAGGGGGCACCATACTACTAGACCATTAGATAATGGGTATTTTAGTGTTTAACTTCTTTTATTTTTTAGGCTTTTACAAAGAGCGTAAAAAGTCGGTATTCATTGAAGAAATTTCTTTTCACTAAAACTCCATGTAACTCTAATATGCGTGATTACATGCCTTTCGAAAATTATATACAAAAAACATATGTCATCATATTCCTAAGTGTTAGGATCCTAAAAAAAGTTACTTTTGGTTTACAAAAAAATATTTATTTTGAAAAAAAAATTAATAAAGCCAAAAAATGAGTTGATCATGCAACTACCATTTCCTTGTAACTACCATCGCCCCCTTAGCTAGAATTATCACGTTCATTACAATCACATGTCGCTCTCATGAGTAGGGGTGTGTAGGTTCGGTTTGGTGGTTTTTAGGTAAAACTGAAATCAAAATGTCTGTTTTTTCGGTTTTTTAAAACCGTTTGGTTTCGGTTTTTTCGGTTTTTACACCAGTTCGGTTCGGTTTTCCGGTTATTTCGTTTTTTGGAAATAAAATTATGTAAAATTTAAAAAACAAGAATTATAATTTAAAATTTAAGAATCTTTGTTTTACGTTTACATTTAAATTATTATATATAATCTTTATAATTGTTATTGTTCACATAAATCAAATTATCTAGTTTATTTTTATGTTTCTTCAAAGTTTTTTAATACATTTTCTTTTATAATACTTTGATTATCATTTAGTTTTTATATTAAATATTTAACATTCAAGAAGAAATTAATAATTTCTACTGGCATGGGTTAAACATTTAAACAACTTAAACTTAAACATAAAAATATATGGACTAAGCCTACTATTGTAACCCATCAGTTCGGTTCGGTTTTTTTGGTTATTGAAAATGGTTATCCGAAAACCAAAATTTCGGTTATTAAAAATCCGTCGGTTTTGTTTCGGTTTGGTTTTTTCGATTGGGTTTTTTCGGTTATTTTGGTTATGGTTCGGTTTTTTGGTTTTCTGCTCACCCCTACTCATGAGTAACATCGTCGTCCCTCTCCTTTTTCTCGGTAACCCTACAACACCTCTTCTCACCTCTCGATTACCACTCTCTCGGCCCCCTTCGTTTTTGTCATCCATCCATGACAATCTTTATTAACCCTTCAGTGTCTCATTTAATTCTCCTTCAAATCAAAGCGCAAGCCCTAAACTACTTTCATTACTCCAGATCTCAAACACTAACCATTGATAAGTGAAAGTGTTGCCCCTTATTTAGTTCCCTTACAAATCAACATGTGAGCCCTAAACTACCTCCTTCAGATCTCAAACACTAACCATTGATAAGTGAAAGTATATTGCCATTTCACAACCTAAAGTAGAGCATTTGCAATGGTGGACTTCCACAAACCTCTACCTCAATGGCATATCATATTTCAAACTTACTTTTGTAACACCCTAAAATCGATAAATGCAAATATATACATATAATGTATATATTTATATATATTTTAAGAGAGACCCTAGAATGTAATGGCTAGGAACAATTAACCTAGTTAACTAGGTGTTAATAGTTAAAAGAGAAAATGGATTAGTGATATTTTTATAGAAAGGGAATAAACATGAGGAACTAAAGTGTGTCAACAGGAAACTAGTTTAAATAAAATAAAAGAATTGAAAACACAGCACCAGTAGTATGTGCGCGCGTGTGTGTGCGATCAGGAGGAGAAAAAGGGGCAAAGCCCTAGTTCTTGAACATTACCACAAATTCATCAAATTCAACTAAAAGTCAAAGTGATTTTGGTGCATATTTGATGATTTAGAGTCTACAACTTCATCTTATTGTAAGGTATGTCAAAAATCTTATGTAGGAAGGTGTAATGATTTCTTGATGAACCTTATGATGTGCAATTAAAGAAGGTATTGTTGAGATATGATAAAATTTGTAGTGCCTACAAGATTTGAACAAATCCTTCATGAAAAATTAGTGATCAAGTGCTATAATATAAGTGTTTGAATGATTAACAATGCTTATGTTAAATGGGTTTTGATTATATGATGAAATTGATAATATATAAGTGCTCATGATCATCACACTTATATGTATGCATAACATACTCGAACAAATTTTCGATTCGATTATAAGTGTTAATACATGACTTGAAATGGTTTTTGTATGATATGAAGAAATTGATGTTGTATCAATGTTAATAGGTGCTTGAAATCATGTTGTCTACTAGTTTGTATGTATAACTTGATTATGTTAGGTATTCGGATGTAAGTCTAGTATTAACATGAAATGGGTTTTTACATATAGATAAAAAAACCCTTAGTTCTAGCATAGTGAATGGGTAGATTAGCATATGATGGTGGAAACTATGTTAACTTGATGTTAACAATTTCATGAAGTTGGTTGGGGAATGTAGTAATAATGGTGGCCTAAAATAGTGCCTACCGGGTAATTAACGAAATGCATAAATGAGTTGTTTAACTTATTTGTGGGTTTGTATGTGTTAATAGGCAGTTGACTTTTAAAAGTCAAACTGACCTATACTAAGATCGAATGACAATTTTGATATAAAATCCGTAAGGTGGAATAGTCGTGATAAATGATGACTAATCTAATCATCTTTCGAATGAATAAATGATAGTTTGACACTTGACAAGCTAGGTGGAAGCTTGGGAAAGAAGCGGGTCAAATGGATCGAGTACGCGGGAAAAGCATAATTGGATGCAAGGTAAGTGAAGTTTACATTTTTAAAGATAGTACATCTATTTATAAATTGGACTAAGAATAAGCGATTTGATATTTGGAATGAGATTTAGAAAGATGACGTCCCGACACGAACTGACACGGTCGGAATAAGTGAAAACGGTAATAACCATATTTGTTGGTAAAAGGGGTAAAATGGTAATTTAGTTATATAATGACGAATAAACAAGGATTTTTGAAAAGTCGCTTTATGGTGTAAACCGAAATGGACTAAATAGTGAGACGATAAATATATACCTTCTCATAGTGGTAAAAATGGTCATTTAGGCCAAACAGGTCAAATGGTGATGTTATCACCATTTGACAATAATGACTAATGATCAATTTTCGAGTTTTGTGCTCACAAGAAATAGCATATGGTTTTGTGTTGCTATTAATTAGCAAGTAAAAATGCAAGGTATTTAAATGGGTCAATGCTTTGACCCGAGCCAGGTATGTGAAATGGGTCAAACTCTCATTGAGAACATATGGTTCGACGAGAGTTAATCTAGTTATGGGTGGGTTTTGGATTACCTAAAGTAAGGTATATCTAGTAAATCAAAATGGTTGATACTATATCCTTAGTGACAAAATGAATCATTACATAGATTATGGTTAAAAGTGCCCTTTTGGTCAAAACGAGCCTTTAGATTTTGTAGTTAGAAAGGACTAAAATTGACCAAAACGCCCTCGAAAGGAAAATCAGATAAACGAACCTTAAGGGTAGTTTAAATATGAGTTTTATAACTTGAACAATCTTTTCAGTAATATAAAGTACAAGGTTGACCAAAACGCCCTCGAAAGGAAAATCAGATAAACGAACCTTAAGGGTAGTTTAAATATGAGTTTTATACTTAATGGGTCCTTTTTGTAAAAGTGCCAAACCTTAGGGTGGAATGGAAATATAATAATTTTCCCATCATAATCCATCACAATTCGATATGCGATGATGGATAAATAAAGATTATAAAGTGGAAACGCAAGTTATGAATGGTAAAGCTAAGATATGGGTCAAAATAAATCTTTGTTTGATTTGAATGATCAAACGGGTCAAAATAAATGTGAAGACGCATATTGGATAACGGATTGGTAAAAACATAATAATAGTAACCCGACTAATGGAAATAATCATAGATATGACGTTCATGTGAAAGAAATGTATTTATGTGAGCTCGTTTGTTAAAAATGCAAATGGGTCAAATAATTTTGTAAATAAATAATAAGCCGTAAGCTTATAAGATAAGAATTTTGTTGATCCGGATAGTGGACGTTGAGTCCATGATGAAAAGGATCAAATTACAACCGCGTAGGAAGAAATGGAAGGTTAAACAGATAAGTGAGTAAAAAGTTATGGCCGATTTCATGTTAAAACAAAATCAGGAAAGCTGAATTCAGCAAAGCTGAACCGTAGCTTACGGTGCAACCGTTGGCTACGGTGATGACCAAAAATCAAAGATATAATGACTGTAACCTACGGTTCAGTACCGTAGGCTACGGTCTAGACTGTCTGTTTGTCTTTTATATCTGAACCTTAAGCTACAATGTGTGTACCGTAGCTTACGGCGGGAATCATAAAGAATTTATTTTTTTGTTTCCTTGAGTTAGACGTATTACCAAACTTCATTTAAACCCTTTATAACTAACGTATGAGTTGTTAATGGGGTACAGGTGATAGCTAGGACCTAATGGATGAAGATCAAGCATAATGAAGAACCGAACATAACCAAAATTCAATCTTCCGCTTAGTTTCCTATTTTACTTAACAAAATAATTATGAATTTTGTAAAAGATTTGTATCTTACGAATGTATTAACGTGCTAAAGGATTAAAGTGTACTAAACACTTATGAACTTTTATAAATCCCAGAACATCGTAAGCACGTTTAATTGCATTATTCATAAGTATATGCAAAAGTTTTTTTTGTTAATTATCAGTTTTGTGAGCTTGGGTCTTACAACTTTAAAACAAACCCCCATTTTTTCTATATCAACCTCCACCCAACCCTTCATACCATCACCTATTTTATAATTAACTATATATAAAAATTATAATAATATATTTTAATGTTTCGCGTATATATAAATAATATAAAATAATACAAGAAACTTTCATGGAATATAAAAACATACAACAATTGAAATAAAAAAAGGTTATTGGATTTTATCACTCTCAACTATTGGGTATGGGTCGCTTCCACTCACAACTATCACTTTGACTCCCACTACTCACAACTTCACATTTTGTGTGTCGTGTCACTTCAGATTTGGAGTCAAAGTAATATCTTGGAATAGATTTGGAGTGACAGAACTCACAAAATGTTAAGTTGGAGTGGTGCGAGTCAACAGTGATAGTTGGGAGTAGCAGCAACCAATACCCAATAGTTAGGAGTGAAAAAATCCAATAACTCAACAAAAAAAAATACACGTCTTCAACTTAACTTCCAATGATGGTCGTCATTTCAAGTATCTAAATCCACATCATACTCATTGTCGTATGGATCAAAGCGCGGATGGTCTTATTTGTTATATACCACCAATTGGCTATCTCGACGTCATTATGATATCGTACAAAACTGTCTATATCTGGTAATTTAGAATATAACAACCCTCCAAAACTATTTCCGACACCCCTAACATGTTTAGAGTGCCCCTATACATCCTAAAATACACCCCCTATATGAGAAAGGGCCCGAAATACCTTTATTTTTACAAAAATTAATTAAAAACAATTTTTAATGGTCCCTGGCGGCCCGCGAAGACCCCTTAAGGATCTTACGCGGGGCGCGACAGCCTGGCTACGAGGCTTCACCCGGAGCCGCCACGTGTCACCACTTGTCGAGGCTATGCTGTTAACCGGACAAAGCTATGCCCTAGACACCCTAGCTCACGGCCTGCGTAAGAGCTCTCTTTGGCTTTCGCGGGGCGTGACAAATGGCCGAACAGGCCCTATAAATTAGGAGCATCGGCCTCAGTTCACAATTCGCACCAAAACGAATTCTCACTCAAATTATGTGGTGTAATCACAATACTCGGGTATTATAACCCCCCCTAATTAACGAAGTTCTGCCTCGTAGTAAGTATCATAACCCCCGGTTACATATTAGATACGCTACCCGATTGATCTAGGGTTCCGTAACGGCTGTCGAGGTTCTGCCCGACGTAGTCGTTGGAATTCTGTCTCAGGGAGGGTATTACTAATGTAAATATTGGGTTATCATACTAACGCGTGTGCATTGTGTAATTAATAGATTATAACCAGGAAAATCACAAGAAGAAAACCCTAAAGTTGCAATGTGAGTAATCTCTTTTTTGTAAACCTTTTTGCAAACTGTTTTTACAAAACCCTTATTTATTTTGAATTATAATTAGCAGTGATTGAGTCTTTGTAATTCTTCAATTACTGCCGGTATGTTGGGGTTTTGTATACAAAATGTGGAACACATTACCATTGGACAAAGAGTTAGCCAATGTGTAATATGACCCACCAGTCAAGATTGACAATACTGAATGAGTAATTGTGTAGATATAAACATTGTAATCGCTCTCAATACTGTGAAATGATAAAACTCTTCTTGATTAAACTGGGATTCACTCACCAGTATTTCCCACTGACAAAATGTTTTTAAACGCATTTTAGGTAACAAAATGTGAAAGCCAAATAGAAGCCAGCTGGACAACACTGAAGGCATGGAAAAGTGGCTATAAAAGTTACCTAAATAAAGAAGATGTTTTATTTCAATAAAATGGGGTTTACCCCTATAAATCAGTTTGTAATGAAAACTTGGGTTTTATCCCAATATCCTTATTTATATAAAATGTGGTGTTTTACTCTGATAAAATATTTCCTAACAACGGTCCTGAACAAATTTCCGCTGCCAAACTGATAAACACCGATACCACTGAATCTGATCTCGCGACCGCCCGTTCCCGGGTAGACAGGGGACGTGGGTTGCGACAGAAGGTGGTATCAGAGCTAAGCCATTGATTCAGCCACATAAGTGTTCTGCTGACACCAAAATATTATTCAATATGTTAGGAAATTATCTACGGAACTACGTGTATATTTTATTGTTTTGTGTTATTTGACTATTTGTTAGTTTACAGTATGAGCGACCAAGGACCTTCAGACGCTTACCGTCAGTTGTCCAGCTCACCTAGGGACGAAGGCACCTCTTCACAGCTTACCCTCTTAGGGTATTCGGTTGGTACTGAAGATGGAATTTTCGTGTTCAAAGTGCAATCTAAAGAGCCATTCCCTCCTAAGAAAAGAGGATGGTTCAGCAGAGGAGCCCATGAACGTAGGAAAAGGATGAGAAAACTTCAGCAGCAGTGTGCTTTAGCAACCGCGAATAGAGAAACAAATGCTTACACTCAGGATATGCTCAATAGGAGTCTAGCAAACTTTCATATCTTAGCAACTATAGCTGCAGACCCTAATCTGGAACAACTCATAGCACCCCAACCATTACCACTATTTCCCACACAACCAATGGATTCGGAACCAAACCCTGTAGACCAACTACCAATGCCTGATTTTGACCCAGCAGAAATACCTAGAGTACCAGCACCCCATCCCCCAGATTATGACCCATGGTTTGATGACCATAGGGATTATGAACAACGCTACCCAATACCAGATGAACCCATGCCAAACCTAGCAGCCTACCCAAACCTGGAACCCCCTGGACCCATATTATGATAACGACCAGTTCATCAGGGAGATCCTAGAAAACCCTTACCCACCTGAGGAACCCATGCCCCAGTTCCCAAACCCAATAACAGCACCCGCACCACCCATGAGCACTGAGAATGTGCAAGAACTACGAACCTTTGGTGAGGAGATGTTAGAAGAAAGTGAAAGGATGAGGCAGATAGGGGACCGATTCGTCTGGAAATATGACGAGCGTAACATGGACTTTTGGATGAACCCCTATCATTAGTAATAGTAGTAGTAATAATAATAATAATATATATAATATGTGTGTATGTTTGAACAAAAAATCTAGACAATAGCTACGGATGCATAATAGTATTGTAATTTTAAATTTCAGTTCAGTGTGTACTAGATGCATAATATATAAAATAGAGTAAAAGTCGCAATGACGACGATTTTTTATCAATATGCTTGTGATGTGATTGTTTGCATTGGATATTATTTTGCGATATTAATATGTGGTAAATGTTTAAAATTCAGATGGACAACGAAGTGAACCAGAAAAACCAGAATAACGATAACCCGAACGACAATAATAATGGAAACCAAGTGGATAACAGTGCCATCCAACACATAGTGGCACAAGGAATTATAGACGCAATACGATATATTATTAAAACGGTTAAGGACGCGGATAATAAAAGTAATAATGGCAGTAAGCGACCTACCGAACCCGAACACAACGTACACAATGAACCCATACTTCAAGTGCCCATTCCAAAAAGAAGAAGAACCATGTCTTACGGTTGTTCTTATAAAGAATTATGGTCTTGTAAACCAATAGAATTCTTGGGCAATGAAGGACCATTGCAACTCTACGCTGGATAGAAAAGACTGAGGCAGTCTTGAAAATAAGCAAATGTACGGAAGAGAATAAGATAATGAATGCCTCCAATTTATTTAAGAACTCAGCCTTAGAATGGTGGAACACTATCCTCCAGTCTAGGGAAGTGACAGGGTTTACAATATGGAATGGGAGGAATTTAAGAATATGGTGGAAAGGAAATTTTGTCCTCCCAATGAAAAGGAACAGATAGCAAATAAGTTCTTAAACATTAGAATGACTGGAGTAGATAGTAAGGGCTACACTACTACATTATTCGAATATGCTAGAATAGTACCAACCCTTGCATCACCAGAGCCAATATTAATCTCTCGTTACATATGGGGATTAATCAGTGAGATTAGACATGTAGTCAAGGCAGCTAGACCCCAAACCATAGAAGAAGCTGTAGAACTAGCAAATACCTTGACTGATGAATTAGTACTTACACGAGAAGAGGACCAGAGGAGAAACCAAGCTTAAAAGCTTACCCAAGAATTTCGTTATGGAAATTCCAATCGTGGGAAAAATGTAGGTTCTACTTCTGCTTCTTACTGCAAATATTGCAAAAGAAAGCATTCTGGAAGATGCTCTATATATTGTAATTTTTGCAAAATATCTGGACACAAGGAAGAAGACTGCAGGAAGAAACCTAACAACAGGATATGCTACAACTACGGGGAACAAGGTCATATCAAGCCAAACTGTCCAAAGCTAGCTCCGGCCACAAACAACAAGAATACTAAAAATGCTAGAGCATTTGTTCTAACTGTGAAGGTGCCAAGATGATCTCGGACGTGATTGCCAGTACGTTTTTAGTTAATGATGTTTTTGCTAAAGTATTATTTGACTCTGGTGCAAACCAAAGTTTTATTAATATTTCATTTTGCATACTTCTCAATCAACCATTAACTAAACTCCCACAAGAATGTCTAGTAGAAACAGCAAATGGGAAAACCATTAAGATTACTGAAATCTTGCAGGGAGCAAGAATAGAATTTTTAAATCAAAAGTTTATTGCAAACCTTTATCCAATGAATCTGGCAGGATTTGATGTTGTATTAGGAATGGACTGGTTAATAGCTAATAAAGCCAGTATTCTATGTGATCAAAAGTCAATTCAAGTAAATTCACCCAAGGGTAAAAATATCACAATTAAAGGAGATAGACCCTCTAGATCCACGAAATTCATCTCTGTAATGAAAACAACCAATTATGTGAAAAAAGGATCGTTAGTGTATCTGATTTCCATAATCACTAACACTAAAGGAAAGGAACTGAAGGATATTCCTGTAGTATCTCAGTTTCCAGATGTGTTTCCAGAAGAATTGCCAGGACTACCGCCAGACAGGGAAGTTGAATTTAGAATTCATCTACTACCAGGAACAACACCAATTGCCAAAGCACCTTACCGTTTAGCTCCGGCAGAAATGCAAGAATTAAAGAAATAGTTAGACGAATTGTTGGAGAAAGGATTCATACAGCCAAGCTCATCGCCATGGGGAGCACTAATCTTATTCGTTAAGAAGAAGGACAGGTCAATGCGAATGTGCATTGATTACGATGAATTGAACAGAGTCACGATTAAAAATCGGTACCCGTTACCGAGAATTGATGATTTGTTTGATCAGTTGCAAGGAGCGCGATTTTTCTCTAAAATCGATTTACGATCAGGATATCATCAATTAAAGGTACAGGAAGAGGACATTCCTAAGACCGCTTTCAGAACAAGGTATGGACATTATGAATTTACTGTCATGCTATTTGGTTTAACCAATGCCCCAGCCGCATTTATGGACATGATGAACCGAATATGTAAGCCATATTTGGATAAATTCATAATTGTCTTTATAGATGATATTCTTATTTACTATAAGAGCAAAGAGGAACATGCAATGCATCTGCATGCACTTCTTAGTTTATTAAGAAAAGAAAAGCTTTATGCCAAGTTTTTGAAGTGTGAATTTTGGTTAGAAGAAGTACAGTTTCTTGGACATTTAGTCAATCATGAAGGAATTTATGTGGATCCTACTAAGATTGAGGCGATTACCAAATGGAAAACCCCTGAGTCACCAACCAAGGTTAGAAGTTTCCTAGGATTGGTCGGTTATTATAGAAGATTTATTCGAGATTTTTCTAGAATAGCCATCCCCTTAACTAAGCTAACCTGTAAATCTGTTAAGTTTGAATGGGGACCAAAACAAGAAGAAGGCTTTAGAATTCTTAAGCAAAGATCAACCAACGCACCCATATTAGCATTACCAGAAGGAACTAAAGACTTTGTAGTCTATTGTGACGCTTCTAAGTTAGGTTATGGATGTGTGTTGATGCAATGTCAAAAGGTTATAGCCTACGCCTCTAGACAACTTAAGAATCATGAAGAGAATTATTCAACCCATGATTTGGAATTAGGAGCCATAATTTTTGCCCTTAAGATTTGGAGACATTACCTTTACGGTAGTAAGTTTACCATTTTTACTGATCATAAGAGTTTAAGATATGTCTTCAGGAAAAAGGAGTTGAATATGAGACAAAGACGCTGGATGGAAATTCTTAGTGATTATGATTGTAATATCCAGTATCATGCAGGAAAAGGTAATGTAGTAGCCGATGCTTTAAGTCGAAAGTATCATGAAAAGCCAAAAAGAGTACGTTGTCTTAATTAAATCTACAAGTAGATTTAAATGAACAGATTAGAATAGCACAAGAATCAGTAATCAAGGACGATACTGAAAAGTTGAAAGGAATGATTAAGGAATTAGAACAAGGAACAGATGGAATTTGGAGATTCCATAAGAAAAGGATGTGGATACCTAAATTAGGAAACCTACGCCATCGTATATTAGAAGAAGCCCATAAGTCTAAATATACGATGCATCCTGGAAATGATAAGATGTATCAAGAGTTAAGAAAGAATTTTTGGTGGATAGGAATGATAAAGGATATAGCAGCTTATGTTTCTAAGTGTCTAACTTGTTCACAAGTTAAAGCTGAACATCAGAAACCCTCAGGTTTGTTGCAGCAGTTAGAAATGCCAGTTTGGAAATGGGAATTGATAACAATGGATTTTGTTACCAAATTACCCAAAACAAGAAAAGGTAATGATACAATCTGGGTGTTTGTAGATAGGCTAACTAAGTCAGCTCATTTCCTACCAATGAAGGAAACTTTCAGTATGGAACAATTAGCTAAGTTGTATGTAAATGAAATAGTTTCATTACATGGAATTCCTTTATCAATTGTTTCCGATAGAGATAACCGTTTTACCTCTCATTTTTGGACAAGTTTCCAAAAAGCAATGGGAACCAAGTTGAATCTAAGCACCGCTTATCATCCTCAAACGGACGGACAAAGTGAAAGGACAATTCAGACGATGGAACATATGCTTAGAGCTTGTGTAATTGATTTCGGAGGTAATTGGGATGATCAATTACCACTAGTAGAATTTTCTTACAACAATAGCTATCACACCAGTATCAATGCTGCACCATTCGAAGCACTCTATGGACGGAAGTGCCGAACCCCAGTCTGTTGGGCAGAAATTGGAGAAAAACAATTATTCGGACCCGAGATAGTACAAGAAACAACAGACAAGATTGTTCAAGTCAAGGAACAACTGAAAGCAGCACGTGATCGACAAAAAAGTTATGCTAATAACAGACGAAAACCGTTGGAATTACAAGCAGGTGACAAGGTGTTATCAAAAGTTTCTCCTTGGAAAGGAGTTGTAAGATTCATCAAAAGGGGAAAGCTAAGCCCCAGGTATGTTGGACCTTTTGAGATTATTAGAAGAATAGGACCAGTAGCTTATCAGCTACAACTGCCAGAGGAAATGGCAGGAATACATGATGTATTTCATGTATCTAATCTCAAGAAATGCTTAGCTGATGAATCACTAGTAGTGCCTCTTAAGGACATAGAGGTAAATGAAAAGTTAAAATTTGTAGAGAAGCCTCTACAGATTGAAGACAGAAAGGTCAAGAATCTTAAACACAAGATATTAGTTCTGGTCAAAGTGAAATGGGATTCCAAAAGAAGACCGGAGTACACTTGGGAGCTTGAATCAGAGATGCAAAGGAAATATCCACACCTATTTCAGTAGACCTTGAGGACGAGTTCTAAAACAAGGTGGGGAGGATATAACAACCCTCCAAAATTATTTCCGACACCCCTGATATGTTTAGAGTGCCCCTATACGTCTTAAAATACACCCCATATATGAGAAATGGCCCGAAATACCTTTATTTTTACAAAAATTAATTAAAAACAATTTTTAATGGTCCCTGGCGGCCCGTGAAGACCCCTTAAGGATCTTACGCGGGGCACGATAGCCTGGCTACGAGGCTTCACCCGGAGCCGCCACGTGTCACCACTTGTCGAGGCTATGCTGTTGACCGGACAAAGCTATGCCCTAGACACCCTAGCTCGCGGCCCGCGTAAGAGCTCTCTTTGGCTTTCGCGGGGCGCGACAAATGGCCGAACAGGCCCTATAAATTGGGAGCATCGGCCTCAGTTCACAATTCGCACCAAAACGAATTCTCTTTCTCAAATTATGTCATGTAATCACAATACCCGGGTATTATACCCCCCTAATTAACAAAGTTCTGCCTCGTAGTAAGTATCATAACCCCCGGTTACGTATTAGATACGCTGCCCGATAGATCTAGTGTTCCGTAACGGTTGTCGAGGTTCCGCCCGACGTAGTCATTGGAATTCTGTCTCGGGGAGGGTATTACTAATGTAAATATTGGGTTATCATACTAACGTGTGTGCATTGTGTAATTAATAGATTATAACCAGGAAAATCACAGGAAGAAAACCCTAAAGTTGCAATGTGAGTAATCTCCTTTTTGTAAACCTTTTTGCAAACTGTTTTTACAAAACCTTTATTTATTTTAAATTATAATTAGCAGTGATTGAGTCTTTGTAATTCTTCAAATACTGCCGGTATGTTGGGGTTTTGTATATAAAATGTGGAACACGTTACCATTGGACAAAGAGTTTGCCAATGTGTAATATGACCCACCAGTCAGGATTAACAATACTGAATGAGTAATTGTGTAGATACCAACATTGTAATCGCTCTCAATACTGTGAAATGATAAAACTCTTCTTGATTAAACTGGGATTCACTCACCAGTATTTCCCAGTGACAAAATGTTTTTAAACGCGTTTCAGGTAACAAAATGTGAAAGCCAAATAGAAACCAGCTGGATAGCACTGAAGGCTTGGAAAAATGGCTATAAAAGTTACCTAAATAAAGAAGATGTTTTATTTCAATAAAATAGGGTTTACCCCTATAAATCAGTTTGTAATGGAAACTTGGGTTTTATCCCAATATCCTTATTTATATAAAATGTGGTGTTTTACTCTGATAAAATATTTCCTACGGTCCTGATGAAATTTCCGTTGCCAAACTGATAAACACCGATACCACTGAATCTGATCTCGCGGCCGCCCGTTCCCAGGTAAACAGGGGACGGAGGTTGCGACATAGAATCTGATATTGTCTCTGTATGGACCATGTTCTACAACAGGGTGTTTTCTGGTTGGACTATTAGAGCATTGTTTGGTTGGACCACTAGAGCGTTATGGCCATTTTGTTCGACCATCGGAATGTTTTCTGATTAGACCATTAGAGCATTGTTCAGTTGGACCACCGGAGCGTTGTGGCCATTTCGTTCGACCACCGGAACATCTTCCAGTTGGAACACTAGTGCATTGTGCGGTTGGACCACCAGAGCGTTGTGGCCATTCCGTTCGACCACCGGAAGGTTTGCCTGTACATCTCGTGGAGGCGCTTTCAAAATCGAGAAAACTTACCACATCGGTGATTCGAGTTGTTTGTAGCCATTTTTCTTAAACGGATTGAAAGAGGCTGAAAGAGAGATTTTATAAAATGTTTTTTTTATGAATGTTGGTTTGATGTATCACTACAAGAAATATAGGCACTAGTTGCGACGTTTTTAGTGACGACTTCAGAAAAGTCGCCGCTAAAGGTTCTTATCTGCGTCCAATGTTTAATATCCATCCACAGTCGTTCGATGACACCATCATCTGATGGTTCATGTTTTATTAATACTTGTCGCCGCTAAAAGGTGTATAAAACCTTTGGCGGGCTCAGACCTCACTCAATCCCTCCCAAATCACACCACTCCCTCCCCCAAACCCAAAACCTAGACTGATGCCGCACACCACGCCGGACAACCTCCTCTGCAACGCCGCATTATCTCTCTGAACCACCTCTTCAGCGCCGTTGGACCACCAGGTATCTTGTTGTGTTTGATTGTCTCTAAATTGTATTATCTACACAAATTTCTTGAGTTAAAATGTCAAATTTCTGTAGTTAAATGTAGTATAGCAGGTTATTGTATTGTTGTTGTGTTGTTCTTGACTTAAATTAGAGGTTAATTGGTGCATTTTTTTTTTGATAAATAGGTTTTGAGAGTAGTTGAAGTTAGAGGTACACAATCGGGTTAGGGTTTGAACCCGAATCGGGTTCAAACTGCTTTGGAGGGAAGCTTAAAAAAGTCAAACCGGGTTGAGTGTGAAACTAGGTTGGGTTCAACCCGGGTTGGTGAACAACCTTTAGCGACGACATCTTTAGCGGCAACCAAGGGCTTTTAGCGCAGATCTATAGCGGCGACCTTTTAGCGGCGCTAAAGCTTTTTGGCGATGACAAATGCGACTTTTACCGACAACAAAAGTCGCCTTCAATGCTTCGTTTTCTTGTAGTGTATATATTGGAGGTTGAGTAAACTATTAGGTTTTTTCTTTTAAATTATTGTTAAGAAACGGTGACTTTTTGGGTTTGAAAATATTTTTATATTAAAATCCCATATCCCCGTCCAAACTCAAGTCCGGATTCCTAGACTTCTCTCAAAATGAGAGCCACACTAACCTGCCCGACGCTTCCTCGTCCACTCCGATACCACATAGATCCAGAGCTCCTTCGTAAGAGACCGTGGTTGATGGTTATAATCCCTTGCCAACCAAAACCCTAACTATAAACGGCCCTAATATTTCCACCAAATCTCAAATCCTAATACCAAACTTACGAATCCAAATTCCGTGAACAAAAAAGTAAGGGTTATTTGATTTTAATAATCCTAACTTTCACCCATTGGCCGTCATTAATCTCAACAGAAAAAATTCCCTCTGACAATCCCAACTTGTAAGAATTAGGGCCCCGTCGATCCTGTTGGTCCTAAAAGTGTGAGACTAATGCATAAAAAATACACAACAAGCTATGGTTACGAGTTGGGCTTTATCGAGTTGGTTTGTATTAGGAATCAGACCTTAAAAGTTTATTTGGGCCAAGCCTAAGATCATGTGGGCTAGGCTGGCCCATGGGGAGCCCATGTGAGCCATGGGTTTGTTTAGGGTATATAAACTAGTTTATTTCATAAACTAGGGTTTAAACCTCATGGTTACATCTTGGAGAAAATCGCAGCAGGCCATCTAGGGTTTATTTACTCGACTTTTTGAATCAATACAAGTGTACATTAAAACCATAATCTCGTGTCCTTCGTGTATAGTCTTAAATCACCTATTGGTTGGATTTCACACAATCAATAGGTTTGTTTGATATCATTATTAGATCTCCTTTTTGGGACCTACACGTGGTATTAGAGCATATTGAACCTATTTCTAGGCTCGGTTTGATATCAAGATTCAGGACCTTCAAAGAGAAGAAGTTTCTGCTCGGATTAGTGTTTTTTCGGAAATGAAAGTGTTTGTGTTATTGACATATATACAGGATAAGGATCAGTTAGGAACCACCCTTTATTGCGAGAACCAATGTGAACACAACCAAAAATACCTAAAAACACACAAAAAATATTTTTTATTATTTAAAAAAAATCACTATATTTCGTCCCTAAAAAATCGAGTAACAATTTATCTATGCATATGTGGATATGTATCATTTCTTTGACAAATTCCTTAATACATTACCAGTATTAGACGATTTCACTTTCATTTACACTACCATCCGTAATACATTACTTTTTACATTACCAATATTAGAAATGCATATGTGTATCTATACGTATGAACACGATAAACGTGTTTTTGGTACACTACTTTGAATACATTTTCTTTTTCATCTATCATGCTATCCATACTACATTATGATTACCTCCTACTATCCATAATATACTATCATTACCAATATGTATAATATTTTTCACTTTATGCACATATACCTCAACACCCTTCATACAATACCAAACAACATATTACATCATAAAGTGACAAATATAACCAAACCATCAACCACTAGATATAACTAACCAAAAACATGTATATGGACCTACTTCATCATTCAAAATCACAAACTTTATGTACCAAAACACGTTATATAGTGTTCATACAAATAGATGCACATATGCATTTTATATATTGCTAATGTAAAAAGTAGTGTATTACAGATAGTAGTGTAAATGAAAGTGCAATTGTGTAATACTGGTAATGTATTATGGAATTTGTCAAATAAATGATACATATGCACATGCGCATCGATAATTGTTACTCGAAAAAAAAAATTTAGGAACGAAATATAGCGATTTTTTATAAAAAAAAATATTTAAAAAAATGTGTGTTTTTTAGGTATTTTTAGGTTTTTTGTGTTCACATTGGTTCTCATGGTTCTTCTAATAAGAGTGGTTCTCAAATGAACCTTACCATATATATATATATATATATATATATATATATATATATATATATATATATATAGGATTAGGATTAGGATTATGTGAGAAGTAGTAGGCTAATTGAGAAACTTGAGTACATTCTGGACCACACATTTTCCCTCAGGAAAAAAATGCAAATTTTTTATTTTATTTTTTTTTTTTGGAAAAATCTGAGCTTTTTCTATTAGGTTTTTTTAGGGATTTATACACATGTGTATATTGTTAACTATACATATGTGTGTATTGTCAATTTGTTAATTATACATATATGTATATACATGTTTAAAATTGAAAAATAAGTGTTGTAAATCTTTGATTGAGGTGAATGCTTTAGTTTTAGCTTTAGGATTTAGCATTAGTATTTATGGTTTAGCATTAGGGTTTAGCTTCAGGGTTTAGCTTTAGGGTTTTGCATTAGTATTTAGGGTTTAACTTTAGGGTTTAGCATTAGGGTTTAGCATTCGTATTTAAGGTTTAGCTTTAGGATTTAGCATTAGAGTTTTGCATTATAGTTTAGCTTTTGGGTTTAGCATTAGGGTTTATCTTTTGGGTTTAGCATTAGGGTTTAGCATTAGGGTTTAGCTTTAGCTTTTGGGTTTAGCTTTAGCTTTAGGGTTTGCATTAGAGTTTAGCTTTAGGGTTTAACATTATGGTTTAGCTTTAGGGTTTAGCTTTAAGGTTTAGCATTAGGGTTTTGCATTATAGTTTAGCTTTTGGGTTTAGCATTAGGGTTTATCTTTAGGGTTTAGCATTAGGGTTTAGCTTTAGCTTTTGGGTTTAGCTTTAGCTTTAGGGTTTGCATTAGAGTTTAGCTTTAGGGTTTAGCATTATGGTTTAGCTTTAGGGTTTAGCTTTAAGGTTTAGCATTAAGGTTTAGGTTTAGGGTTTTGGTTTTAGGTTTTCAGTTTTAGCATAGGGTTTAGTTTCAGGGTTTAGGGTCTAGAGAGTTTTGGTTATTATTCAATGAGTCGGTCCCAATGCCGCTGTAATGAGCTCAATCAACATTTGTTTGACCCGGTTTCCTACACTTCTTAGGTTAAGGATTTATATTTTTCATAATATACACATATGTATAGTTATAAGATTGACAATATACACATATGTACAGTTTAAAGATTAACAATATACACATGTGTATAAATCTCTAAAAAACACCTAACAGAAAGGGCTCCGATGTTTCCAAAAAAAAATAATATTATTTTTACATTTTTTCTTAAGGAAAATATGTGGTTCAGAATGATTCTCAAGTTTCTTAAATAGAGTGTTCTTCTCTATTTTGATCTATGTTAGCAGGATTTTAGGTGAAAAATTCCGAAAATCATCAAGAACATTCTTCGTGTTCTTCGAGATCGTCTAACTTTCTTTAGGATTGGTTAAAAATATGCTATAAGTTGTTGTGGTTGGAAAATTAAAGGTGTTCAAAATATATACGTAAATCTTTTTAGGATTTGAAAAAAAAAACCTTGTGAATTTTAAAACGATCTGGTGTATCCCTTAATTTCAAGATATAACTTTTTAAATAATAGACTTAGGGTGCACGGGGCACATGCGGTGACCTCATACGGTGACCCAAGTTGTCGTGCGGGTACACCGCCGCCATCAACTCGGGGAGGGGAAGCGGGGTGGGGGATCGGTGAGAGGTTACCGCATGAGAGAGAGGAGAGAGAAAGGGGATGATTGGTTGTTAATGTGGGTCCACTCTTTTTCCACCAATCATATTTTTTTCTTCTTTTTTAATAAAAAAAATAATTGTGTGAGTGGAGTGATGCCAACGTTTGAGTGCAAAATGGGGACTTAAGAGAGGAGTTGACGTGGCACGTGCTGATTGGGTGTGTGTAAGAAAGGGGACTCCCCTAAGAGAGGAGTGCTCCTCTCACCCTTAAATGTCATTTTAGTTCATGTGATTTGGATAATTTTGCTAGTTTAGTTCAAAGTGTTTACAACAAGAGGTGTGATAAATAAGGGTGTGATAAATATACCCATCACAAGGATTAATATACCCAAAAGTCAATTTTAGTAATGACTTTGTAATGATTAACTACTTTCTTATATTATTTTATTATAAAATAAAAAGTAATAATTATGTTTTATTATAAAGTCAAAAGTAATGATTATGCTTTTTATCTTATTTTATTTTATAATACTTTTGTAAAAAAAAAATTAGGGATCAAGACTATATTTCATGTAAAAAAAAATAAGTATTACACAACCGATGTTACTTGATCCAGATAGTGAATATTTCTATTGACATAAATGTATACATAACCCATGTTACTTGATGCTAGTTGTGATACATATTATACTTTGCTACATGAATTGTTGATATAACTTCAAGAGTTAACCCGATACTTTTTATTTATATGAATTATTATTATTATTATTATTATTATTATTATTATTATTATTATTATTATTATTATTATTATTATTATTATTATACACTGATGATTATATATATGTGTGTGTATATGAAGTAACAAACTTTTTGTGTCAAGGTAAATTACATTTTAAATTAGCCATGTAAATTTTTTTAATGGATTAACTTCTTTACATGTTGAAATAAAGTGAACCGATCAAGTGAAAGAAACCTTTTCTATTACTATTCAACTTGATTGGTTTAAAGTTGAATAATTTATTCAAAACATTTGTCAAGTCTGTGTGTTATAACTTCTTTACATAAAAGTTTGTTTGTATAAAAAATATTTTATGTTCACTTAAAAAATAATATAAAAGTTAAAAACTAATGATTCTAATTAATAATTTAAAAATAAAATAGAATATTAGGTAATTAATGCTTTAAGTAATTAATGACAAACTTTTTCTCTCTCCTACCCACAATTCTCTCTCCTCAAATGTTGACTTTTTTGTATATTTAACAACACCCAATAAATATACCTATGACAATGATTAATATACCAAAAAGTCAAATTTAGTAATGATTTTGTAATGATTAACCACTTTATTATATTATTTTATTATAAAGTAAAAAGTAATAATTATGTTTTATTATAAAGTCGGTTCATTGTAATAGCTTTGTGGTCGCTCCAATAGAAGGTCACTTTTCTCTCTAGAATCTGAAGGGTCGCTGCCGGAGAGTTGCCGGAGATTGTCTCTTCGATATAGCGTGTGAGGTCCCGGTCTTCTCCTGGAAGCTCGGTTGAACCTTCCATTCTATCTTGAATCAGCGTCTTCCACATCTGGCCAGTTTCCCGTTGTTTCGGCACTTGGTACGACGCCTCCTCTCCCCCCAATTTCCCGCAGTGGTTTTCTGGATTTCTTCGGGGCTTAGTGGGTCTGATATTGATCGCGGCTATCTGAGTATAGTTTAGCTAGATCGATTCGAATCCCATTAACACCCTTAGGGTTGAGTTGCCATTGTTTCGTTTGTTTTGCTCTGGAGGGTTGAGGGGAGTGCACCTGTTTAATCCATTATATTCTTTGGTTCTCCTGAGATTTCATCAATGGCTTCGTCGAAGGAATTCAAAGGGGATCAGGAAGATGGTGGCCCATGGTCCGAGGTGCAACACCGGAAGAATAGAAAAAGCAAAGGAGATGGTGTAGAATGGACGTTTCTAGTTCAAAACATTTCAGACCGTGTGACAAGGAATGTCTTGTGGCGAGCTTTCCAGCCATATGGATATGTCTCAGATGTATATGTGGCTCGGAAGAGGGACGCCAAGGGCAAATGTTTTGGTTTTGTGAGATACGTGGGGGTAGAAGATATGAAAGAAACTCTTGTTTCGATGAACACCGTCAAGATGTTTGGTATGAAAGCTTACGTGACTCTTGCAAAATATGATAGAGACCACAAAAGGTTTAACTTTGCTCCGGCCACGGATGATCGAAGAGAGTGGAGGCCAAAAACGAACCACCAGTCGCATCAAAATGCTAGTGTTGGAACCAGGTTTGGTGAACAGTCCCATGCAAAAGTGCAAACGTCTGGACAAGAGAGTGGTAGTTTGCATGATGGAATGACGTATGCGGACATGCTTAGAGGCAAGAAGGAACCGGGTAGTCAAGGAGCGAAAACTATAACTGTTGAAGGTAAAGGAGCTTTGTATCCTCTACACTGTATTGGCAGATCGGTTATTGGATTAGCTAAAGATGTTTGGACCCTAAAGAATATTAGAAGATTGTTGGAAGTAGATGGTTTGATTGATTTTGGAGTGTCATATGTGGGTGGACTATCAGTTATTATCACGTTTAAGGATAAGGCAACTGCAAAGGAGTCTTTTGGAAAGCATGGTTCAGTATATGCAAAGGTCTTCTCTAAGTGTAATAGCTGGAATGGGGAAGAAATACCGTTTGGAAGGATCGTTAACCTAAGTGTTACCGGTGTTCCATTCCTTATCAGGGACAACACTTTATTTGATAGAATTGGTAGTTTATTTGGTGATGTAGTCCAACCATCAAATTTCTCGTGGCAGGAGGAAGATGTCTCGGGTGGCACAGTAAGAGTCTTGTCGTCCCAAAAATCAAGGATAGAGGAATCAGTGGTGATCAAATGGAATCATAAAAGCTTTGTGATTTGGGTGTCGGAATGTCCCGAGCGGTGGGTTCCATGTTTTGATGATGATGACTCGACAAAGGAATCGAGCGAGTCGGATTCTGTTTCGGAATCTGATTCAGAGGAGGAGTCTGGGGGTATGGAAGATGCAGAGGATATCGAAGATGGTGAGATCAGGTCGGATGCAGCGGATATTCCGGTACCGGATTACGAGTGTGGATTTCCGGCCGGTAGTGTTCAAGGGGTACCTGAGGTAAACGAAACGGTTCCGGATAACCAAGGGGCGTCGGTTCAACAAAAGACTGCGGCAATTAATGGGGTACCCTTTTTGCATGGGAATGAGGAAGGTCACATGCATGCGTCTGATAACGGTAACGTTGGTGGCGGTGGGCAATTAAAGTCAAACATTGAAGATGGGCCACCAATTATGAATCCGGAAGTGGTTGCAACAAGGCCCATTGACTCGGTGGAAATGGAAGGCCCAACACCAGGAGCTAATTTGGGAAAAAGAAGCAGGGATGAATTAAGCCCACCGTCGATTGGTTCTACCCAAGGCCCATCTCAAAGGACCTTTTTCCAATCACAGGAACATCCTAGTATCTCTATTGACCTAAATACGCCGATAAAAGCTAGTGACGGTGTGGATGAAAGGAATCCGTCTACAACAGGTCAACATATGGAGTCCCCGGAGGCAAGTCAACGATCGAAAGACAGGGTTAATCGGTCGCCGGGCTTGGGCTCTGTACCTGTTCAACCGGCTCCTAATTTGTTTGATCAAGCTTATCCGGAGGTTCAAGCAACAATCGAAGTCGGGGCTTTTATTGGTATTAACCTGAATGGATTTGAGGCAGCTACAGAGAGTATTATCGTCGAAGAAGGTGTGAACAACGGTGTCCAATGAATTGTTTATCTGTGAATCTAAGAGGGGCTCGGGGTGATCGGAAAGCAGACTGGATTAGGGGGCTCAAGACGAGTTATGGAATCCATTTCTTAGCTATTCAGGAGACAAAGTTACAAGATTCTAGCTCTTTTATGTTCAGCAAGTTCTGGGGCAGAGCCGAATTCAAAATAGCAGTGGTAAATTCCACTGGAAGATCGGGAGGTTTAGCGTGCATTTGGTGTCCTACAATATTCAGGTGTGTGAATATAATTCAAAATAGGAATTTTATTGTGGCGTCGGGTAGGTTGGTACAGTCTGGGTGCATGATAAATGTGGTGAATGTTTATGCTCCAAATGATGCAAATGGCAGGAGGACATTATGGTCGGAGATATTGGGTATTAGAAACTCTATGCAGGGGCTGTGGATACTAATGGGGGATTTTAATGAAGTTCGGGATTCCAGTGAAAGGATGAATTCGGAATTTTTTGAAGCCAATGCGGAGGCTTTTAATCAATTCATTCTCTCGGCTGGATTAGTCGAGTATAATATGGGCGGGGGCAGCTTCACTTACATATCAGATAATGGAACAAAATTGAGCAAACTGGATCGGTATTTGGTGTGTCTCGGCTTCAGGGAGAGGTGGCCGAATGCGGCAGTGATTGCTTTAGAAAGGGAAGTTTCGGACCACAGACCAATTGTGTTGTCAACTGTGCAGACGGATTTTGGGCATATCCCGTTCAGGTTCTTTAATTCTTGGTTTGAACTTCCGGGTTTTTATGATTTTGTGATACAAAAGTGTAGTTCGTTTAACTTCTCGGGGCCGGCAGATTTGGCCATTGCTATTAAACTAAGATGGTTAAAAGATAACATTAAGGCTTGGCTAAAGGTGGACAAAGTAAACAGGGAAGGATTATATTGCAGTAAAAAGAGTCGGTTAGCTGAGATTGAACGTGTGGCGGAAGATAGAATGTTACTGGAGGGGGAGTTATTGGAAAGGGTGGAGTGCAGGAATTTCATGGCAGAGTTCGATCGAATTAAACAGTTGGACCTGCGTCAAAAGTCTAGATCGAAGTGGGCCGTGGATGGTGATGAAAACTCAGCGTATTTCCACCAAATCATTAAATCAAACATTAGCACAAATAGATTGAATGGCTTGATGATTGATGGCGAGTGGGTCACGAATCCGATATTTATTAAGGAGTCGTTATATGAATTTTTTCTGCATCAATTCACTGAACCGATGACAGTTAGACCGGACTTGGTTTGTCCAAACTTAGCCACTATTTCTGATTTGGTGGCAGGTAAGTTGGAGTTACCATTTTCTGAAGACGAAATTAAAGTAGCGGTATGGGATTGTGAAGGAGATCGTGCACCGGGTCCGGATGGATTTAACTTCAAGTTCGTTAAAAGGTGTTGGCCAGCTTTTCGGGCAGATTTCGTGAATCTGTTTAATAAATTCTACGAGGAAGGCTCGATTAATAAGTGTTGCACGTCCTCATTTATCGCTTTAATTCCAAAAATTAAAGATCCGGTAAGTCCAGCTAACTTTAGACCAATTAGCCTTATTGGAGTGGTTAGCAAAATTATTTCTAAGGTGCTAGTAAACCGTCTCAAAGGGGTTCTTGGAAATTTGATTTCGGAACATCAGTCAGCATTCTTGGCCGGTAGAAACATTATGGATGGCCCACTCGTGCTTAATGAAATTTTAAGTTGGGCAAAGAAAAACAAGAGAAAAGGAATGTACTTCAAAGTTGATATCAACAAGGCATACGATTCGGTAAATTGGGCCTTTGTAGATTCGATTATGGCCCAAATGAAGTTCCATAGTAAATGGAGAGGGTGGGTAATGGCAACACTGCAATCGGCTAGAGCGTCTGTATTGGTAAACGGGTCCCCAACCAGAGAATTTGATTGTTCTCGTGGATTACGGCAGGGAGATCCACTATCCCCCTTTTTGTTTGTGATTGTTATGGAGGCATTATCTGGAATTATGAAGAAAGCCGTCAACGTTGGTTTGTTCAATGGAATCAAGGTCTCTAATGAAGGTACGTCTCTATCTCATCTCATGTATGCCGATGATGTTATTTTCGTTGGGGATTGGTCATTGTCAAATATAATTAATTTGAGAAGAGTGTTGAGATGTTTCTACTTGGCTTCGGGGCTAAGGGTAAATCTGGAAAAATGTAGTATATTTGGAATTGGGGTGGAGGATCTGGAAGTACAAGAGATGGCAAACCTATTAAGATGCAAGAAAGGTACTTTCCCTTTCAAACATCTTGGTATGTTAGTTGGCGCGAACATGAATTTAGAAAAGAATTGGAAGTCGGTTATAGACATTTTTAAAAATAGGCTATCATTGTGGAAAGCAAAAACGCTATCTTATGGTGGAAGGATTACGCTTATCAAGTCAGTGTTAAATTCATTACCCACATATTTTTTCTCATTATTCAAGGCCCCGATCAAAGTATTGGATGCACTCGATAAGATAAGAAGGGTATTTTTTTGGGGTGGGTCGGAGGAAAAGGCAAAAATGAACTGGGTGGCTTGGGATAGAACTATTGCTCCGGAAGAATACGGGGGGTTGGGTTTTGGCTCCTTAAGGGATGCAAATTTAGCAATGTTGGCAAAGTGGTGGTGGAGGTTCAAAACGGAAAAAAACGGATTGTGGAGGCGCGCGGTTTGGGCAATACACCATAATTCGAGAGGGTGGAAAGATATCCCAACAAAAGTCTCAATACCTGGGCCGTGGAAAAGTATTACTAGTATCCGCAACATACTCCTACAAGCAGGATTGGATCTGGAAAGGGCTACATCAGCTGTGTTGGTTAGCGGAAAAAATATATGCTTTTGGTTGGAATGCTGGGCTGGAAATGAACCGTTCTACGTTATGTTTCCGGAACTGTTCAGAGCTGAAAAACACAAAGGATGTTTGGTTCAGGATCGGCTGGGGATGAATGGGCCGAATCTGGTCTTTAGCTGGGCCTGGTCAATACCGGAACTGGGTGATATTGAAGCCGATCAACTAAACCAAGTAGTGGACCTGATCTGCGGTTCTAATGGGCTGAGAATGTCCTCTGGTTTGGATAAATGGCAGTGGAACTTTGATGGGGGTGGACCGTTCAATGTAGCAAGCATTAAAAAAACTCTAAACTCGGTCAATCGCGTGCGTCCCGGTAAAGCATTTGAGTGGAATAATTGGGTCCCGAAAAAAGTTGGCATCGTGGCATGGAGGGCAGAGATGGAAAGACTGCCAACCAGGTGTGCTTTGGCGGCTCGGAGTATCCCGGTACAGAATCGGACGTGTATCATGTGTGGTAGTTATGATGAGTCAAGTGAACATCTACTTGTCTCATGCCAGTTCGCACAGATGGTATGGCTAAATATAGCATTATGGTGCTCAATTCCTCCGATTATAGCATTCGATTTAAAAGATATACTAACGTTGCATGAGGTGTGTATGGTTTCCACCAAAAAAAGGAAGGTAATACATGCGGTTGTATTGGTTGCTATTTGGAGTATTTGGAAATCGAGGAATGAGGCCGTGTTCCAACAAAAAACACCAAACACGACTAAAACTCTGGATGAAATTAAAGCGTTGGCGTACCTTTGGGTGAAGAATCGGTCAAGATCGATGTCAATAACGTGGGAGGATTGGAGTAAATTTAAGCTAGATCATTAGACATAATGTAATTATTTGGTTTTGTTTTTGAATGGTGTAAAACTTTTGTATGTTTGGTGGTAGCATCTTGCTACAAATGAATAAAATTATTTTGTCGGCCGTTCAAAAAAAAAATGTTTTATTATAAAGTCAAAAGTAATAATTATGTTTTTATGTTATTTTATTTTATAATAATTCTGTTACTTTTTTATATTTTATTATACTATTATTAGTATTAATATCAATATTAATTAATAAATAATCAAGACACTTTATTATAAATACAAAAGTGAAAAAGTTAATCATAAATAAATAAGAGTCTTTAATAAAACTGTAAACGTGCAAACATTAAAACAATTAATTACATAGATCGACAAAACCATTTTCACGACGATAAAGTTGGGTATATAATTCTAGACGCCACCTATACAAGGATAACACTGTATATAAGTTTTTATTATATCAATTTCAAAACTTGCCCAGTCTGCCGTAAAGCATGCCTAGATAAATACGGGGAGCATGCGTTACACTGTAGAGAGTTGCCGGGGTTTAAGTATCGCCATGACTTTGTGCGAGACGCGTTAATGGATATTCTCAGACGAGCAGGGATCTCGGCGAAGAAAGAGGCACCGGTTAATTTTCTTACAGACCCGTCGGAGGGGAGATCCACCCTACGCCCAGCTGACGTGCTAGTTTTTGGTTGGGAGGGCGGGAAACATGCTTGTGTCGATCTCACAGGTGTATCCCCACTAGCCGGGTTCCGGGAAAATGGATTTGTGGCGGGGCAAGCGGTACTGAAAACAGAGTCAAAGAAGGTGGAAAAGCACGCGAAAGATTGTGAGGATAATCAACATGCCTTTGTCCCCCTGGCGTTTGACACGTTCGGCTCCTTGGCGCCGGAGGCAGTTCGGTTCTTGTCTAGAGTTCAGTGTGTGGTCCATAGCAACTTTTCGACCCCTCAGGGGCGAGGCTTTGTTTTTAGTAGATTAGGGTTTTCTATTCAAAAAGGGATGGCGGCGCAGTTTGTTGCTCGTCTACCTGCTATCCTTATGTAATTTGCCCTGATGATTTGGATGAAATTGCTTAGTTTAAAAAAAAATTAAAAGCTAAAAAAAAAATTTCAAAACATAATTTTAAATATAAATGATATTTTATTTTTTTGAAAAAATCTGAAATATATGATCGTTAGAAACCCTATTAACAACCCAAAAGTACAACTAAAAAAAACTATTTGAAAACTTCAATTTATGACAAGGTTAAGGTTGTTTAAGCTTGTAACTGTTTAATTTTAGATGAAATTCAAGTTTATGTCATGTTATCCTTTTAAAGCTTTTCATCCAACATCAGTTCATATACGAACTTGTGGGTGAATAATAAAAAAATTCTAGTTGTCTAAAAAATATGTTTTAAGCCACTATTTATTTATTTTATAGTTTTTTATATCAGGTCAAACCTTATTAAATTGAACTACATTTTAATTGGTTTATTATAGTTGCTTTTTGATAAAAACTAATTAATGCCATAAAAGTTGACTTGTGAGAAAAAAAGTAAAAAAGAAAAGTTGACTTTGGGGTATATTTAATACTTTGACTTTGGTTATCGAAATCTAGAAGACAGTTAAGTTTGAGTTTTCGACCACCATTCAACACCCACAACCACAGCAACATTGCAAATTTCGATGATCTCCACCATACCATCATTTAAACACTGCAGCGGAGTTCTCGAGTTCCATAAACGTTTTCGACATTTCTTGTTTTCGAGTTGAATAGAGTTTTTGGACATAACAAGAGCTCTCGACATTCTTCATTGGTTACAACACCCCAATTCAACTACAGATCTTCACCGTACCTCCCCGCCTGCAACATCAGCATTGCATCACCACAGCAAGTTTGCTTGTGAGTTCTTGAGTTAGATTGGAGTTTGCTAGTTCACTAGGTAGGAGGTCTTCAGTAGTTTCCGCGTTCAAAATTTGTGTTCTCGAGTGGAAGACGGTTTTCGAGTTGAACATTGTTATCAAGAACTTGTCGGTTACGGGTTTCTAACGGTTTCAGTAGTTCTCGAGATCCATTCACAAACCATCCCATCAATCGTTCAATATCGCGCGCTCACCTCGGACAAACCACCACCTTTAACACCCTCCATTGTCGTTATCCACACAACAACCACCATATCCGTGTTTCGTCACCACCTACAACCTCCGGCTGCCATCACCGATACATTCTCCAACTCCGATCATCTCCATGAATCCCTAATAACCACCATAACCCATCACGGTTCCCACCTTCACTCATCGAAATAACCACTGTTAAACATCGTAACATTTGTGGCGTTTCTTGAATTAGGGTTGGTGGTGTCGTAAAGAAACGAAGAAGACAACACATTATTTTTGACGTTTTGTTGTTGTCGGGTAAGTAAATACAATTTTTTTGCGACGAAATCTGTCGGGGAAAGGAAACAGCGACAGAATTTGTTCCGGCGGCTGGTTAACATTGTTTTAAATTAGAGTAAACTAGCCTAAGATCCCGCGAGCTTCGCGGGTGGCTTAACACAAACATATAATATATACTGGCAATGAGATGAACTTTGTAATAAAAGAACTTTTCAATATAAACGTATAAAAATATGATTTTTCTCACTTAGGTAAATATGTTTTGATTATTTTTTATAGGTATTGAGATGTTATTGTACAAATGATTTTATAGCAATTTTTAATTGATTATTATGTTTGCTAGGTAGGTAAATCCTAAATGGCTTTTAAATACCTATTTAGGCAACTCCCATGAAGACTCAAACATTTACCATAGCACTCTTCAACAACATACTTAAACTTTTCAATCTCTCGTGAATATCACTACTACAAAAATACGTATTTGCTACCGTCATATCCGTAGCAAATCCGTAGCAAACACCCATTTTGCTACGAATTTACTACGGATTTGGTTCGTAGCTATAAGTCCCGTCGCTAAAATATTTGCTACGAATTTTAGCTACGAAATCATATTTTGCGACGATTTTAGCTACAAAAGAGGACGTTGCTATTTTAGCTGCAAATTTTGCTATGAAATTGTTCCCTACGGATTATGCTACAAATTTTTAGCTACCGGCCTTCTAGCTACGGAATTTTGCTACTTATTATTTTTAGCTACACAGTTTCTACTACGGATTTGGCTACAAATATTGCCACGCTCTAGCTACGGAAATTTGCTATGGTTTTTGCTACCAATTATGTTATGCAATTTTGCTACTTATTTCATATGATCTTTGCTACGAATCTAGCTATGGATTTTGTCATGTTATTGCTTTGGATTTTGCTACAAATTTTATTCATCAGTTATCAAAAAAATATATATATATTACTTTTCATTATTTCATTTAAACATTATATTCAAATTTCAATAAACATAATGTATCATACCAAAGATAACTATTCATAGAAAATAAAACAATTCATCCATCTTAATCCAAATATAACACAATAAAGATTATGTAAATTATGAAATTATCCAAAATCAATACAATAATAAACTTCTAGCAAATCTAAGTTGAAGAAAAGTTTTATGACAATTGTGGCCTTCCATTCATTCTAGCACATCTCAAAATGTCTTTAATATCTCCATCACAATTTGTGTCTTTTACTATGTGTTCCGTGTTGCACCTGTAATTGATAAATTGGCACCAAACTTAGTAACACATTAATACCAAACACATGAGGGCCTTGTTTGAAAATTAATTTTAATAAACATTTAAAGAATACCTCTTTGTTACATGCCAGGTTCGTTGTAGTCATTTCGACTTATTGTATATGAGATCCACAATCCATATTTTTCCTTTACACGCAAATATGAACTTGTAGTACCATCTCTGAACTACTAAACATTGTTCCTTAACTGCAATGATGATATTCTACTAACCACACGTAAGAGAAATCATAAATGAACTGAACCATTCATGGTAAACGAATCAAAAACTGTATAGAAGAATGAATCAGAGTTTTGCTCACAAGAAGCAAGGGGCAGTCCTCTGGTTACAGCCAAATGGTAAGGAAAGCCACAAGTTTGAGGTTGAAATTCTTTATGTTCTCCTCATACTACTCTTTGCCAGATCCTTTCCCTTCAAAGTGTTTGAAATATGACAAGTTAAAACCCCTTTTTTACTATATCTTGTTTTGTCAATAATGAAAACAATAACATGAATTAAATACTCACCAGTGATAGCAAATAATAATCTTTGATATAAAAATGTATGGCCCTCATCAATGGCTTTCCACAAAAGTCCCAATTTGTGGTTCATACAATTTGCACAGATCAAACTCGGGAGTTGCAAAAGCTGCGAAATCAGAGTGATGGTTATTGTGAGCATGGTGAGGGTTGAGGGAGATTTAAACTTACAGATGGGATGATGGGAAACGTGGATTTGAGGGAGGAGGGGCGGGGAAACTAGAAGCGGGAAATTGGCGCGGCAAGATAGAATAGTAAATTTTGATTTTTCATTTTTGGAGAATAGTTTATAATAATCTTAGCTATAAAAAGGGGTGGGTCGTTAAATTTTGATTTTTCATTTTATTCATCAGTTATCAAAAATATATATATATATTACTCTTAGAGGACCCGGGGTGGGTCGTTAATCTTTCCGTGATGAATTCCACCACGGCGTTATACACCGCCGCCACTCAATCCACCACGCGTGGAAGAGTTAACGCGTTGTGGTGGTCACGCGTTGAACTTTGGAACTTTGTGTATGGTGGGTTGTACTCTAGTGCTGAGGAGTTGTACACTGATGGAATAAATAAAAAAGGTTGTGATACCATCACTAGTGATACCACCCCCTCTACATTTCTATCACTAGTGATAGAATATTGGTTGGATAGTGGGAGTGATGGATTCTATCACTAGTGAACCACCCCTAGTCCCCTAAGACTATGGGGTATGGGGCTTGGGTTGGGGCGTGACCTAAGGGGCGGGAGTTTAAAGCCGGGCGTGGGACGGGCTAACGATCATATGTGGACAGCTCCTATTCGCTTGTTGGCCATGTCATAGCGGGGCATTTAAAATTTAAAATCTAACCGTTTGGCCAAGCCAAGCGGTCACCCCAACCCAACAGTCAACATCACTATAAATATAACCCCAACCCCACCGGCTACCCCAACCCAAATAATCTTGTTGACTGTCCACCGCTACCCCAACCAAAACCCACTTGATCGAACCCGCTACCGCAACCCAATTGATCTATGGCCTCTTGGACACACGAAGAAGAGCTAACTCTCATCACGAGTGTCGTAGACGTAATGAAGGGGCGACAACCCGGTCAACCCCGATATTGGCCAGAAGCCTTTGCAAGCTACCGACATAACGTTAGACACGACCGGCACAACTTAAACGCGTGCCAACATAAATGGCGCGAGCTACGGCCGAAGCTTGATCGTTTCAAAACCTACTACGAAGTCATTCCGAGCGGTGAGTTAAGCCACGGGGACCAGGTGGCGGTGGCGAAGATTGAGTTTCGGGGCAAGGAGCGAAAGCCGTTCAACAAGCTCGCGCTTTTTGAAATTTACCTAACGCTCTAGGTTTTTTTTGTAATCGTTTTTAGGTTTTTTTGTAATTTTTAGGAATTATGTAATTTTTAAGAATTTAATAAAATTTTAGGCTTTTTTTTAATGTTGTGTGTATTTTTTTTTATTTTTTGTATTTTTTTAATAAATTGCCCCGCCATACCCTACGGACACGTCACTCACCGGTGGGGGAGGAGGGGGCTCGAACTCCACGTATCAACTCATGCCCCCAACCCCTGCCCCACCATACCATACCCCATGATCTAATAAAAGTAAATATATATAATAATATATAATATAAACAATGCTTCTTTTTTTTTGAAAAATAAACTTATAAACAACGCTTCTAGTTTATGAAAAATAACACATACTTATAGAGTATTTGTCAACTTCTGAATGGTTAAGTGCTGAACCGGTAAAAGGTTTGAATCATCAACCATTAAGTGAGGAACCAGTAAGATGTCTAGTAAAATGTTTCAACCATTAAGAGCTAATATAACGCTTAACAATTTAAAGGCAAATGTCTGACCAATTCAGGTTATATGTTACTTAACCATTCAGACTCAGTATAATGCTTAACCTGAACCATTCAGACCCCTGCTCACGAAACAAACAACCATTAAGAGCTCGTTAAGAGCAAAACAAACAACTCCTTTTCAAACAAAAACACAACCAAATACACCCAAACAACAACCAAAGCAAAATATCTGTCACACCCCCAAATTCCACAAGCGGAGTATCACCGCAGGAGGTATGACTGACCAGGATCCAGCCACCAATCATATTGAACATGATAAATTAAATAAATAAAATTCCAAACCAAACAATATAATTGGTGTCAAAACAATTCAACAAAGTTTAAATCAACAGCGGAAGCATAAAGTTTAAAACCAATTCATAAGTTATAAGTTCATATAGTTTAACATGGATTTCAACAGTCCATGTCCCACAACGACCTCGTCCTCCTGTGCAAGCTCCACCTAAGCACCTAACTACATGCAAGGCATATAGTAACAAATCAACAACAAAGTTGAGTGAGTTCACAGTTGGGTGTTCGTTTTAAGTTGTTTCAAAAACATAAGTTTCCTTTAGCTGGCTTACTTGCTGTGGGGGTTACCCCCATAGTTTAAAAACATGATTAATCCTTCCCTTTTACTCTGGCTCCCAGTCGTGGGGGCTACCCCATGAATATCCCACTAGACCCGTTACCATATCGACTACTGACTGAGAAAGTTGGGTGCCCTAAGTCAATGTCTATCATCATTAACGTGCCCAGATCCATTAGTCCACTCCAGTCCTCTATGGCACGGTGTGAGGCTTGTCAAACCTAATAGCGCTATTTAACTAATGACTCGTTCGCCATTGGCCCGACGATTAAGTCGATATAAAAATGAGGGACTTAATGATAGAGTTTTTAGTCTAACATCGATGTTGTCACCCTTCAGTTAAGAGGGTGGAGGTACGTGTCCCATACAAGGAGATCACACAGGTTCCAATGTTGTCATCCTTCAATTAAGAGGGTGGAAGTACGTATTCTAACCAAGAAGAATTTCAGTCAATTACCCATTCCCAACCACCGGGAATCCCATGCCTTGTAGAAAGTGTGAACTCACCTTAGGTTAGCTCGGCAGATAAACAATAGGCCAATCAAGCTGGTAGTGGTCAACCATGTCCTAACATGTGATTCGAATTAACTTGTACGATTTGAGTTTGGGTTGCTCGGCCCAACAACATAACACAACTTAAATATTTGAGTGGCCCAACATCTTGTGCGACTGAGCTTAAAGGGGTTATACGTTGTGCTGTAACTGTTGTACTCTAACATGTATTAGCTTGTGCGACTGGCCTTGTGCGATTAGTTATATACTTCCTTAAATCATGCAAGTCAGTTACAAACAATTTGAACAGTTTCCAAATCATGTTATCATCGATCAAATCAAGCAATTATCATTTAATTCCTATGAACCCTAACAATTCATCTAATCATAACAACTCATCATCATCTAATCAAATAGTAGGGTTAACATCAAAGTCTTAATTCATCATGCAATAATTCATGCCAAAACATACGAATCAATCGAATCCAAACACATCACCGCCGATTAACATGCATTCGGTTCTAAATCATCGTTAACGTCATATGGTTATCAAACCCTATATTGATATAAACATACTACACATGTGAGCCGATACACAAGAACACTAAACCTCATCAATTGACATTTCAATCAATCACAAAACATCTCTGATTCATTATGTAGAAACATATAAGCCACAACATCATCTAACATATAATCAATGGTAAGATACTAACCGGTTAGAAAGTAAAACAAAAGTCGATCCGAACAAGAAAGCTTCGAGAGGAGAGGAGATGTTGTTGCCGTCGAGTTCGAGAGAAAGGGAGTGAGATTTAGGGTTTGGTGTGTTTGAGTGTTTGCAAAGTATGAGAAACAACCCCCATAATGGGTGCTTGTAAGCGTATAAAAGGAGTGGGCCGAACCCATACACTGGCTGCCCTTGGTTTCGAGTACAAGGAGTGTGGCCCAAAATGGCTTGTGCGATCCAACTTAGATAATATACATACCCATTTACAATACAATTATATACACATAACATTCAAATTCATAATACCTCATTAGAATCAACATATCAAGTAATCACATAACGTTCACAACATGTTACATCAAGGCACGACGAAAGGTTTGAAATACGAGTTGTCACAATATCACATCCGCATATGTCGCGGTTTGGCCAAAGCGTAACATATAAGTACAACTGACAGACAAGGACTGACAGGCGTCGGTCTGTGTCGTTGATCTCGTACCTATATGTTGCGCCTTGGCCAAAGCGCAACACATAGTAGTCTGATAGGTGTCCAAAAAGCCAAGGGGAATGTGTAAATAGACGGAGCCTAAAAAAACAGTTTCTATTGTTGAATATTTTCAATACTTCATTTATTAGATTTTGTTGTGGGAGTGTGGTTTACAGGCTTGAATTGGTGCCATGTAGGGGGTGCAAAAAAGGTAAGCCAAGCAGAGCCCGGGCTCGACTAGGCTCGAGCTCGTTTAACTTATAAAAACTTGAGACCGGCTAGTACTTATGAAGTGGATGTATAATATGAGTAATGTTTTCGATTGACCAATTAGTAATTTTGATTGATTAATAGTGACTTTGCCTCACCCGATTTGACGACTTGCATACATGATTAATCATATATTAAAAGTTTGACTTTGAACATCAATAGTGTTTTAAAAGACAAAAACTGATTTGTTAAACTATTTTTAATTATTTTATTTAGTGTTTTTTTAATGACAAATTTCTTTTATTCAATGCTGTCTATGAGACCTGAACCCAAGACCTTCCTTCTCAAGATGTTTAAAAATTTTGTATTTGTTAATGAACCATCACCCATTGGTTATTATATATATTATTAATATTAATTATTTTTTTAATATCTCTTTTGTTGATTTTTTCTATAGATATTCTTACGGGTTTTATTGTATTGTTTTTTTGAATATTTAATTTGGAAGTTTTCCTATGGATTTTGCTACCATTATTATTAATTAATTTTAATATATTTGATTTTTTTGTTTTTTTTAAATGTATTTTGATATGGATGTTGCTATTGATATTAGTAAATTATTTTTTAAAATATTTTTTTCTTGTTTTTGCCACGCATTATGTTGTGGATGTTGCTACAGATTTTTCTATGTTAGTTTTTAAGTAGTTATTTCTAGATTTTGCTACCAGATTTGCTACGCAGTTTATTTACTTGTGTTTTTAATATTTTCTCAACACTGCTACCGATTTTGATTTTGCTACCGAGTTTTTTTTTTTTTTTTAAACTTCTTTTAGTTAGTTTTAAATATTTATTTCATGATTTAGCTATGGATTTTGCTACCAATTTTAATAAGTTTTTTTATTATATCTATATTCACAATTTTGCTACCCGTCTTGCTATAAATTTTACTTTAATTTTTTTATTTAATTTCTAAACACTTATTTTCATGGTTTTGCTACGGATTATGCTACCGATTCTGCTACGTTAAATTTTTTATATTTATTTTCTCAATTTTGCTACGGATGTGCTACTGATTTTGCTACGGATTTCATTAGCTACGGAATATCCGTAGCAAAATTGTAGCAAAATACATTCGTAGCTATTGCGTAGCTAATCCGTAGCAAAATTTCCGACCGCTTTTCCCCGTAGCAAAATTTCATAGCAAATAGGTCTTTTTGTAGTAGTGTATATCATGTTTTTCAGTCTCATATATAAGACAATTTCTATAGTACTACTGTTATACAACATAAAAAGAAAAAAAAGAAACACATGTATTAGGAAAGCTAGTAGATAACAACCGTCCTTAGCTCTTGCACACATTTCCCTTTTGTTCATAAACTATACACAGACAATAGAAAAATAATAGAGTCAGAACAACAATCAATCAATAACTTATATGTGCTATTCTTGTTTAGTAAAAGAATCAAGAATCTCATTTGAGTTGGAAGAGCTGGATTTAAACAACAATCAATCAATAACTTATATGTGCTAGTCTTGCCTGCACAGAAAAGGTCAACCATGGATAATATTAAAAAGTTCAGGATTATATGAAAAGTTTAATATTAAAAAACCATACTTGCAACATGTAGCTTAATGTAGGGTCATATGTCTTCAATTCAATGCTCAAATATGATTATGATGAGTTAATTTTAAGATCTAAAATTCGAGTGGGGTTGTTTATATTCCATCTATCAATGAGTAGTAAAATCTTATTTTAGTCCGACTATAGTTTCTTCCAATTTTTATAAAGGGTGCATGAATAAATATTCAAAAATTGTAAATGAAAGATAGATAGGACAGTTCTATTGCAAGAAACTTATTCACAGTGTAGATGCAATAAATGAGAAATAAAAACATACCTTGATGATGACAAAATTTCTTCTTTTGTTTCTTACTTCATCGCCATTAGATCGGACGCTTTGCTTGGATAATGGAGATTGTCCCCAAATTAGAAAAAGGAACACATAAAAGTTTTAATCATTAGCAAACTTTAACATGAAAATGTAAACCAATTTTGGTATATGCAACAACAGTTATGCTTTTAATGGTAACATTCATGAATACACTATCCTTAACATTCATTAATACACTATCCTTCAGAGCTCAAAATGGTACAACCTAAATAGATATAAAAAACTTTTCTTAATCACACAACCTAAATGAATAATATAAAAGTTCATGAAATACAAATCGCTAAAAAATTACAGGTTGTCTCTGGTCCTTTTCTGCTTTCTTAGAGTTAGTATGAATCTTTTTTTCTAAATCCCCTTGATTAAACTAATAAGTAAACCCAAATCTTTAGTACTGATAAGGTGAATGACAGTATGTACCACTTAAAAGAACATTATTCATCCACCACCTCTGGTTAGGCTGCAAGTCCAAAAAACCAAAAAAACCTCCAATTTAACAAAGCAACTTCAAGAATTTGAATTCAACATTTATGAGCAATCACCAGGAGCAAAAACCCAAAAAAAAAATGAACTCTACATGCAGCTTTCTTAATTAAAAGTCAGTTATGAAAATTAATTTATTCACCAAAGGTTTAAGGGCAAACACCTGCTGAAACCACTTTTCTCTGTTGTTTTGCCTTTGACGCCTTGACCTGCAATATCGATAAACTTTAACGAAAATGATCGATGCAAAGGCAGAAATAAATGATATTATGCAAATCAAACGTCATAAAAATTTGCTTGCCTGTGCTCTGATTTTGGAGTTATGATTGTCGAAAGATCCAGTAGATTGTTGTCTTTCAAGAATTCTTGTTAAAATAAGCGGCTGCCAAGAAACCTATTGTGAGATCCCATTTGAAAGGAACATATGGATCAAATCACACACCACAATCTAAAGTACGATCCAGAACAAACATATATACAATCCGATCTACGCTGAACACGCATCAACAACACTAAAATGTATAACACTAACACAACCAACAACACCACAATCTAAATGTAAGATCTGGAAAGAAAACATAAACACAATCTGATCCAACACAGCCTCCTTTACCGTTTCAATACGATACACTCCTCCTTGTATTACCGCAAACAAAACTATCAATGTAATAAAATTACACAGAAATTCTTAAAGCCTAAATTGTCAGCTAAATAATAGAAAAACGCCAACGAACTCTAGAAAACATCTCACAAGTAATCAAAAGCACTGTTAACAGTTAACACTAAGAGTAAGTCAATCACATTCAGGAAAGAAATGCATGTTAAATAATAAGTTAGTATGTATGGAGAGCTCCCTAACGTAAAAAAATGAAAAATAGTAACAATAAAGTACTAAACTATAAATTGTTTTTCACTTGAAGCCTACATGTCGAATGCTTGATGAAAGGATGGTGGTTAATTTTATACAAATTCCAATCACAACCCCTCGATTTATGAGAAAACTATTACAAAGAGGTTTTCGGTCTGCGTATTATTAAAAGTATAACCATGTATTCGCTTCTTTTTCCACTCATCCCGTTCACACTCTATAACTGATATGACTCCACCTTATCAGTGGGTCAACCCATCCCGTTCACACTCTGGTATGGATTCTTTTTAACTTTTGATCTGCAATGCAGATATTCAGATGCTAACAGTAAGGTACTTGATTCCGGTTTCATAACTATTTGTGTGGTTTGTTTGATTCTTTGTTTCCAAACCAAAACCAAAATCATAACCATCAAAAAACCAAAATAAATCAAACAACCACACCAATGCATCACACTAACTTAATTCCACTACAATCAAACTGATCACATAACACATATGCTGAATCATAAGCTTGCTAGTGAGTACAAATTTAACTCCACTCCAAGGTTGTTAAAGAATCCCACCAGTATCCGAATAGGTATGATATCTATCTAAGTTCAAGAGAGGCAACTTCTTTAATGTTATTCATCCTAAACATAATTTTATAATATCATTCTTCTACAAATATCATTTCAAACATATTAAGCAACATACAAATAATAAATAAACTAAAACTGAAAATGCAATTAAAGTTAGATCACCTTCATAAGGAGACTGCGTTGGACCAAGGATCATAACATTAAAATAATGCATATTATCTTCGGAAGGCGACACGCTTATCCCCTGAGCTACACCAACCAAAATCAAAAACAATAAACACAAACACACTTCCAAATAATAACACAGGCTCACACTGATTCAGTCACCAAAATTCCAAAAGCACAAAATCAAATAAACATACATACAAAAAAATTACAAAAAGAAAAACAACTTCACCTGGTTCGCTGAGTAACCGCTGCGTTTCCTGAATCACAACAAAGTCAAAACCTAAGTTAGGGTTTCAGATGCATAAATACTACGGCGATCGATCGAATAATATGAAATAAACAATATATATACAAATAACATCTAGGAAATGAAATAGGAATCAGAAGAGTGAGATGTTGGTCCTTACCTTCTTTGCCGGAAACCCTAGCTGATATAGCTCCAACCACCATCTCTGTCATCTCAGCAACCCACAAGTTGTCGATCGTCGGAACCCTAACTGGAACAAACGTCGTTCATATCTCGCTTAAAAACCCTAGCCGTCGTTGCTAACACCGAGGACCAGAGACCATAAACCACCATCACTACCACCAACAATAATAGATAGAAACAGATGAGATCGGAAAAAAAATTTAGAGAGAGAAAGGGATTTGGTGATGGATCGGAAAAAAAAAATCACAGAGAAAAGAAGAGATTACCAAAAAATTTAGAGAGAGAAAGGGATTTGGTGATTTCAAAAAATTATGGAAACTTGAAAAGTCTTTATGAGCGTTACAACCTAAATACAGAGGCGGTAGAGAAGCAGAGGAAGTGAATGGACGTGTTGCCGCTCAAATGAGAATTGTGAGGAATATTTAGATGCCAGGTGGCACTAATAGGTTTAAGATAATGCCAAGTGGCACTAAAATGTTTTGTTTTAATATAGATAATAGATTGCTATTTTAGTCGCTAAGTTTTTGTCCAAATTGTCATTTTAGTTCAAATAATTTTTTTTCTCCTCTGGGTTCCTGACTTTTTCTTTTTCTTGCCATTTTGATCACATTGCCTAACTTAGTCTAAAAAACAGGTTATAATCAGAGGTATTTTTGGCATTAAATTATTATGAGGTTTATAAATTATGTTATAAACTACCTCTGGTTATCACTACACAACAGTTGCGCCAAAATTACCCCTGGTTATAACCATATTTTTAAACTGAGTTAGGCAATGTAATCAAAATGGCAAGAAAATGGAAAAGTCAAGGACCCAGAGGAGAAAAAAACTATTCGGACTAAAATGACAATTTGGACCAAACCTCAAGGACTAAAATGGCAATTTACTCTTTAAATTATTAGGGTGTTGGTTTTGGGGTGACATCATCAAGTTTGAAGCGATTTAACATTCAAGATTCGTGTTTTATTTAAGGTTTAATCATACTATAATAATTAAAAAAAGGCCGTATTATTGACGCACCTTAAATCCTTAAATCAACACTTTTAATACGGGTCGTACGGGCCTATATAGGTCGTATAGCTTTTTAAATTTCCAAAAAAGACTGATGTGTTAGATTTTGTCTGGATAACATTGTTTTAAATTGATTTTGCATTCTCTTTCAAGGACCTACTCAACATCCACAACAGTCTCGGGGTTCATCGTAGCAAGAAAAAACTGATTCAGACGATAATACTAGTAACTGTTTGGATCATTTGGAAGTCCCGAAATGAGCTAATTTTTGCGGGTAAGTGTGTACACTTGGATCGCATTCTTGGTGAAGTCCAGTCCACTTCTTTTCTGTGGGTTAAAAATCGGGCGAAAGAACATAATTTGGTGTTTGAGAATTGGCTTTCGTTTAGTGTTTAAATGCAAGCCCTGTAATGGTAACATGGGCGAGTAACAAAGGGTGATCTTGTATGTATGTTGTACTAATCATTTTGATTGGTATGTTGTACTCTATATACTTTTAGTGTGAAATGAAAATTTTCCTTTCAAAATAAAAACATTGTTTGAAAAATATTAGGGTGTTGGGTTTGGGGTGACATCATCAAGTTTGAAGCGATTTGACGTTTAGGATTCTTGTTTTGTTTAAGGTTTTATCATTCTACACTAACTAAAACAAAGGAAGTATTATTGGCACACCCCGTATACCAGCCGTATGTGTCACACCCCAACCGATGGCGGAAACATCGGGGTGCAAGCACTAAGCGTTCAGATTGCTCATGAGATTTAATAACACTAAAAGTTTCGATAGATATTAATCAACATTTCATAACAAATTGTCTAAATGCATCAAACACACAAAATATCAAGTACAATCATCCAAAATAGTTCAAAGTTTCTAAATTTAACTAAGATGAGTTTCTAGGCAGCATCCTAGCATTTTCTTGATTCGCAGCATCCTATCAGCCTGCAACATGTATTAAAATAGAGTCAGTACAAAAATGTACCGGCGAGTATATAGAATAGTAGGTTAAAACAACTCATATCCACAATATAAGTAGTAAAATAGTTTCAGTCGTGCTAGTGTCGCAGTCCAACCAGTGATAGCCCAAGTATCCCGATGCTTTAGTGTTTACCCAAGACTCAAGGTAAACTAGAATCCTCCTAACAATACCCCCGAGAATAATGGGGAGGTGCATCTCCTATAGCGCTACTATTGTTAAGGCGGAACTACACACTTCGGGATTAAACGTCACATAGCACAAAGAATCAAGAATCAAGAATCACAAGTTTCACGTACACATAGGATAGAGTTTAGATTCAAAAGTATCAAGTTTCGTAGTTTATAGAATACATGTTACATCCCAAAAGGTTAAAACGAAAAGGGATCGGGTATACTCACAGTGATTGCTTAACAGTTAAGACCGTTATTGGATCAAAGGGAGCTCTTTTAGAATTAGCCTGATTAGATGGCAACAGATAAGAGTCGGGCGAAATAACGAGATTGCGCAAAGTGTCGGATTAGTCACTGGATCGGATGGTTGTCCAATCGGATGGCTATCCGATCGGACCGCCAGTCGATTGAGATGACTATGAAATGGGGAACGGATGGCTACCCGATCGGGTTGCCACTTGATCCAAGTGTCAAGTTTCAAATTGTTGTTAAGTATTCTGGTTACTTTGATCGGATGGTTGTCCGATCGGATGGCTATCTGACCGGATTGCCATTCGATCAAGGGTTCCAAAGTTTCAAGTTTCTGAAAAAGTTTCCAAGTGTTGAAAGGTAGTGGGACAAGTGTCACCTGATCGAGTGGCTGCTTGATCGGATGGCTATCCAATCGGATTGCCACTCGATGGTCCTCGTCTCGTTCATAATTTTGTAAAGTTTCTAAGTTTCTGGATTGACGATGACGGCACGGTACGTATTGAGACAACAGTAAACTCGTCGACATGCAGCCGTTTTGATCGGATGGGAATCACCCCTATCCGGTCAGTCGTCGGTTCTTAACGAGTTTATGTCGGAATTCGCACTATGGTCGTCTTCTCTGGCAACAATCCGTTTCCAAACCAACTCCAGACTACCCATCAAGTCTATAGTCCGTTTAGACCCGGATTCCACCGTTTAAAGTGAAAAGTTAGGAAAAAGACGAAGTTAAACATAAGTTTTAGCTTGAAAAGTCTAGATCTAGTATAGATTTAGTGTAAAACGCATGAAATTCCTTAGATCTGGTTTAGATCTTGGCTAGAATGACATCACACACGGTTTGGTACAAACCACCATGATGACATCACCTTCAAGAGCTCAAATCTTATAGATTTCACGGTGAAAAGTGAGATTTCAAAGGAGAATCTCGTAGAGAATGATGTGTAGATTAAGAAAGTACAAGAACCTAGCGTAAAACGTATCGAAATCACCGAGAAATCGAAGAAATGCGGTGTGCGTGCGTCTAGGTCGAGTGAGGCTGTCACATCAGTGAAGGACTGATGTGACAGGCCTATTTATAGTGTGGGAGAGAGACTAGGGCGGTGTGCACTTGGATCGGATGGCGGGTTGATCTAGTGGCCATCGATCGGGTGATCATCCGATCGGATGACTATCTGATCGGATGGTCATCCGATCGGATTTCCACTTGGTCAATCCTATCCTTTCCGCGTTCCCGCCTTTGATTCGTTTGCGAGTTAGATTAAGCGTTGCGTTGCGTATAATTTGGTAAAAGTATCACATAGCTAGATTACATTATAAACACCAAAAGTTTCCAAGTTTCATAGATTCCGCCAGTGACAAGACTCCAGTCTCTCGTTCAACCAAGATTCAAGTTGCACGAGTCTCAAGAGTCAAGCACCAAATAAGTATCAAGGGTCAAGAGTCTAGTTTCCCAAGTATTAAGTATCAAGAGTCCAAGTATCAAGTATCTAGATTTAAGTGTCAAGTCTCATAGTATTAAGTATCAAGAATCAAGATTTAAGTATCATGGATCAAGTATCATAGTATTTAAGACTCAAAGTATCAAAAGTATCAACCTTACATAGATTACTGACATTAGGCAAAGTATAGGGACTAAACTTGCCAAAAGCCTAAAGTTTAGGGACGCAGGGCGTTACAGTCTCCCCTCCTTTAGGAGATTTCGTCCCCGAAATCTTAGAGGAAGACTGCTCGAAGAGCTGCGGATACTTGGCCTTCATCTCACTTTTCAATTCCCAAGTGAATTTGGCGCCACGCTTTCCTTCCCATCGAACCTTGACAATGGGAATTTTGCTGCGCCTCAATCGCTTGACGCCTTGATCCATGATTCGACCGGTTTCTCCACGAAGTGTACAACTTCGTTTATTTGTAAATCTTCGAGGGGAACCTACAGTTCCTCGTCTGCTAGGCATTTTCTTATATTGGATACTTGGAACACTAGATGTACGTTGTTTAATTCCTGAGGCAGATCGAGTCTGTACGCCACCTTGCCAATCCTTTTGAGTATCTTGAAAGGACCCACATAGCAAGGAGCGAGCTTTCCCTTCTTGCTAAAATGAACTACTCCCTTCCAGGGAGATACCTTGAGAAGAACTCGGTCACCAACATCAAATTCCAGAGGCTTACGCCTAACATCAGCATAGCTCTTTTGTCTACTCCTAGCCTTGATCAAGTTATCACGGATCTGAAGAATCTTATCCCTTGTCTCTTGAATGATTTCAGGGCCAGTAAACTGCTTGTTACCAATCTCATGCCAGCTGAGAGGAGATCGGCACTTGCGGCCACACAAAGCTTCGAAAGGAGTCATCTGAATACTGGAATGATAGCTGTTGTTGTACGAGAACACAATCAATGGTAAATGTACATCCCAGTTACAAGCATGCAGATCACTAGATACACGAATAGCCTTAAAATGATAGCTGTTGTTGTACGAGAACACAATCAATGGTAAATGTACATCACAGTCGTAGTTGTTAAGTAGCTCCACCCAACGTCTATGTCGCATGTTCAGTTCCTTTTGGTCAAAGATATGTTGAAGGCTCTTATGGTCGGTGAAAACCACACACTTTTTACCATACAGGTAGTGTCGCTAGATCTTTAACGCAAATACAACTGCACCAAGCTCCAGATCGTGAGTTGTAACACCTCGAAATTTTGTGTCCAATGATGTGTTAACACGTGTCATTTGTTTACAACATGGCATCTATAATAAATAAAGGACTAATTTTGACAAACCTTGAAAGTATGTAAATTCGAGGGTTATAAATGTCAACAAGGGTAAATATACTGTATAGTATCCCTAAATAACGCTTAAACCTTCAAACGAATAAATTATAGATCGTACAAAACTAAAACGCGGAAGAAAGTGAGAGATTACAAACTACAGGGGTTAACTGTGTCAACATGTTTAATAATACCTCTGAGTGACCCTTTAACGTCCCAAAGACTTTGTAACGGTATTATACCCTCACTAAAATAATATATATGAATTACGCGAAGTTTCGATATGAAACGAGAAAGTTACGATCAAATACGTAGAAGAAGGGTTAAAAGCGTCAACAGTGAAAGTTAAGGCTTTCCAATATAATTAATAAATAAACCGGGGACTTAATAATGCGGGTAATTAACACGAGGCCCCTATCGGTAAATAACCGAGGGCCAAACCGCAAAGTTACCCCTTCAGAACCGAAAGGCCAGGTGAATCATTACGAAAGATTTCGTTATTAATGGCCCGATTCTGTAATGATTATAAAAGATATGAAAAATTCTGAAAATATAACCTCACGCGACCCGCGTAAGGTTTAAACCTAAGTTGAGGCGGGCCGCGAGCTCCCTCTATTTCGCGTCTGATCTTCTGATCCCAGGCGACCCGCGTAAAGGTTGCATGGAATGTCCATGCGGGTCGTGTACGACGCCCAGATGCAGAATAGTTGTGGTTTCTTGACTTTTGAGCTCTTGAACGATCATTTGATCAATTATGGCAGCATGGGTGACCCCTACACGACCCATACACCCCAGGGGACATCTACCCATCACCATGGTCAGTATAGATTGTTGTGTAGTGAACTAGAGGGCATGGTTGCACTATAAATAGCACCATTGTGCTCATAACCTTCATCACACTCAAAACACACTATCTGATCATTCTAAGGAGCTCTCTAGCTTTTCTTCTGCTCTATAGTCAAGAACACAACCTCTGTAAGTAATCTCACCCTTTGTGGTGTCACATTTCCATAGTTATAGCCTATAAACGCAACCGTCGTAACTAACGGTTGTCATTGCAATATCTTGCAAATGATTCAGTCTTATGACGAATCAAAAATGGTTATGAGTTGGTATTTATGTGGGTATTAAACCTCTAGAAAGGTTCCCCCTGATCACCACTCTAACTATGTCAAATATCGAGTCAAACGTGCGGTTAAAAGTCAACAGAAAGCTATTTTAGCAATTTAAGCATAATCTGTGATATATATGTTATGGAACCTGTTTTGACAATCATAAAACATGATAATAAGTATATAAACATGTTTGCGCTCGTTTGAATCGATCATTTACTATATAGAACCGGTTCGGAGCCGAAAGTCGCAAAAGTTTGACTTTTGCTTTGACTTCAGTTCTGACCCGTTTTAGTAAGGTATAAATATACCTTAGGACTCTCTTAGGACCAGGTCACATGTTGGTATAAGCCTCTGTGGTCGGTTCATGAGTTATCCGAGTCTTTAGCGCATTTCCGTCATTCGCCTAAAAGTTGACCGTAACGGCCTTTTAAAATTAAAACGAGTATTTCGGACATGTGAACGGACCAAAACCTTGCTTATTAAATTATAAGCATGTCCTTAAAGTTTCACGTCAATCCGAGGTCTAGAATGAGAGTTATGCTAAAAGGCGCACTTTTAAGAAAATTTTGTAATTAACGGCGCAATTAGCATAACGCTCATCTAACCCAAGTTTTCGGCACCAAAACTTTTACCCGCTGTGGTAAAATAATATTTTGAGAATTTTAAAGATTTTTAATAATTTTTACCTTGCTCATAACCTGCGGTTATGGCTACGGTTCGGTAAATACCGAATATGCCCTTTTTGGCCAAAACGGGAGTTCTACAAGGTCTTTTGACCCGATTCCAGTTGCTACTGGTTTTAAATAATAAATAAAGTATTTTAAGCTTTACAAGCTGTTCGGGAAACTCAGATTTCCTGTAGAACTCGAAAATCCCTTTTAAAGTCTTTAAAATGACCGAAAAGCCCCTACGGGGCATAATATAAACTTAAACTCGTTACGGGCATTACGGAAGGTATCCTACTGATACCAAAATACTTTTAAGGCATATTGACTTAGGAAATAAGCGTACGACTCTTATGGTTAACCGTTTCGCCTATTTGCGCACACGGTACGGCCCACGGGACTAGTTTTCGTGCAATAGCCGATATGGGTCAAAGCATGCTATTTGAACCCCAAATTCCAGAGTATGAACTATAAACCCATATAAAACAAGTCTCTGAACTTGTTGGGTCCAAATCATACTCCATTCTCGGTTTTCGCTTTTTCGTGCGAATTAACCATATCTATATATCGGAATCAACCGGTTTAAGCTACGGCTAATACAAGGACCGTTAGGATTCTAAGAGGTTAATTAAAACCTTCGTTCCAGATTAGGAGCCCCAGTAAAAGCTATCGGTGACTTGATCTTAATTAAGGATTAATACTTGCAAAGGTAAATACTTTAACTTATTTCCCCTATATGGGCTTGGGTTACGGTATATTAATACCGCTTGATTGAGCATTATATTTATCCATCGCTTAGGTGGATAACTAAATAATATGATTGGCTCATTTAAACAGTTTTGTTGCTTATAAGCCTTTGGGGGGTTTAATGACCGTTGTCCCGGATATCCTCGGCATCATTTTACGAAATGGCCACGACCATCGACATCCCGGTGTAGGCGTACACCCGGTATAAAGTGTCGACATTAAAACTAAAAGACGTAGCCGTTGGTTTTTATACTACGGTTTTACGCAAACGTGGTGTGTCTATAAATCTTTAACCCGGCACGACCCGGGCTACTGAACGCATAAAAGAACATGTAAAACGTTCACAAGATCATTATGAATTTTCCCAAGTTATAAAAGAGTTTGTGCCTTGTGCATTCAAATCAATTTTAATAAACATTTTCAAATGTGTCAGTTGAATGTATTTACCAGTGTAAACTGACGTATTTTCCCCAAAAAGATTAAGTGCAGGTACCTAAACGTAATTGGCTGGTATTAGCTCCCTAGCGTCGGGATAAGCCTCGCAAGCTTGATTGCAGTATCTAATGGAACAATACTTTACTTTTATTTACGATCCACTGTGGATATATTCAACCCCTGTAATACATTTTGATATTACATTCAGAGGTTGAAATTTATATATTTATCTTATGCTTCCGCTGTGCATTATATAATTGTGTGGTTTGACTATATTGTTGCCAACATCGTCACGGTAATCCCCCACCGGGCCCACCGGTGAGACACGTGGAAATCGGGGTGTGACAGGTTGGTATCAGAGCCAACATTGAGTGAATTAAACACAATAGGCATCGTGTTTAATCTCAGTGACACAATTGCACATACTTGAGTCTAGACAAGAACTTAGGACAAATTCGGATTTATACTCCTTTTTGTCTTTATTTTTCGATTTGATTTTTAATAAGTTTTGGAGCAGGAAAATGCCACCTGTTATATTCCGAGGAAGAGGAAGGGGACGAAGAGGCCGAGGAGAAATCGTGACACATCACGATCAAGAAGCTGGACCATCTGGTACAAGACATCCTTCGATGACACGGAGCGAAGAGCCACAACGACGAAGAGATCTTTACGAACCAGCGAGGCATTCCACTTCGCACAGCTCGACGCCATCCTACCGGCACTCCTTTGGGCCAGATTCAGAAAATAATCCCAACAACCCACAACCTTCCTTCATACCTCTACAACGTTCGGTTTCGCACCGGAACTACGACGACCCTAGTCCATACTACGTAGCTCAGTTTAATCCGGCTGACTACATACAGGAACCTTCAGGTTTTGTTCCACTAGGGCCACAAGACCATTTTTCTGAAGATCCCATGGAGGAAGATGAGGATCCAACTGAACCAGCTCGTGGTACGCCCACGCATCCAATAGAAGTATCTGATGGATCTTCATATCATGGTCCGCAGTATCAAGGCCCAGACAGCTTTATGGCCTTGTTTGACCGACATGAGTGGTACAACACACCATCTCATCAGACACAACAACCGAGACATCCACAGGATCCATCTGAGGATTCACGCTTTGAGGCAGTTACGCCACCACCTCCGCCACCGGCACAACCAGTTATACCTGATCCGCCGAGGCGTAGGAGGACCAATGCTCGTATGTCTACACGAGGAGGAGGGGGTAACCACTTCAGCACTCCTCGACATTCAAGTAGTAGCCACTATCCGCCGCTACATGAAGAAGGACCTTCAAGTCCTATACAAGAAGCGAACTCCGCACCTACTGCACGAAATTCGCCACCATTTGGGTATGACCAACCCATACCAGCTTACACAGGTCCAACGGCTTACAACCCGTTTGAACCATCACAACCACAATACAACTACGGCTATGAGCACGACCCATATGTGGTGTCGGCTAGATATAATGCGCGCTACCCTGACGGAGCACATGGAAACATGGGACCACCGGATTACTCAGCTCATGGGTATCCAACACCTCCCAGACCTCCAGTTCCGCATCAAGCGCCACAACCACGATTCTCTCCTCCTGAGCAGGAAGAAATACTCCATCGACTAGACCGTGTGGAGAGAGAGTTCGAGGAAGAAAAGAAAAGCCATCGAGGATTTCTCAAGGGCTTGGCAAATCTACTAAAGGGCAAAAAGAAGAAACGTGACCACTAGCCCTTAAATAGTAGTACTACTGTAATTTCTATTTTGGAATAAGTCCCTGTGTGGACAACTTATCGTATTTCAGTCCCTACGTGGACTTATCTTTAGTCCTTGCATGGACACCTACCTTGTACTAGTCCCTGCGTGGACTTGTCACTTATTTTAAAGCCTCTATGGAGGTATGTATTATTTGAAAGACCCGTTTAGGGCAATATGTAATTGTATTTGAGATTTGGAATGTATGTTATGAGTTTTGTTTTAATATATATATAAATAAATCAAAACCATTCCTTTTATATTGATCTGCCTAATAAAGAATCTTAAAGGGGTGAAACCTAGCTTGGGGTCTTTTAAGATCAGTCAAGATGGTACGACCTAGCTGAAAAGATTCTGATTCCCTGTTAACCTCTGTACGCATGTTAACATTCATGGCAGATGTGATTCGTTATAATCACGCGCGTCATTCTTATACAATAATCCTTTGAGGATTTCAAGACCCAACTAAATGATATATAGATCGTGGGTTAAATCACCAATGAAGGTGATCAGTATTATAAAGACATCCATTTAGCGATGCAATGCCTACTGGCCAGTACTATAAAGACGTCCATTTAGTGATGCAATGCCTACGGGCCAGTACTATAAAGACGTCCATTTAGTGATGCAATGCCTACGGGCCAATATTATAAAGACATCCATTTAGTGATGCAATGCCTACGGGCCAGTATTATAAAGACATCCATTTAGCGATGCAATGCCTACGGGCCAGTACTATAAAGACGTCCATTTAGTGATGCAATGCCTACGGGCCAGTATTATAAAGACATCCATTAGTGATGCAGTGCCTACGGGCCAAAACTATTAAAACATCCATTAGTGATGTAGTGCTTACGGGCCAATATTATCAAAACATCCATTAGTGATGTAGTGCCTACGGGCCAAACATATTAAGACATCCATTAGAGGTGTAGTGCCTATGGGCCATAATAATTGTCTTATAAGACAAAAGGCAGTAGTAGTCTATGACTCTCTGTCAGAAAAAGATAAAAGAACTACGGTTCAACTCTCTATGCCTTTGATTCTCTGGAATCTCGGCTAATATTATAAAACATCATCGTGATTAGGCTTTATGCCGCCAATACTATTTATATAGTTGAAATAGGAGATATTCAGATCCTAATATATAATGAAATAATAAGTTAACCAGATATGGTCTCTGTGCCATGGTTGACAAATTGTCATAAAAAGACAATTTTATAATAATCTCCTAAATTAAAATTTTGTTATCTTCTGTAACAGATTCAAGTTACAAATGGCGGATCCCAATGGTGAGAACAGCCACACGAATGAAGATGACTATGACAATGCGTCAGTTCATTTGACAGGCGCACAGCTAAAGGCTCTGATCAACAATGCTGTCCAGGCAGCGATTGATCGTCAAAATACTGAGTCTCAAGGCAGATCTGTGACAAAGCCACTCTCTAAACCAAAGACACACTCCAAACCACCCTCTGAACCCAAGAAAGATGACGACAAGCATTCGTCTACTGACCACAGCGTTCACCGCGATAGAGAATATACTGATGCGTCTGGTGCTAAGGGTTGCACTTACAAATACTTTGTATCATGTAAGCCCCGAGAATTTACAGGGGAGAAAGGTGCGGTTGACTGTATAACCTGGCTGGACGAGATGGACACGATTGTGGACATCAGCGGGTGCGCTGAGAGGGACGTGGTTAAGTTTGTGTCTCAGTCATTCAAGGGCGAGGCCCTGGCGTGGTGGAGAGCTCTGGTGCAGGCTTCAGGTAAGTCTGCCTTGTACAAAATGTCATGGGGGGAGTTTATTACCCTCATAAAAGAAAACTACTGCCCTCAGCACGAGGTTGAGAAGATTGAGGCTGATTTTGTCTCACTGGTGATGACAAACCTGGATTGTCAAGCTTATCTGACAAGCTTTAACACTATGTCACGCCTGGTGCCATATCTTGTGACACCAGAGTCAAGAAGGATTGCCCGATTCATTGGGGGCTTAGAACCGGCGATCAAGGCCAGCGTGAAGGCCTCTAGGCCGACGACCTTCAGGTCAGTTACTGACCTCTCCTTGTCTCTTACACTTGATGCTGTCCGTCTGAGGGCACAAAGGAGCAAGGAGGCTGAAAAGCGAAAGCGTCACGAAAGTCCGGTAAAAAGCACCGTGGAAACGGTGAGGGCAAAAGAGGGTCGGAGGCAAAGAAGGAGGGGCAAGCTGATGGAAGACCCTACTGCAAGGTCTGCAAGAAACCTCACTCCGGGAAGTGTAGGTTTGCGTCTGGTTCGCAGTCGCAACAAAGGACTCCACCCTGTGGGCTATGCAAGTCCAAGGAGCATAAGACAGTGGAGTGCAAAAAGATAAAGGACGCAACCTGCTTTAATTGCAATGAAAAGGGGCACATAAAGAGTAATTGCCCGAAGTATGCCAAGAAGGCAGAAGAGACTAAGAAGACAAATGCGAGAGTTTTTCGCCTGGATGCAAAGGAAGCGGTCAAGGACGACAATGTGCTTACAGGTACTTTTCTCGTAAATAATATATTTGCAAGAGTACTGTTCGATTCTGGCGCTGACAAGTCCTTTGTAGACCAGAAATTTTGCCAACTACTAAATATGCCAATCAAAATCCTAGACATGAAATACGAAGTAGAGTTAGCAGACGGAACGATAGAAACCGTCTCTACCGTTCTAGAAGGATGTGAAATATCCATTAGGAACCATTCTTTTCCTTTATCTCTACTTCCTTTCAAACTTGCGGGTTTTGACATCGTGCTAGGCATGGACTGGTTATCCCATAACCAGGCCCAAATCATTTGCGGCAAGAGGCAAATAGTTTTAAAGACTCCGAGTGGTGAATCTCTTACCATTCGAGGGGATACGCATTACGGATTGCCCGAAGACGTATCTATGCTGAAAGCTTCAAGGTGTTTGAATAGAGGCTGTGTAATCTACATGGCTCAAGTGATAATTGAAGAGCCAAAGCCGAAGATCGAGGATCTTCCTGTCATTTCTGAATACCCCGAGGTTTTTCCTGAAGAACTACCTGGTTTGCCACCAGATAGACAAGTAGAGTTCAGAATTGACATCATTCCGGGAGCAGCTCCGATAGCCAGAGCACCTTACAGATTAGCGCCGACGGAAATGAAAGAACTGAGGACCCAGTTGGATGAACTGCTGGCGAAAGGTTTTATCAAACCTAGTTCATCTCCCTGGGGAGCTCCTGTCCTATTTGTAAAGAAGAAGGACGGATCGATGCGGTTGTGCATCGACTACCGAGAGCTAAATAAAGTTACCATAAAGAATAGATATCCTTTACCAAGGATCGATGATCTGTTCGACCAGCTGCAAGGAGCAAGCTACTTCTCCAAGATCGACTTAAGGTCGGGTTATCATCAACTAAGGGTCAGAGATGAAGATGTACACAAGACTGCATTTAGGACTCGCTATGGTCATTACGAGTTCCTAGTGATGCCTTTTGGGCTCACAAATGCACCGGCTGCGTTCATGGATCTCATGAATCGCGTTTGCAAGCCGTATCTAGATAAATTCGTCATAGTCTTCATCGACGATATCCTTATCTATTCCAAGAATCAAGCTGAACACGAGAAGCACCTCCGTTGCATTCTCGAATTACTACAGCGTGAGAAACTCTACGCCAAATTCTCGAAGTGTGAATTCTGGCTACGAGAAGTTCAGTTTTTAGGACACATTGTGAGTGAGCGTGGTATCCAAGTGGATCCCGCTAAGGTAGAGGCAGTCATGAACTGGCAAGAGCCAAAGACGCCTACCGAAATCCGTAGTTTCCTGGGATTAGCAGGATATTACCGGAGATTTATTGAGAATTTTTCAAGGATTGCTGCGCCCTTGACTTCCTTGACCAAGAAGAAAGAAAAGTACATTTGGGGCCCGAAGCAGCAAGAGTCCTTCGAGATACTGAAGCAGAAGCTAAGCAACGCACCTGTGTTAACCTTACCTGAGGGTACAGATGAATTCGTAGTTTACTGCGATGCATCACACACAGGCATGGGATGTGTGCTTATGCAGAAGGGCAAGGTGATTGCCTATGCTTCAAGGCAATTAAAGGTGCATGAAAAGAATTACACCACCCATGATTTGGAGTTGGGTGCCGTTGTATTTGCACTGAAGTTGTGGAGGCACTACCTTTATGGTATTAAATTTGTGATTTATTCAGATCGCAAAAGCCTTCAGCACCTGTTCAACCAGAAGGAGTTGAACATGAGACAACGCCGTTGGATGGAAACCCTGAATGATTATGACTGTGAAATCAGGTACCATCCCGGCAAGGCGAATGTAGTCGCCGATGCCTTGAGCAGGAAAGAAAGGGTTAAACCCATTCGAATCAATGCCAAGAGCATTGAGGTTAAAAATAATTTGATTGAAAGGATTTTGGCTGCACAGCGAGAGGCTGTGTTGGAAGCTAATTATCCTAATGAAAAGCTGGGAGTAACTGAGGAGCAGTTGACTCTTAGCAAGGATGGGATTCTTAGGCTGAACGGACGTATATGGGTTCCGATTTACGGAGGACTACGTGATGTTGTTCTCCAGGAAGCCCATAGTTCCAAATATTCAGTCCATCCTGGTGCTGATAAGATGTACCAAGACTTAAAGGCAAATTATTGGTGGATAGGCTTGAAAAAGTCTGTAGCCGCCCACGTAGCAAAGTGCTTGACTTGTGCTCAAGTCAAAGCCGAGCACCAAAAGCCGTCTGGCTTGCTACAACAGCCTGAACTTCCCGAGTGGAAGTGGGAATGTGTAACTATGGACTTCATAACCAAGTTACCCAAGACCAGGAAAGGAAATGATACAATATGGGTCATAGTCGACAGGCTGACTAAATCAGCTCATTTTCTACCCATCAAGGAGACGTATAGCTCCGATATGTTAGCCCAACTTTATGTTGATAAGATTGTAGCCTTACACGGCATACCTGTGTCTATTATCTCCGACAGGGATACTAGATACACATCTCATTTCTGGAAAAGTTTCCAGCAATCTTTGGGCACGCGTCTAAACTTTAGTACGGCTTACCATCCACAAACGGACGGTCAAAGTGAGCGTACTATCCAAACGCTAGAAGACATGCTTCGTGCATGTGCGATCGATTTAGGTGGTAACTGGGATAAGAACCTACCTCTGATCGAATTCTCCTACAATAATAGCTACCACACCAGCATAAAGGCTGCGCCTTTTGAGGCATTATATGGTAGGAAATGCAGATCGCCTGTTTGTTGGGCGGAAGTAGGAGAGGTCCAATTATCGGGACCAGAGATTGTTTTCCAGACAACGGACAAGATTGTCCAGATTCGGGAACGTCTCAAGGCTGCCCGCGATAGGCAGAAGAGCTACGCTGATCCAAAGCGTAAGGATTTTCACTTCGAAGTGGGTGAAAAAGTATTACTTAAGGTGTCACCCTGGAAGGGGGTGATGCGCTTCGGCAAGAAGGGCAAGCTGAGTCCGAGATACATAGGGCCTTTTGAGGTCATTGAACGAGTCGGATCAGTTGCCTATAAACTGAACTTGCCTGAAGAGCTCAATGGAATTCACAATGTGTTCCACATCTGCAATCTCAAAAAGTGCTTCGCCGACGAATCGTTGGTGATTCCACACACAGATGTGCATATAGATGAGAGCTTAAAGTTTATAGAAAAACCTTTGTCGATTGAAGATCGACAGGTGAAGAAGCTTCGCAGAAAGCACGTACCGATTGTAAAAGTCAAATGGGATGCTCGTAGAGGTCCTGAATATACGTGGGAAGTCGAAGCTACAATGAAAGAAAAATACCCCTATTTATTTGAGTGAATCTCGGGTCGAGATTTATTTTAAGGGGGTGAGGATGTAACACCTCGAAATTTTGTGTCCAATGATGTGTTAACACGTGTCATTTGTTTACAACATGGCATCTATAATAAATAAAGGACTAATTTTGACAAACCTTGAAAGTATGTAAATTCGAGGGTTATAAATGTCAACAAGGGTAAATATACTGTATAGTATCCCTAAATAACGCTTAAACCTTCAAACGAATAAATTATAGATCGTACAAAACTAAAACGCGGAAGAAAGTGAGAGATTACAAACTACAGGGGTTAACTGTGTCAACATGTTTAATAATACCTCTGAGTGACCCTTTAACGTCCCAAAGACTTTGTAACGGTATTATACCCTCACTAAAATAATATATATGAATTACGCGAAGTTTCGATATGAAACGAGAAAGTTACGATCAAATACGTAGAAGAAGGGTTAAAAGCGTCAACAGTGAAAGTTAAGGCTTTCCAATATAATTAATAAATAAACCGGGGACTTAATAATGCAGGTAATTAACACGAGGCCCCTATCGGTAAATAACCGAGGGCCAAACCGCAAAGTTACCCCTTCAGAACCGAAAGGCCAGGTGAATCATTACGAAAGATTTCGTTATTAATGGCCCGATTCTGTAATGATTATAAAAGATATGAAAAATTCTGAAAATATAACCTCACGCGACCCGCGTAAGGTTTAAACCTAAGTTGAGGCGGGCCGCGAGCTCCCTCTATTTCGCGTCTGATCTTCTGATCCCAGGCGACCCGCGTAAAGGTTGCATGGAATGTCCATGCGGGTCGCGTACGACGCCCAGATGCAGAATAGTTGTGGTTTCTTGACTTTTGAGCTCTTGAACGATCATTTGATCAATTATGGCAGCATGGGTGACCCCTACACGACCCATACACCCCAGGGGACATCTACCCATCACCATGGTCAGTATAGATTGTTGTGTAGTGAACTAGAGGGCATGGTTGCACTATAAATAGCACCATTGTGCTCATAACCTTCATCACACTCAAAACACACTATCTGATCATTCTAAGGAGCTCTCTAGCTTTTCTTCTGCTCTATAGTCAAGAACACAACCTCTGTAAGTAATCTCACCCTTTGTGGTGTCACATTTCCATAGTTATAGCCTATAAACGCAACCGTCGTAACTAACGGTTGTCATTGCAATATCTTGCAAATGATTCAGTCTTATGACGAATCAAAAATGGTTATGAGTTGGTATTTATGTGGGTATTAAACCTCTAGAAAGGTTCCCCCTGATCACCACTCTAACTATGTCAAATATCGAGTCAAACGTGCGGTTAAAAGTCAACAGAAAGCTATTTTAGCAATTTAAGCATAATCTGTGATATATATGTTATGGAACCTGTTTTGACAATCATAAAACATGATAATAAGTATATAAACATGTTTGCGCTCGTTTGAATCGATCATTTACTATATAGAACCGGTTCGGAGCCGAAAGTCGCAAAAGTTTGACTTTTGCTTTGACTTCAGTTCTGACCCGTTTTAGTAAGGTATAAATATACCTTAGGACTCTCTTAGGACCAGGTCACATGTTGGTATAAGCCTCTGTGGTCGGTTCATGAGTTATCCGAGTCTTTAGCGCATTTCCGTCATTCGCCTAAAAGTTGACCGTAACGGCCTTTTAAAATTAAAACGAGTATTTCGGACACGTGAACGGACCAAAACCTTGCTTATTAAATTATAAGCATGTCCTTAAAGTTTCACGTCAATCCGAGGTCTAGAATGAGAGTTATGCTAAAAGGCGCACTTTTAAGAAAATTTTGTAATTAACGGCGCAATTAGCATAACGCTCATCTAACCCAAGTTTTCGGCACCAAAACTTTTACCCGCTGTGGTAAAATAATATTTTGAGAATTTTAAAGATTTTTAATAATTTTTACCTTGCTCATAACCTGCGGTTATGGCTACGGTTCGGTAAATACCGAATATGCCCTTTTTGGCCAAAACGGGAGTTCTACAAGGTCTTTTGACCCGATTCCAGTTGCTACTGGTTTTAAATAATAAATAAAGTATTTTAAGCTTTACAAGCTGTTCGGGAAACTCAGATTTCCTGTAGAACTCGAAAATCCCTTTTAAAGTCTTTAAAATGACCGAAAAGCCCCTACGGGGCATAATATAAACTTAAACTCGTTACGGGCATTACGGAAGGTATCCTACTGATACCAAAATACTTTTAAGGCATATTGACTTAGGAAATAAGCGTACGACTCTTATGGTTAACCGTTTCGCCTATTTGCGCACACGGTACGGCCCACGGGACTAGTTTTCGTGCAATAGCCGATATGGGTCAAAGCATGCTATTTGAACCCCAAATTCCAGAGTATGAACTATAAACCCATATAAAACAAGTCTCTGAACTTGTTGGGTCCAAATCATACTCCATTCTCGGTTTTCGCTTTTTCGTGCGAATTAACCATATCTATATATCGGAATCAACCGGTTTAAGCTACGGCTAATACAAGGACCGTTAGGATTCTAAGAGGTTAATTAAAACCTTCGTTCCAGATTAGGAGCCCCAGTAAAAGCTATCGGTGACTTGATCTTAATTAAGGATTAATACTTGCAAAGGTAAATACTTTAACTTATTTCCCCTATATGGGCTTGGGTTACGGTATATTAATACCGCTTGATTGAGCATTATATTTATCCATCGCTTAGGTGGATAACTAAATAATATGATTGGCTCATTTAAACAGTTTTGTTGCTTATAAGCCTTTGGGGGGTTTAATGACCGTTGTCCCGGATATCCTCGGCATCATTTTACGAAATGGCCACGACCATCGACATCCCGGTGTAGGCGTACACCCGGTATAAAGTGTCGACATTAAAACTAAAAGACGTAGCCGTTGGTTTTTATACTACGGTTTTACGCAAACGTGGTGTGTCTATAAATCTTTAACCCGGCACGACCCGGGCTACTGAACGCATAAAAGAACATGTAAAACGTTCACAAGATCATTATGAATTTTCCCAAGTTATAAAAGAGTTTGTGCCTTGTGCATTCAAATCAATTTTAATAAACATTTTCAAATGTGTCAGTTGAATGTATTTACCAGTGTAAACTGACGTATTTTCCCCAAAAAGATTAAGTGCAGGTACCTAAACGTAATTGGCTGGTATTAGCTCCCTAGCGTCGGGATAAGCCTCGCAAGCTTGATTGCAGTATCTAATGGAACAATACTTTACTTTTATTTACGATCCACTGTGGATATATTCAACCCCTGTAATACATTTTGATATTACATTCAGAGGTTGAAATTTATATATTTATCTTATGCTTCCGCTGTGCATTATATAATTGTGTGGTTTGACTATATTGTTGCCAACATCGTCACGGTAATCCCCCACCGGGCCCACCGGTGAGACACGTGGAAATCGGGGTGTGACATGAGTAGTATAGTTCTTCTCATGTATCCTGAGTTGACGAGAGGCATAAGAAATAACCTTGTCCCGCTGCATGAGCACACAGCCCAGTCCACGGTTCGAGGCATCACAATATACCAGGAAGTCGTCATTCCCATTGGGTAGAGTAAGTACAGGATTGTTACACAGAAGGGTCTTAAGAGTCTGAAAAGATTCCTCTTGCTCGGGACCCCAAGCAAAAGGTTTCTCTTTCTGAGTCAACGAAGTGAGAGGTACGGCAATCTTAGAAAAGTCCGAGATGAATCAGCGGTAATAACCAGCCAATCCTAGGAAAGAACGAATCTCAGATGCAGATTTAGGCGTACTCCAATTCTTCACAGCTTCGATTTTAGACGGGTCAACATGAATACCTTGCTGACTAATGACATGACCAAGAAATTGTACTTCATCGATCCAAAACTCACACTTAGAAAATTTAGCATACAGACGTTCACCACATAAGAGTTCAAGCATTAAGCGTAAATGACGAGCATGATCAGCTTTAGACTTAGAATAGATGAGAATATCATCGATAAAGACTATCACAAAACGATCCAAATAGGGTTTACACACACGATTCTTAAGGTCCATGAACATAGCAGGTGTGTTGGTCAGTCCAAAGGGGATGACTACGAACTCGTAGTGTCCATAACGGGTACGAAATGCGGTCTTGGGTACATCATCTTCGAGTACACGAAGCTGATGATAACCAGAACGAAGATTGATTTTAGAGAAACAAGACGCGCCTTGTAGTTGGTCAAATAAATCATCAATACGAGATAGAGGGTAACGATTCTTAACGGTAAGCTTATTAAGTTCACGGTAGCGATACACATACGAAACGAACCATCTTTCTTTTTGACGAACAGCACGGGAGCACCCCACGGAGAGGTACTTGGACGAATGAATCCCTTGTCGAGCAATTCCTGTAGTTGGCTGGATAATTCTTGCATCTCGGAAGGTGCAAGACGATAAGGAGCCTTGGCGACCGGAGTCGAACCAGGTACGAGATCAATACGAAAGTCAACGGATCTAGGAGGAGGAAGACCGGGTAGATCTTCAGGAAAGACATCAGGGAAATCGCACACTACTGGAACATCGCTTATGTTCTTCCCTTTGCCCTTTTGTTCCACTATGTGGGCCAAGAAGGCAAAGTTCTGTTTACGTAAGCATCTATTCGCTTGAGTGCATGACATCAGCCTAAGTCCTTTCGAAAGTCGGTCCCCATAGACGTGCAAAATATCACCAGACGGAAGAGGTAAACGAACAAACTTCTCGTAACAAGTAATCTCGGCATGATTCTTACGCAACCAATCCATACCGATAATAACATCAAAACTTCCCAGTTGCATGGGTATTAGATCGATAGAAAAGACGTGATCGTTAAGAGTCAGGGAACAATCACGCAAAATAGAATCAACAAGAATCGACTTGCTGTTGGCAACCTCAACAGAGAACGACTCAGGTAACTTGGAGCGTGTACAGTTTATCAAAGACTCAAATTCCACAGACACAAAACTTCTATCGGCACCAGTATCAAATAGAATCGAAGCATAAAGGTTATTCACAAGAAACGTAGCATTGACAACATCGTTGTCATTACGAGCCTGGTTGGTATTTAGGTTGAACGCTCGTTCACGAGCGGCTGGCTGTTGGTCCTGGTTCAGCTGAGGACACTGGTTACGGAGATGAGTAGTATCACCACGCTTGTAGCATGCACGAACAACATTGATTGGCCTTGGATTCTGCAGATGAGCTGGAGGTGCTGGTAAAGCTGCCTGGGCTGGGGCTTGTTGAGCTTGCTGGGCCGGGTTAGTTTGACGGCAATACTGAGTCGTGTGACCATAGCGATTGCAGTTAGTGCACAGACGACATGCAGAATTAGCATGATGATGAAAGTTGCAAGTCGCACACTTGGGGTGAGACCCAGTGTACTGTTTCTTAACTTCGGGAGCAGCAGTGATTGGAGCAGCAGCAGCAACAACAGGTTTAGTAGCAGGGTTTGCAGCAGGAACAATAGCATTGCATCCTGAACCCTGAGACTTTCGCCTCTTGTTCTTGCTGCCACTTGGCTGCTGAGTAACTTGATGTGCAGACTTGGAAGAGGTAGAGTTAGCAAACTGCTTATAACGCACACGGTTGTTGTTGAGACTAGCAAGGCGATAGACTTTCTCAATAGTTTCAAGCTGAGCTGCTTCAATAGAATCACGCATAGCAGGAGGTAGACCATTGATGTACTTGGTTATCATCCGCTTGGGAGTAGAAACCAAGTGAGGAACGATCAAACTAAGCTGCTTAAAACGAGTAGTATAAGCCAGATTATCATCACCAATCTGTTTCAAGTGCCAAAACTCTTCTTCAAGCTTCAGTTGTTCATGGGGAGGGCAGAACTCAAGCATCATTAGCTCTCGCACCTCAGCCCATGGAAGAGCATAGGCTTCTTCATTAGAACGGATATTTCTCTCATTTGACCACCACTCCAATGCTCTGCCTTGAAACATTCCAGTCGTGCTCCTAGTCTTTAAATGATCAGGCACTCGCTGTTAATGAAGGTAACTTCGATGTTGTCGAACTACTCGAGCATAGCAGTCACCCCATCACTGCCCGTGAAAGGGTTAGGATTGCAAGAGATGAAATGCTTCTAGCTGAACTTAGTAGGCTTTTGCCTCTCGACCTTTGAGTCCACAGAGGACGGAGGAGTGTTTGATCCCTGGATCTCAGAGACGATATTTGGCACGACTCGAGCGATCTGGTCGGCCATGAAGGACATCATCTTTTTTTGAGACTTTTCCCTAGATCTCTTGAGAGTCTCGGATAGCTTTCGAGAAGACATCTAAAAGATCCAACAAGAGGATTGTATAAGTCTAGATTCACTAAGCCTCACAATATAGACTCACACACGATAGACTAAAGACTCAGCAAGATTCACATAGATACCGTAAACCCACGATCTTCGCATTGCACGTTGTACGAAGTTTGGCAACATGTCAGAAGCGCTTATATATAGGAAGTACCAGCGGCGTATCCACCACGCTTCGGGCACATCGCTTCTGCCCCGTACTCGGCGTCATGTTACATGTCGTAATAGCCAATCATAATAACACACACATAGATTGACCCGATAGATTTCAATAGATTCAGCACCACAACCCACGACCTTCGCATGGCACGTCGTACGAAGTTTGACAACATGTCAGAAACGCTTATATATAGGAAGTACCAGCGGTGTATCCACCACGTTTCGGACACATCGTTTCTGCCTCGTAATCGGTGTCATGTTACGTGTCGCGAAACACACTCATCATCATAGATTCACATAGATTTCAATAGATTCAATAGGTTCCCATAGACTCAGTAGATTCAGTAGATTCCCATAGACTCAATAGTTTCACATAGATTCAATAGTTTCACTTAGATTAGTGTTAACGTCAACGCAATCCCACATGGCACGTACTACGAAAGTTTGGCAACATGACAGAAGCACTTATATATAGGAAGTACCAGCGGCGTATCCACCATGCTTCAATCATGCGGCGCCCCCCTCGTCGTCGGTGTCATGATTTGCCAACCACAACATTAGATTAACCAAATAGATTCAACAACATAGATTACCCCAACTAATTCACATAGATTACCCAATAGATTCGCATAGTTTAGTGTTAACACCTCATCATAGTCTAAAACAACAAAATCCCACATGGCACGTGCTACGAAAGTTCGGTAACATGACGGAAGCACTTATATATAGGAAGTACCAACGGCGTATCCACCATGCTTCAATCATGCCATGTCCCCCTCGTCATCGGTGTCATGCTTCGTTAATCACAACATTAGATTTCACCACAAGTTTCACCAAATAGATTTCCACAACTTCAACCCGAATCTACAAAACTATGAACTTCACTTAACGCGTGATACGAAGGTTCAGTAGCATGCCAGAAATGCTTATATATAGGAAGTACCAGCGGCGTATCCACCACGCTTCGGACATGCCACTTCCTCCTCGTCTTCGACGCTAGGCTATGTTTCATATTTTGTTACTCAAAACACACATGCATAGATTACACATAGGTTTCACATAGTTTACACGAGTAGTTTCCATAGCTTAGATTTCAACATTCTCATCACCGGCCGGTAAACACTAAGTTTCGCATGGCACTTGGTACGAAAGTTGGTAACATGCCAGAAACACTTATATATAGGAAGTACCAGCGGCGTATCCACCATGTTTCAGACACGTCACTTCTGTCTCGTATTCCATGCCATGTTACATTTAGCGTTTCACAACCATAACAACGCATAGATTCATCAGGTAGATTCACATAGAATCATAGTCTATCAAGGTTCCCACATAGATTGAATAAAGCTTCATAAATTTAGTTTGATCCTGAGATTAGAGTTAACGTTTTTGATTGCGGACATACGTGCGATTCGTGTAAAATCTTCAAAGTAAACGAATAATCAAGATAAATGAAGAATCAAGTTTAAAACCACATGTAAAATCAAGATAGCATAAAAGATAGGCTTAGAAAACATAGAGTGTTCCGGGTAGAGGAACGGTGACTAACCAAAGTGTTTCGAACCCCTTTCTAATTGAGATAACGTGTCTTGACTTACTTAGACAGATACGTCATCGATGTTAGGTCTACGATATTCGTCCTTTTAGTCATTTCACGTTCTTAATTGAATGGAAGTTTCGAGACTTTGGCGAGACATAAAAATCATCAAAGAGTGGGACTAGTTATCAAGGTCTGAGTTTCACCTCTAACTTGACAACATCATACCCTATTAGCGTTGGTACTTATCCGCATACAAGACCTACGAGAATAATGTGGAGATTTTTCCATCAAGGTTCGGACGTCACTCCTGACTTGAGGGCAAATCTCGTGCAAAATACAAACACTGGTTAGTGTTCTCAAAGTATCAAGTGTATATTGTATCAGCCTTAGGAAAGGCATGTAAGTTTAACAGGAAGTATGCTGCTAGGAAGCAGGTACGGTAGAATGCAAAAATCTTAAATAACAAATAAGAGTCAAGATTCCTAGAACTATAGACTAGGGCAAGTATTCCTACTCATCCTAATTCTCTATAGTTATGGCTCTGATACCAATCTGTCACACCCCAACCGATGGCGGAAACATCAGGGTGCGAGCACTAAGCGTTCAGATTGCTCATGAGATTCCATAACACTAAAAGTTTCAATAGATATTAATCAACATTTCATAACAAACTGTCTAAATGCATCAAACACACAAAATATCAAGTACAATTATCCAAAATAGTTCAAAGTTTCTAAATTTAACTAAGATGAGTTTCTAGGCAGCATCCTAGCATTTTCTTGATTCGCAACATCCTATCAGCCTGCAACATGTATTAAAATAGAGTCAGTACAAAAATGTACCGGCGAGTATACAAGTTTGAGTATATAGAATAGTAGGTTAAAACAACTCATATCCACAATGTAAGTAGTAAAATAGTTTCAGCCGTGCTAGTGTCGTAGTCCAATCAGTGATAGCCCAAGTATCCTGATGCTTTAGTGTTTACCCAAGACTCAAGGTAAACTAGAATCCTCCTAACAACACCCCCGAGAATAATGGGGAGGTGCATCTCCTGTAGCGCTACTATTGTTAAAGCGGAACTACACACTTCGGGATTAAACGTCAGATAGCACAAAGAATCAAGAATCACAAGTTTCACGTACACATAGGATAGAGTTTAGATTCAAAAGTATCAAGTTACGTAGTTTATAGAATACATGTTACATCCCAAAAGGTTAAAACGAAAATGGATCGAGTATACTCACAGTGATTGCTTAACAGTTAAGACCGTTACTGGATCAAAGGGAGCTCTTTTAGAATTAGCCTGATTAGATGACAACAGATAAGAGTCGGGTGAAATAACGAGATTGCGCAAAGTGTCAGATTAGTCACTGGATCGGATGGCTATCCGATCGGACCGCCAGTCGATTGAGATGACTATGTAAGGGGGAACGGATGGCTATCCGATCAGGTTGCCACTCGATCCAAGTGTCAAGTTTCAAATTGTTGTTAAGTATTCTGGTTACTTTGATCGGATTGCTGTCCGATCGGATGGCTATCCAATCGGATTGCCATTCGATCAAGGGTTCCAAAGTTTCAAGTTTCTGAAAAAGTTTCCAAGTGTTGAAAGGTAGTGGGACAAGTGCCACCTGATCGAGTAGCTGCTCGATCGGATGGCTATCCGATCGGATTGCCACTCGATCGAGTGGTCCTCGTCTCGTTCATAATTTTGTAAAGTTTCTAAGTTTCTGGTTTGACGATGACGGCATGGTACGTATTGAGACAACGGTAAACTCATCAACATGCAGCCATTCTGATCAGATAGGAATCTCCCCTTTCCGGTCAGTCGTCTGTTCTTAACGAGTTTATGTCGGAATTCGCACTATGGTCGTCTTCTCTGGCAACAATCCGTTTCCAAACCAACTCCAGACTACCCATCAAGTCTATATTTTGGAAAAAGACGAAGTTAAACATAAGTTTTAGCTTGAAAAGTCTAGATCTAGCATAGATTTAGTGTAAAATGCATGAAATTCCTTAGATCTGGTTTAGATCTTGGCTAGAATGACATCACACACGGTTTGGTACAAACCACCATGATGACATCACCTTCAAGAGCTCAAATCTAAGATATTTCACAGTGAAAAGTGAGATTTCAAAGGAGAATCTCGTTGAGAATGATGTGTAGATTAAGAAAGTACAAGAATCTAGCGTAAATCGTACCGAAATCGCCGAGAAATCAAAGGAATGTGGTGTGCGTGCGTCTGGGTCGAGTGAGGCTGTCACATCAGTGAAGGACTGATGTGACAGGCCTATTTATAGTGTGGGAGAGAGACTAAGGCGGTGTGCACTTGGATCGGATGGCGGGTCGATCGAGTGGCCATCTGATCGGGTGATCATTCGATCGAATGACTATCCGATCGGATGGTCATCCGATCGGATTGCCACTTGGTCAATCCTATCCTTTCCGCGTTCCCGCCTTTGATTCATTTGCGTGTTAGATTAAGTGTTGCGTTGCGTATAATTTGGTAAAAGTATCACATAGCTAGATTACATTATAAACACCAAAAGTTTCCAAGTTTCATAGATTCCGCCAGTGACAAGACTCCAGTCTCTCGTTCAACCAAGAATCAAGTTGCACGAGTCTCAAGAGTCAAGCACCAAATAAGTATCAAGGGTCAAGAGTCTAGTTTCCCAAGTATCAAGTATCAAGAGTCCAAGTATCAAGTATCTATATTTAAGTGTCAAGTCTCACAGTATTAAGTATCAAGAATCAAGATTCAAGTATCAAGGATCAAGTATCATAGTATTTAAGACTCAAAGTATCAAAAGTATCAACCTTACATAGATTACTGACATTAGGCAAATTATAGGGACTAAACTTGCCAAAAGCCTAAAGTTTAGGGACGCAGGGCGTTACAGTATGGACATATATAGGTCGTATAGCTTTTAAAATTTCTAATAAAGACTGATGTGTTACATTTTGTCTAGTGGACTGGATCTATACGGAATGTATTGAATGAATTTTTTTTACAATGTTTTTATACATTTATCTATAGTTTTAACAAAATTTTGAGTAAATTGCCATTTTAGTCCCTGAGTTTTGACTAAAATTGCCACTTTAGTCCAAATAGTTTTTTCTTGTCATTTTAGTCCAAATAGTTTTGTTTTCTACCATTTTAGTCCCTGACTTTTGTCATTTTTTGTCATTTTCATCCAACCTACTAACTCTATTCAAAAAATTTAGTTAAGTTAGGTGAATGTTGGCCAAACCACATTGTTCTTTCCTTTTTTGCAGGTGCGATGGTATGGAGATGGTGTTGTGCCGGTTTATAGTGAAGAACATGGCAATGGTTGCTGGTTTTACAATGACGGCGGTGTTGGTTGATGACGTGGGTGGTGGAAAAGTGGCCGGTGGTGGTGGAAATGGTGGGTGGTGATGGTAGTGGGTTGGGTGGGTGGGTGGTGACGGTGCAGGCAGGTGGTGGCGATTATAGAAGGTTGTGATGGGGTGGATGGTGGGAGGTGGTGGTGGTGGTCGATGATGACAAAATTCAGGGACTAAAATGGTAGAAAACAAACTATTTGGACTAAAATAGTAAGATAAAAACTATTTGGACTAAAGTGGCAATTTTAGTCAAACCTCATGGATTAAAATGGCAATTTACTCCAAAGTTTTCTAGAAGAATTCTTTATTTAAAAAATACTTTTAAATTACATAGTATAGGTTTGGTACATATTTATTATACACATACGTAAAAAAAATTATCAGATGGTATCTTTGTTATAATACAAGGTCTAATTATACTATAGTTTAGTATACGTCACCATAGTTATATAATACTTATACAATAGATCTATACGAGTCGTATAAAAACCTTAGACGACACAGTTTTGTATAATGTATTTTATGTGTACTATCTAGGTTTATTTATATAATGTATTTCAAGTGTTTTTTGTTTCTATAATGATACAATACACAATAATACGACAAGTACAGAAAAAATACGCCTTAATACAACACGTACAGACAATCTACACCCTAATTCGACACATACAGACAATAAAGGTCACAATACTGAACATCACCGATACGACACGTATGGACAATATACGCCATAATACGACACATATAGACAATATACATCATAATACGACATGTAACGAAAAAATACGTCAAAATAATGATACGGTACGACGCGTATAGATACAATACAATACAACAAGTAAGAGTACAAGTGGATTCAAAACAAAATGACACGTAATCATAGAATACGATAACACACATAACTAAACGTCACCGATACGGCACATATAGAGCATATACTTCATAAAACGACACGTATTGACAAAATACGGCCCGCATACGCATCAAAAAGGTAAAACCTAAAATTTAAAATTTTTTATTTATCCATATACGACTCATATAGACCTATACAATCCGTATATGGGAGTCGTTTTATCAAAAAATCAAGGGGTTATTGTATTATATGTCACACCCCGACAACGTAGGACGACAAGACGTGGCGGAAACATCGGGGAGTGTTGTAACAGAAGCTATCGTTTCATAACCATGGATACAAAAAGTGTTTTGTTTTATTGATAAAATTAAACATCAACATTGTCTTAACATAGAACAAACAAGTTTTATATCGTCTATCGTAGTTATTATGTCACTAAAGCCTTGTCCAGATCCTATGTGACGCATGCATCCTAGAGATCACATCAAGCAATAACACCTGAAACATATGTAAAAACAAAGTCAGCAAAGAAATGCTGGCGAGTACATAGGTTTTATAAGAGTATCGGAATTATGGCTTCGTTTATATGTTACAGTACTTTATTAGACTAGAGGAGTCAAAATACAAACCTTGTTTTGAAAAGTGTATTGCAACATAATTAACCAACTCAAATCAAATTGGTTATAGTTTTATAAAATCTCGTAGCCATGATTCTTAACCCAAAAACATTTGTTTTAGAAAACCAACTTGTAAAACATCTTGTAAAAACTCGTATGGTTTATATCCTTTAGAAAAACATCGTTGTGTGACATCGTTTCAAAATCGTTTACCCAAGTGAACTAAATAACGCCACGATATGTAATATGTTGAAAGCACTTATATATAGGAAGTACCAGCGGCGTATCCACCATGCTTTCATCACATTACACCCGTCCTGTTATCTAGACACTAACTAAAAACCAATCGTTTATCCAATTCGTTTAGCTTGTTCAAATCATTTCAAAATCGTTAACTCGTTTAAATCGTTTAAATCATCCTCGTTTTAATTTGTGAAAACTATTTATGGTCATCTCGCTAATAACATTCAAACCTTCGTGACTCGACTACCTCGTTTCTCGCTTCTCGCATTAACAAACCACCAAAGGGTAAGTTAACAATCATTAGATTCAGTCGTTACCCACAACCCCCACACATAACCATGGGTGCAGTACGATAACGGGATTTGTCAGATCCTATGGTACCATAACCTAATACTGGTCGGCTTGATCAATGCTAATGAATGTCATTCGTTATGTAACTACAACCAACAAGTTTGTTCACTTTATCGAAATCGTTATTAATTTAATATAAACCATTTTAATCGCTTTTGAAACCATCGTTTAAACCTTGAAAATCGTTTAACATATGAATCACCCCAAAACAATTGAAAACAGTAAAATAGGGGAACTATGTACTCACATGAAGTGCAAAGTATCCTCAATCAATAGAACTTCAACAACTCAAGTAAACCAGAGAAATCAAGTAGCACCTAGTAATCGAACCACTAGTCAAACAATAGACGCTTAAATCGGACGATCGGACAGAATTAGGTCTTGTAAACCAAATGAGTGTTGGAACTCATGTGATATGGTTCAACAAAGCCTACAACCTAAATTGAAACCTAACCAAAGTGCTTTCGACCCATCGCGACCTATTAAGGTAGCTTACGCTACTTTAACGTGTCGTGCGCGCAAAAACGCGTTCGAGACGTCTAACTAGTCCTATGACAAGTATCATATGCCCATACATGTTTAATTATGTTACATAATCAGTTACGTGACAAAAGTTTAGGTTACATATGCTTAATTACCAATTATGTATGAAAAGGGTATTTTGGTAATTTACCAAAGGCATATAAATTACCTATCATGCGACTAATCAACCTAAGTGACCATAAGGTATAACCTCGGAAGGTTATTCCCTACGCTACTATGGTCACTAAACATGTTTGGACGGATCCTAATGATCGACCAAACGGGTCGTGTTCGAAAGTCTAAGCGGGTGTTTAGTCCGCTTGACTTTCGACTCTACACAAACACTAATCTAAAAAGTGACGAGCTAAACATGCTAGAACATGTTTAGTTAAGTTAGAAAACAAGTTTTGATATCAAAACAAACGGTTTTGATACCCTAGAGTAGTTTGGTTACAAAATACGCGAGAATATGCATTTTGGCCAAAACTACGACTCGTCACTGAGCCTAGATAACGTGATAATCAGTAGGTATAGTCACTAGGGACTATAACCATCGTGATTACACTCACGTTATGAAGTTCAAACGAACTTCGCGTTGACCATAAACTGGTCAAAGCAGAAAGTCAAACGCAGTTTGACTTTAACGACAAAAACGAATGAAAAGAACGAAAGAATACTTACAGAAGGTCCCCGCAAGCTATGATTTTCCAAGTAATCTCAGGTATGAAGTGATTAGCACCTCAACTTAGAGATATCTTAGAAAATCAAGTGTGGGTTTTGCAAGTAAATGGGTTGGGTATTTATAGGAATGCTAGAACCGTTAGGATTGTTTATTGGGAAACGAGCTTCGATCTAGTCCGTACACCTCATACCCACTGTTTTGAGAAACCATGGGCATAAAAACAAGCACATATAATCAAAGAAACCAGGTGCAAAGGTGTGGAACAGCTGGAACAAGCTGGAAAACACATTCTGATGTCTGGGACCTTCTTACGGACCGCAAGAGGTAGCCCATACGGTCCGTAAGGACCCTGCAGGTCAGCAAAATTGAATTTTGGCAGAACAGGCCCCTGAAGTCCCAAACTTGATATTTGATGCATTTTTGACACGTTTAAGCCCCGTTAACCCCATTTCATAGCTCTAAAATGAAGTTAAAGTACAGGGAACTTAAAATATGCTCAAAAATATCTCGGATGTCGGCTCGTTTGGTCATACGATTGCGTTGTTTGGTTAATTACGACGGAAGTCGTAACGAACGCAAAAACGATCCAAATCAAGCGACGAATGGATTTTTATCAAGCCAATCACTAAAACATAATATTTTAATGATTACATGAATTTTTAGTTGTTCGGATGTATTCAGAACGTAAAATATGCGTGAAAATGCAAACTTGTGCACTTTTTGACGCTTTTAGTCCCTATTGATCAATAAAGTTTATTTTAGCATACCGAACCCCTCAAAACTTATTTCTAAGTTATGTGGAGGTTATTCAAGGTATGTTAAGCCTATTTCACTATTCTGGAGTGTTCATTGCGTTAAACTGGTTATATTTACGCATCGGTGCGCGTATAACCTACCAGAAAGCGATTTAAAGCTTGAAATCAGAATCGAATCTAATTGAAAAATCACCAAACACAAATATACACATAATAACACAAAAACACATATAATAATCACCAAAGCACATTGTTTTATTAATAATCAACATTGTTTTACATTGAACCACGACTATAGAACACAGTTGTCATAGTCTCCCCTACTTCGGGAAATTTCGTCCCGAAATTTTAACTAGAGGAAGCTTGTGAAAAAAAATGCAGATATCTCGCCTTCATCTGGTCCTCACATTCCCAAGTAAACTCTAGGCCACGTTTGGACTCCCAACGAATTTTGACTAATTTAATCCTTTTGTTCTTCAACTGTTTGAAAGTACGGTCCACGATCTCCACAGGTTTCTCTACAAAGTGCATCGTTTCATCGATTTGGATCTCGTCGAGAGGAATGTGAAGATCAGCGTCAGCTAAACACTTTCGCAAATTGGACATGTGAAAAGTCGGGTGAATATTCCCAAGCTCTGGAGGTAGCTCTAGTCGATAGGCAACCTTCCCAATTCTTTCCACAATCTTGAATGGTCCCACATATCGAGGTGCAAGTTTTCCTTTCTTTCCAAATCTCACCACTCCTTTCCAAGGTGAAACCTTGAGTAGGACATGATCTCCGACTTGAAATTCTAAGGGCTTGTGTCGCTTATCCGCATAACTCTTTTGACGGCTTCGAGCTGTCACAAGCTTATCACGGATTTTCTTGATTTTGTCTGTTGTTTCCAGAATGAGCTCAGGTCCAGTAAGCGAAGCTTCACCGATCTCATTCCAACAGACAGGTGAACGACATTTTCGACCGTAGAGAGCTTCAAATGGCGCCATATTAATGCTAGCATGATAGCTATTGTTGTAAGAAAACTCGATGAATGGCAGATGAGAATCCCAATTACCACCAAAGTCTATCACGCATGCTCTAAGCATATCCTCCAAAGTTTAAATCGTCCTCTCAGATTGACCATCTGTTTGGGGATGATAAGCAGTGCTTAGATTCAGTTGGGTTCCCATAGCAGATTGCATGGTCTTCCAGAAATGAGATGAAAATCGAGCATCACGATCAGAAATGATATCCAAAGGCACACCATGTCGTGATACAATCTCATCAACATAAATCTTTGCAAGTTTATCAGCAGATAGGTCCTCGCGAATTGGAATAAAATGAGCTGATTTCGTTAATCGATCGATAACAACCCAAATAGCATCATGACCTTTAGACGTACGCGGTAACTTAGTGATGAGATCCATCGCAATTTTCTCCCACTTCCAAACTGGTATCTCTGGTTGTATAAGCAAACCAAAAGGTCGTTGATATTCAGCCTTGACTTTGAGACAAGTCAGGCATTTTGATACATACAAGGCAACATCCTTCTTCATACCAGGCCACCAGAACTTAGTACGAAGATCCTTGTACATTTTATCAGCACCAGGATGGATAGACTATCGAGACTTATGAGATTCGTCCATTACCAAGGTGCGAAGATCGTCTTGTTTCGGAATCCACAAACGATCTTTGAAGTAGAGCAAACCATCGTATCTCCTTTCGAGCTTAAGCTCAAGTTGACGTGGTAATTCCTTACCCATCAAATTTTATGAAACACAAAATTGCTGAGCTTGAAGGACACGGGATTGAATATCAAATAGCGTTTGAACAGAATGAAGCTTGACTCGCTCTTTGCGACTAAGCGCATCGGCTACGACATTCGCCTTACCAGGATGGTAGAGAATCTCGCAGTCGTACTCACTCAAGAGTTCAACCCAACGACGTTGCCTCATGTTCAGCTCCTTCTGATTAAGAATATGCTGGAGACTCTTATGATCTGTGAAAACCACACACTTCGTTCCATAGAGGTAGTGTCTCCAGATTTTAAGCGCGAAAACCACAGCTCCTAACTCAAGATCATGAGTCGTATAGTTCTTCTCGTGGATTTTCAGTTGTCTTGACGCATAAGCAATAACTTTACCTCGTTGCATGAGAACGCAACCAAGGCCTAAGTTGGACGCATCGCAGTAGACAACGAAATCATTGCTTCAATGCGTTTGCGACACCCGTTGCTCCAGTTACTGCTGCTGAAACATTGTACAGTGAGAACGAGACGGGAACTTACCAAAAACCGCCAAAGCTGATGTATATCGAAGATTTTAAAGGGTGGCAGAGTCGGTTTGAGAACTGGGTGCAAGCATACAAATTTGATGCATGGTGTGCATTAGAAAAAGATTACAAAAAAACGAAAAAACGAACGTAGGCTCGAAAAGGCATTTAGTGATTTTTCTGATGGTGATAAGTTGAAATACACAAGTGAAAAGATGATGATCAGCATTCTTCAACAGGTAGTTAAAGAAGATATCTTTGTGCTACTTCAACACTCGGGTACTGCAAGATCAATTTGGAATGCATTGATTCAAAAGTTCAAAGGTAGTGCTGATATGATCAAAAACAAGAAGGCATTGTTGAAGAAATCAGTCGATACGTTTACAGCCTTCGAAGGTGAATCAACAAAAACAACCATCGACAGATACTGTCATCTTGTATTAGAAATGGGAAGATTAGAAATAACAAAAGATGATGATGAGTGGGTGGGTGGATAAACTTGCTGATGCGTTACCACAGAACAAGTGGGGAACGTATTTGTTGATCTTAAGACATACAAGAAAATCTGAAAATATGAATCTGGCACAGTTTATTCAGAAGATTGAAGAGCACGAATTGGATATTCAGAAAACAGCAATTATGAAGAATCCAAATGCTCAACAAGATGTCAGTTTATATTATCAGGGAAACAAGTTTGCTGATGGATAAACTTGCTGATGCGTTACTACTCCTGGTCCAAAGATCTAAACTGGTTTTAGTGCTGATGGATCCTCTAGTCCGAATGTTAGCACTACAACTCAAAGTGATGGATATGCTTCATCATTTTCTAGTTTTGATCCAAACAGCACAACATCAAGTCCTCAACAACAAAGTTCTACAAATCTTCAATGCAATGTTACTTTAAACATTCAAAATGGTCACAATTTGTCTCCAGAAATTGCTAAGCTACACATGGCCTCACTCGTTGCTATGTTGGAATCATACGAAAGTTTGATTGCTGGCAAAATTGGAAATCCGATGCTTACAACAGAAGATTATGACCAAATTGATGCAGAGGAGCTTGAGTTGATGGATGTCAAATGGTGCATGGCCAGTGCTGTTAGAAGAGCTGAAAAGTTTCAGCAAATTACTGGTAGAGATGAATTTCAAGGATTGGCTACTTCTCCATTAGGATTTGACAAATCAAAAGTTACCTGTTTCCGTTGCAAAGGAAAAGGACATTTTAAACGAGAGTGTAAAAACCAAGAAGCAACCGAGAATCAAGAAAAGAACAATTATTATCAGAAATCAATTTTCCAGCAGATTGCTCAACAACCGCAAACTGCACCTGCTCATGCTATTGAAGACAAAAAGAAGAAAGCTTTACTGATTCATCAAGATGATGAAAAAGTTGCAGAGGGATTTAGTTGGGACAAATACATACCTGGTTCAGCTCTAGTTGCCCGAGTTCTGGAAGATGAAGCAAGTCAGAAAAGAATCCCAATTTTTCCAGATTTAGGAAGTGATGTTGATACTGATGATGAGGAAGAATATCTTAACAAAGCTAGAAAAGATATAGATCCTGACAGTTTTAATTTGTTTTTTGCAGATAAAATGGTAATGCTGAATCAGAAGAAAATTGCCCGATTGAAGAAAGAGCTGGAAGCAGCAAAACTGCTGGCTGATGGAAAAGAAAAGACAGAAGCTGGAGAAGCAAAAGTTGAAGCAGTGACTGAGAAAGTAGTGGAAAAAGTCGTTGAAGTGGAGAAAGTGGTGGAGAAAATTATTGAGGTTGAAAAAATAGTCGAAGTAGAGAAAATCGTCGAAGTAGAAAAAATTGTTGAAGTTGAGAAAATTATTGAAGTCGAAAAGATTGTCAAGGTTGAAAAGATAGTTGAGGTTACTAAATCTTGTGAGAAATGTTCAGAATCTTGCAAGAATTGTGATGAGAAAGATAAGAAGATTGTTGAATTAGAGAAAATTAAAGAAGATTTATTGTCTGATATGAAGTATGTGAAAGAATCATATGATGTCCTGAACAACACAGTAAATGGTTTGAAAAAGACAAACTCAGAAATTGAAACTGCTATGACAAAGATGAACTCTACATTAATGTCGAAGTAGAAGGTTATTAATGAGTACATTGAAGATTGTGCACAGTTGAAGAAAGAAGTGGAACTTGAAAAGATTGAGAGTGAAAGGATTAAAAGATTACTATTGAGTTATACAACATGTGATTATCTGATTGATCGTGTGTATCCTACTGTTGCAGGTCTCGAGGCATTCAAGGAGGAAAAGACTAAAGATACTGATACTGGTAAGAAACACAGTGTCAAGTATAACAAGTGTCCACCTCCAATCTATGAGAGTTATTCCCCCAGGAATCCTAATGAGGAGCGTCCAAAAAAGGCAGTGAACATAAAGTTAAAGTCTGAAACCATTGATGAGTTACCAGACAACATTGATGTCACATTCACAGCGTCTGACACTGATCATGAGTCTGAGTTAGTAAAGGAATTTTTCGATCAGGTGTTGGATATGGATGAAAAGTCAAAGTCGGAGTCTAAGTCAGATAGTTCGAGTTTATCTGAGAAGAGTTCGAGTTCGCCGGTCAAGAGGGTTTATAATAAAGAATTCTTGTTATCAAAGAATAATTTGAATGATGAAATGTTTAAGGTTGCATATACCTTGAATAATTCAGACAAATTATTTTCTGATGAAGAATTTCCAATTAGAAGTGTCAAAACTGAAATGATCAAACAGGTTTTCAAATTAACTGAAATTAACATTTCTGAAATAAAAGATTTAAATCTTGATGGAAAACCTAACAAATACACTTCTTCAAGAATTCAACAAAGAGTAAACAGAAAAATGGGTTACGGTTGTGGGTATGGTTTTCAAAAGAAACCAAACCATAACAGTAATTTCAAAAAGAAGGGATTAGGTTTCATTTCTCCAGAAAATTATAAAAATGAGAAAAATCTTAAAACAAAAACAAAATTTGTTGCAGGTGGAAGTTCAGAGGATGAACAGAAGAAACCTTTCTGGAAAGAGTCAAACCAGGAGTTTCTTGCTGAAGTGAAGAAGAATGTGAGAAAGTTTGCTCAAAGAGTTGACAGAAGAATCTGTTTCAAATGCCAAGAAGTTGGGCATATAGCTTGGAATTGTCCCAAGTCTAACTACAAAGAACGGGGAGTTTCTTCTAATTTTGATTCGAGAAGGAAATTTGTTGATAAGACAGAACAAACTTTACAAAAAGAAAAAATGTTTGAAAATTCTATTTCTGAAAAAGGTGGAAGTTCAAAATGGTTTTACAAAAGAAAAAGGTGATATGAACAAGCAAAAATGGGTGTTTAAATCTGAGAGTAATTCTGACAATGAATCTGATTCCATAAAATCAGAAGAGTCATTTGTTGAGAAGAAGAATGTAAATTCCGTTCCAGAGGTGAACGATGAAAATTTTCCTCCATTGTCAAAGGAAAATCTGAAGTCGAAATTTGGAAAGGTTGAGATCTCAAATCAATTCTTCACTGGTAAAGGAGAATTTGATGTTGAGAAGGCTTTCAATAGGAAAGTAAAACATATTTTCGGTAAGGTGGTTGACAAAAAGGTAAAAGGTGCCAAAGAGTTTTACAAATCAAAATGTTGGTGGGATAGATGTGTACCAAAATCACCCAAGGCTGGTCAGGCTTGGGTGAATATAATGTTTGATTAAAAACCTGACTTGCCGGAGCTCCCAGGTTGGTAAGCGTGGAGCATGAATCGGCACATTTCTTGAGAAATTCACGAAAAGTGCTTTCGTCCTACAAATGGTACAGAGGATTGTTCTTTCTAGTGATTCATCAAGGTCATTAGGTTGAACTTGATGTAATCTTCATACATGTGGTATTTCTGAAAAACAAGATGGTGAACCCCAAACCTACAAGTGGTTTTAACAAAACTAATTTTCCGGAAAAAACCATTTTGATTAAAACAAACTTAAGTGTTTTGAAATCTTAATGGGAAAATAGTTTGTTGAAAGGGGGAGCTCAGATTGTTTATGCCAAGTGGATGGCGAATTGAAGCTTGAAGATCAGTTGTCACTTTACTTGTATAGTTTGTTTTCAATTGTTTTTCTCTTTTAAAAAATTGAAAAAAGCCAAAAACATGATAAAATTAAAAAAAATGAGTTTTTGTTGTAAAAAGAGGAATTGATAGTATATCAGTGGACTATCACAACATGCTAAAGAAATGGAATATTAAATGTGATAAACGGTCTCACTGAGGATGTGTCAGTAGGTTTTTGCACATTCAGTAGATTGTTTTCGAGATATAAACCTAAATATTTAAACTTACTTATATCGTGGGGAACATTTCTTGGATATATGGGTAACCCCCGAAATCTTGTTTGAAAGGTCCCTCTTTCTGAGATACTAGGTCTTTATACTTAGTGATATCTGGGGTATTATCCCAGGACTTCTGATTTTGCGGAAGCAATGGCCTAGTCCCCGTATAATACTTTGCCAAATGCTTTGAAATATAAGCTCACCCTCAGCATAAAAATGATGAAACATTGCAAAATGCTAATCATGTGCTATTGAAGAAAAGATCCTCTAAAGGGGACACACCAAAAGTCGAGCCGTCGTCTCTCTGTTGAACGGAAGTTCTGACCTGAGCTCTCACGGTTTCGCATCTAACCCCTTACAGATATCATCTAGGTATACTCACCTGTAAGACTGAATATTGGGATCTGGATACGGGAGTATATTCAAGTGGTGGGACACGCGAATAAGTTTAAGTGCTTAAGACACTAATCTCGTATCTCGAAACAGTTGAACTTTGTGTGAAAATTTAAGTGGATCAGTATACTGACAATCTAAGTGAATTGTTTAGAACTTAAAATGTTTAAAGCTTAACGATGTTGATGATTTGTCTCATAAACTGATATGATCCTCTTACACAAACTCACAAAAATATTGCTTGTAAATTTTTTGTTTCTGCATTTCTTTTAGAAAAATCCAAAAAGATTTTTAGTGTGTTTTAGCATAAATTTTGAAAAATTCAAAAAGATTTTCGACAACTGATGATGAAAAGCTGATTTTCAAAATTTCAAGTGCTAAACATGACGAACAGGTTTGGGAAGAGTTTGTTTGAAAAGTTATGTTTGCAAGTGATCATCAGAATTCTTAAAATGATAAATCATTCTAAAATTTGATTCTACAGGTGGTAAGATAAGTTTAAAGTTTGTCGAATTGTTAAATTTGTAAATCTTATGTTTTGGGTAGTGGATGTGCAGGATAGCCTAGTTTCTGATTGAGGGTATAGAGCCAGGTCGCGATCATGTTCCTGTAAAAGCCAGACTACGATCCCAGTACAAGTTGAGGGGGAGTCTGTTAGAGAGAGAGAGTCTGAAGATGCCAGAGAGTGGTAGAGCATCATCCGATGAGAAGAACCAGTTAGAGTGTCTGGAAGCCCGAAGACTGATAAAGACTGAAGACGTTGAGACTCGACACTGTAGACTCGTCAACATCCGAGGGAGAGTCTGTTGGTGCATACATCTGCTGACTTCGTCTTGTATCGAGTCTTATATTAGATATGTTAGATCAGGGCACGTCATTCGAGAAAATAGGTAGAATAGGTAATTTCTCTTGAATATGTCATAATGATAATTCCGTGTGAAATTAGCTAGTGTCTAATTTTGCTTGAATGTTGCTGATGTAATTTCGTGCGGAATTAGATTCCGCATGAAAATCTAATTCCGTATGGAACCTGTTCACACGGAATTATGTGTCTATAAATAGCAGTCCAAGCGAAATCAGTTGTAACTGTTCATGTTTCCGGTACCGAAGTGCTGTCGAAGTGTCGTTTGATTGTAAACTGGTTTATATCAATATACAAGGCAAATTAAAGTGAATTCAGCTGTTTTATAAGTCTGTTTCTTAGTTTCCGCCTCTGAAACAGACGAGAGCTCTTCTGATTGACTCGTTTGGGTCACGACACGATCCTACATTGGTGATGACTTTTCTAGGTTTTCATGGACTTACTTTTTACACTCAAAAGATGAGACTGCAGGTATTCTACAAGACTTTGTGAAACAGGTTGAAAAGAAGTTTGACCTTCTATTGAAAATCTTTAGGAGTGACAATGGCACATAGTTCAGAAATAAGGAGCTAGATGATTTCTGTGTGTCAAAAGGAATTGTAAGGCAGTACAGCATTCCTCGAACACTAGAACAAAATGGGGTTGTGGAAAGGAAGAAGAGAACATTGATAGAGGCTGCCAGAACCATGCTTGCAGATTCAGGTTTGCCATTAACTTTTTGGGCAGAAGCAGTAAACACTGCTTGCTATGTCCAAAACAGAGTTTTATACAACCCAGGCATCAAAAGACTGCCTATGAACTGTTGTATAAAATAAAGCCATTAATTTCATATTTCAATGTTTTTGGCTGCCCATGCTTCATTTTAAACTTAAAAGATTCTATCTTAAAGTTTGCAGCCAAAATTGATTGTGGTTATCATCTGGGATACTCAACCACTGCTAAGGCCTACAAATTGTTTAACATAAGGACTAAGACAGTGGAAGAGACTTTGAATGTAAAGTTCAATGAACTTTCATCAATGAAAATCCCAGCAAATCCTGCAGATTTATTTGATCTTGATAAATTCACATTTGAAAGTGTTGTTGTCAAGTCTAACAATGCAGGTCCATCAGAAAATTCATCATCAGACTATGGATATGAAATCATCATTCCACAACAAAAGTCTGCATCAAGTGGAAGAGCAGCAGATGTTCAAAATAGTTGTCAAATTTTAACCACTGCTACCTCAACAGTTGTTGACCAAAGTAGCCCATCAACCCCTGCTTCCAAATCATCAAACACTGTTGATAAAAGTCCTCAAATAATGGATCAAAGTCAGCATGTGTCCACAACATTACCTCCCATTCCACCACCTTTTGAAGCCACTGTTGGATCATCAAAGTCACCAGCAGTGGTTAGCTCAGATGATTCACATCTGCAGCCTTCCCCACTTAATGCCATTGTTCCATACCAAGGAGATCTTATCTTCTTGAAATCTCATCCACCTGACCAAATCATTGGCAACATCAATGAAGGGGTGCTCACAAGAAGTCAATCCCAAAACATTTGTCTTTTTGCTGGTTTCCTATCTCTCCATCAGCCAGTCAAGTACCAAGAGACACTAAAAGACAACAGCTGGGTAGAAGCCATGCAAGAGGAGCTCCAACGGTTTAGAAGACAACAAGTTTGGTAGCTTGTACCATTGCCAGAGGGGGTAAGTCCTATTGGCACAAAATTGGTCTTCAAAAATAAAACTGATGAAAGGGGTGTTGTTGTCAAGAATAAAGTCAGGCTTGTGGTTCAAGGGTTCAGACAGGAAGAGGGCATTGACTATGATGAAACATTTACCCCTGTAGCAAGACTTGAAGCTATCAGATTATTCATGGCCTTTGCTGTCAACCACAACATCAAGGTGTATCAAATGGATATCAAATGTGCATTCCTCTTTGGTAAGATTCAAGAAGAGGTATATGTATGTCAACCTCCAGGCTTTGAGGATCCATTTAATCCAAATCATGTCTATAAGCTAAATAAAGCTTTGTATGACTTGAAACAAGCACCAAGGGCCTGGTATGAAACTCTTTCCACCTTTTTACTTTCCATTGGTTTCACAAGAGGTAAAATAGATAAAACACTGTTTCTAAAATGGAGAGGAAATGATTTGATGATTGTCCAGATTTATGTGGATGACATCATTTTTGGAAGCATATGTAACAAAATGTTGTGAAGAGTTTAGAAACTCATGACAGCTGAGTTTGAAATGAGTGCAATGGTTGAACTCCAGTGCTTTCTTGGTCTCCAGGTAAGGCAACTGAAAAATGGCACTTTTATCCATCAAGGCAAATATGCCAAAGAACTTTTGAAGAAATTTGAGATGGATGATTGTAAGCCATGCAATACACCCATTGCAAAAAATAAAATAGTCATGTCTGATGAAAAGTGTTGGTGCAGTCATCTATCGTCTTCGTCTTAATATCGAGTCTCGGGTTCGTTGTGGTTTTGGATCAAACATTATGTCATCATCTTTGATGATGACATCACAATGATGACACCATCCATTACATCATCTCATATAAGACAAAATTATGATGGTCCAATGAGAAACTCCCATTTGATGGTCCAATGAGAAAAGTCAAAAATGTTGGTCCTATAAGAGGTTTCCATGTGAGAAGATTTGACCGTTTGAATATTGTAACATTCATGTTGACCGTTTGAGTTAATGTTGGCCGTTTGAAATAGGTGGCCGTTTGAGGCCTTTAGTTTGAAAGGTAGTGTGTCCGTTTGAGGAGTTTCAAACGGATAGGCTGTTACTATAAATAGGTTGTTGTCAATGTCATTTGTAACGGTCAGGCAAAGTGATACTGAAGTGCTGCCGGTATTTCCTCTCATTGTAAACACTGTTAATTGAATATATAAGAGGTTTAAAGTGTAGTTCAAGCTGTTTTCTAGTGCTTTTCTTAGTTTCCGCCTCTGAAACGTACGAGAGCTCTTCTGAACGACTCATTCAGGTCGAAACCGATCCTACAAGTGGTATCAGAGCTCAGGAGGAAGAGTTCTATACAATTCAGCTGCGATTTCTGTTTCTACACCTTTCTTTTTCGAAAATTACAAGTTCTCACGGTTGAAATCGACTGAAACTCTCACAATATGTGCGTAATGGTGTTTTAACAAAGCCTTGAGAATTTCAGTTCAAAAATCGAAGTAAAAGTGGGAAAAATGGCATGAAATATAGGTTCCGTTTGAACGTAACAGATGCTTTCCGTTTGAAATAGCTTCATATCGTTTGAAAAAAGGTTTCCTATCGTTTGAAAAGATTACCTATCGTTTGAAATATAGTGACCGTTTGAACCAATCGTTTGAATCAGGATTTCATCGTTTGAAAGCACTCTACGTTTGATCTTATCGTTTGAAATCAGATCCTGTCGTTTGAAATATAACATGGCCGTTTGAGATTAATCGTGTCCGTTTGAAAATTAACCTTGTCAGTTTGAAAGGTAACCTGACTGTTTGAAATATGATCACCGTTTAAAAGGTTATCATGTAAAAGTTGTTCACCGTTTGAAATATGATCACTGTTTAAAACGACAAATGAAAATCAGTTGCATGTGATTTATATGTGTTGTTGACTAAAGTTGTCAATGTTATCAGTCCACTATCCGATAACAAGTGGTCCGCCCAATCAATTTGTCCTATTATATTTGATATTAAATGTGTTGTCGGCCACAAAAAGAGTCAAAAATATTGATAGACTTTTGCATGTGATCATCAATTAAATGTGTTGTCAGCCATAAGTCTAACTGGTGTTAAATTTGAGGTCCACGTGTTAAATGTCAACCGAATCATATAATCATAGGCGGCCCATGTGTCTACATGTGTGATCGGCCCAATAGATGTGTAACATGTTAATGATTGACGGATTAGTGGTTAAATTGGTCCAATGAAGTTGTCGGTTAATTCAGATATGCACGTGAATGTTTGGTGGCTGCTTATGAATGTTAAAAGTCATCAGCTCATGAGTTTTGATCAGTAGTTGTCGGCTGTTTTGTTCAAGAAAGTTTTCAAAAGAAGTGGCTCAATCAGCAATTTGTTATACACTTTATATCAAGTATTGACCAATCGAAGGCCCAATCATGTTTTGATTGTTTTAAATGTGTCTCATTTAAATCAAGGTCCTTTTCACCGGCCCATGTGACTTGGATTAGCGTCAGATACACAAAGTTGGTTTCGGCTCATTCACTCAGTTTGCACATTTTGGAGTTTAGTCAGTCTGCGAGTCATCGACACGAGTCCTAGATCGATTCAATAGTCACACAATTTTACGTATTCTGTCTGTTTAAACTGATTGTATCTTGTTTTTTGTTTTTTTTTGTCAGGTATTATTGTACGAGGTGATTCGAGGTGATTTGTGTACCAGCTCATTTGAAGAATCCAAGTTTGTGATATTTCAAATACTGAAACATGGAAGAAGATTTCTACAACGCGTTTGCTACTCCAGTTACACCAATGAGTATTACACAGAACACGATGTTGGAGAACGAAACAGGGACGATGCAAAAGCCTCCCAAACTAATGAACATTGAAGAATTTAAAGGTTGGGAAGGTCGGTTTGAGAATTGGGTGCAAGCTAACTATCTTGATGCTTGGGAATGCGTCGAGACAAAGTATGTTCGACCTTTGAATGATGATGAAGAGCCTGTTCTGATAAAAGATCTTACTGCTGATGCTAGGAAGAAGTATAAAGATGAGAAAAAGATGCTAAGTCTTCTTCAACAAGCAGTGAAAGAAGATATTATGGTGCTTTTACAACACAATGGAACGTCATATTCGATTTGGAAAGCATTACGTTCAAAGTTTCGAGGAAGTGAAGAGATGGTTAAAAGCAAGAAATCGCTTCTAAAGAAAGAATTTGATTTGTTTCGAGGATTAAAGAATGAAAGTACACGAGAGATTATTGAATGCTATTGTAATCTGCTTGCCAACATGAAAAGGTTGAGTATTGAGAAGAGCACTGATGAGTTGATAGAGAAACTTGCTGATGCGTTGCCCTATGAGACTTGGGGCACATACCTTATGATGCTCAGAAACAAGAAGGGTTTTAGCAATCTGACGCTCAGTAAGTTCATTGAAAAGATAGAAGCTCAAGAAATGGAACAACGGAAAGTTATCAGATTGAAAGATTTTGATGGTGAACAGGACATAGGGTTATATTATAAGGCTGGAGTAAATGAGAAGAAATCTTCAAATCTATCTCCGAAGGTTGAAACTGCCTATAGTGCCAAGAATTCTTCTGGAAGTCCATCATCTGGGTCCAACAGCAAAACCAGTTTCACGTCATTTTCATCTTTTAATCCAAACATTTCTGCAACTAAAAACGGGAGAAAATTACAGTGTAACATTGTGTTAAATCTTGAAAATGATCAAGATTATTCTGAGGAAGTTGCCAAAAACCAAATGTCTTTGTTAGGAATGGTTTTGGAATCTTACACTTGTTTTGTTGCAGGTCGTATCGGGAATCCAATGTTACCCAAAGAAGATTACGACCAAATAGATGCTGAAGAAATGGAGCTGATGGACATAAAGTGGTGTCTGGGTAGTGTTTTACGGAGAGCTGAGAAATTCAAACAAATCACGGGGAGAGATGATCTTTGTGATGCGAATTTTCTACTTTAGGTTTTGACAAATCTAAAGTCACTTGTTTTCGGTGCAGGGAAAAAGGACACTTCAAGAGAGAGTGCACTAACCGAGAAGCAAGTGGAGCTCAAAATCCGTTCAACAATAACAATGATTACTATCGGAAAGCCATATATCACCAAGTTGGTCAACAATCATCTCAACAACAAAAACATCAAGCTCAAACTGCACATGGAAGAGATGTAATTGAAGACACTGGAAAGAAGGCTTGTGTGAGTAGTTATGATTGTGGAAAAAGAAGGGATGGTAGTGCTTTGATAATTGATCAAGATGATGAGAGATTACCAGAGGGTTTTAGCTGGGCAAATTTCACTTGGGATGATTATATTCCTGATCAAACTACAGCTTACACTGCTTTTACGGCAAAGGTTGTAGATGATAGTGATGATGATATCGAATATTGGGCAAGAAAATTTAAAGAAGATATGTAATTGCTTGCTGAAAGTGATAGTGAAGATGAAAAAGCCAAGAAAAAGAAGAAAAAGATCAAGACACCGGTGAGCAGTGAGGATGAAGAGGTACCAGTGGTAAGAAGACAAAAGGTGAAAGAAGTGCCTAAATTCAAGGTTGAGGAAGAAGTTGATGCAAAAAAGATTCCAGTGAAGTGTGAGAATTGTGAAGTTGTGAAGAAGCAAAATAGCACGTTGATTTACAACTTGAACAGTCTGAAGGAGTCTTACGATGTGCTGAATAAAACGATGAATCAGTACAATCAAATGAGTGAAGAACAAGCTGTAGCAATGAAGACTCTTCAGGGAGCGTTTATGACGAAGCAGAAAGTTGTAAACAACTATATTGAGAAGTGTGTTGCTTTAGAACAGAAACTTGAGCTGCAGAGAATTGAAACGGAGAGAGTTAATCGTTTGTTAAAAAGTTACTCATGTACTTCCTATGTTATTGACAGGATTTATCCGACGGTTGAAAGTATGAAGGTATGGGAAGATGATGAGGTAACTGAAGAGAAAGAAGCTGGAAAAGGTGCTGATGAAAAGAATGCTGACAAGAAGACGAATGACAAGAAAAAGACACTGAAAAGACGCCATCTGGTAAGAAGCAAGGTGTCAGTTATTTATAACAAATGTCCACCCCCGCTGGAAAATGGATATTTGCCAAGATACCCAAACGATGAAAGAGTCAAAAAGGCAACAAATTTACAGTGGGAGTCGGAGTCGTCAGTCAATCTACCAGATAGTATTGATGTTGTGTTTACATCGTCTGACACTGATCAACAGTCTCAATTAATGAAGAAAGTCGTGGATCATGTGTTAGAAAACGATGAGATAGAGGAGTCAAAGTCGGAGTCCGCGTCAGAGTCAAAGTCTGAGTCAAGCACTCCGGGTCAAACAGAAAAACAGGGAAAAATAGTCTATGACAAAGAATTCCTTTTATCAAAATCTAATTTGGATGATGGGTTGTTTAAAGTTGCCTACACTTTGAAAGATTCTGACAAATTATATTCTGATGAGGAATTTCCAATAAGAGGTGTCAAAACTGAATTGATAAACAAGGTTTTCAAACTCACAGAAATTAATATTTCTGAAATAAAAGACTTAGGTCTTAATGAAAAACCAAGAACTTACACCTCAAGAGTACAACAAAAATTAAACAAGAAAAAGGGTTACGGTTTTGGTTCTGGTTTCCAAAAGAAATCAAACCATAACGGTAATTTCAAAAAGAAAGGTTTAGGCTTTATTCCTACAGAAAAACAGAAAAATGAAAAATATGTTCGTGATTTTAAATCCAAAATGTCATTTGTTTCAGGCACATCAACTGATGAAGAAGAAAAGACAAGTTTCTGGAGGGAATAAAATAGTGAGTTCCTTGCGAAGAAGCAAGACGAACAGAAGAGAGATACAAGAACCTGTTTCAGATGCAACACTATTGGACATATTGCAAAAGATTGTTCTAATGCAATACAATCAAAACAGGGAGTATTTTGTAAAGTCAAAGAGAAAGTGCTTGCGTTCGAATCACCAATTGATAGAACAAAATTGTTTCAAGATTCTATATTTGAAATTGGTGAGAGTTCGAACAAGTTTTACAAGAAGAGAGCCAAATCTGACAACCAGAAATGGGTTGTTAAGAAGGTTGGTGAAAGCTCTAGCGATGATTCTGATGGATCAAAATCAGAGGAGCTATCTTCGGGCGATGAAACTGATTCCACAAAGTCAGTTGAGCCACAAGTCGTTTCAAAATGTGAAGCTGATGTAAAAGATGAAAAATCAGTTCCGATTTTGAATGATGAGGAATTTCCATCACTTCGGGCTGAAAATTATAAAAAGAAAATTGGTAAAACTGAAATTTCTAATCAATTTTATAATGATAAACAGGAATTTGATGCTGAGAAGGCCTTTAACCCCTAGGTAAAACATATCTTTGGAAAGATGATTGATCGAAAAGTCAAAGGGGTTAAAGAATTTTATGAGAAGAAAACAAAGAAAGAAAAGGTTGAACCATCCCTGGTTTGTGACTGGGATGGTACATATTATGAA